>NW_024423453.1:68007021-68125440 GCF_017311325.1 Ursus maritimus
GTGGGAATGCAAGTTGGTACAGCCACTCTGGAAAACAGTGTGGAGGTCCCTTAAAAAGTTAAAAATTGAGCTACCCTATGACCCAGCCATTGCAATACTGGGTATTTACCCCAAAGATACAGACGTAGTGAAGAGAAAGGCCATATGCACCCCAATGTTCATAGCAGCATTGTCCACAATAGCCAAAGCGTGGAAGGAACCGAGATGCCCTTCAATAGATGAGTGGATTAAGAAGTTGTGGTCCATATATACAATGGAATATTACTCAGCTATCAGAAAGAACGAATTCTCAACATTTGCTGCAACATGGACGGCACTGGAGGAGATAATGCTAAGTGAAATAAGTCAAGCAGAGAAAGACAATTATCATATGATTTCTCTCATCTATGGGACATAAGAACTAGGAAGTTCGGTAGGGGAAGAAAGGGATAAAGAAAGGGGGGGTAATCAGAAGGGGGAATGAAGCATGAGAGACTATGGACTCTGAGAAACAAACTGAGGGCCTCAGAGGGGAGGGGGGTGGGGGAATGGGATAGACCGGTGATGGGTAGTAAGGAGGGCACGTATTGCATGGTGCACTGGGTGTTATACGCAACTAATGAATCATCGAACTTTACATTGGAAACGGGGGACGTACTATATGGCGACTAACATAATATAATAAAAAAACATTAAAAAAATAAAATAAAACAAAATTTCATCTTAGAAAAAAAAAGATACATATAGACTATTTTGTGACATAGGCTTAGATATTTCATTTACACATTAATGGGGACATTTCCCAAATCCTGGAACAATTTAACAAATCAGTAGAGTTTTTACAAGTTTTTCTTTCAAATTTTTACTAAAACCTTTTTTACCTGCTACCTTATGGGAGAAAATTAATGAAAAAGCAACACACACACTCACACACACACGCACACACATGCACACACAGACACACACGCATACAGAGCAAGAGACTCAGAAACACCTGATCATTCTTTTTTTTTAATTTATTTTTATTTTTAATTTTTTTTTAGAGAGGGGGAGTGCATGTGTGTGTGCAGGGGGGAGGGGCAAAGGGAGAGAGAGAGGGAGAATCTTAAGCAGGTTCCACACTTAGCAAGGAGCCTGACTCGGGGCTCAATCCCACAAGCCCTGAGATCATGACCTGAGCTGAAATCAAGAGTCTGACTCAACTGACGGAAACACCCAGGCGCCCCAACACTTAATCATTCTTAGTCTAAGGGCTTGTTTTATTTTGGAACACAAGATCTTATGGTTGTGACTTTTAAAATATTATAATTTAGCAGTCATATTTCCTGCTAATAAAGTTGCTTCCAGTTTAGAGGATGAAATTAAATCTGTCTTCCAATGTGTATTTTGCAGCACACTAATGCTGTGGGATTTTTGGCTCACACAAAAATGTCTTCAGTCAAATAAATTTGGAGAATACTGGATTAAGTGCAGTTAAGCTGCTTTCCCAAAGTCTATAAAATGCTAATGTATCCACACATCTCCAGGAAATGATAGAATTACAGTATTGCCCAAACTTATTCGACCCTAGCACCATACTTGTTTTTAATTTATTTTGTGAGACTAATATTCCAAGAATGACATTTTTGAAGCACTGATATTGAGCAACTCATGTTCATGTTTGGGCCATGATTCCCAGCTGTTTCACCTAATAAGGAAATATGAGAATCAGTAGTCTATGTCATGCAGAAAAAGCTCGACCATAACAGCAGATGGACTATGAAAAAGACTGCTGATTGTTCCTCAGTATCCATTCTCACCCCTCCCTTTGATAATAGTACTCCTGTATTTTAACTGTGCACAGAACTGCCCAGAATAGTCTGGTTTTCAAACCTCTTTTGTACTAGGTGAGAATGTTGACTTCATTCAGGAGGAGCTGCTATGAAAAATCTGTGTCATGCCCTCAGAAGAAATGGCCATATTTTCAACTCCTCTTCTCCTGTTTCCACTGGCTCGAATGCAGTTGCAATGGCAGGAGTTGGAGCAGCTATTTTGGCATGGGAGATGAAAGCCTCAAGTTGAGGATGGCAGAGAAATAGGACAGAAATATCCTGGGACTCTCATGGTTGTGGAGCTACTGTCTCTGCCCTGGAGCGCCTCCCTGGTGTTTTACATGAAAAAGAAATAAACTTTAATCTGTTTCAAACCATTTTTTATTGTAGTCTTTGTTGCAGCGTCTGAATTTATATCCTAACTAATCACCGAGTATATGGATCAGGAGGAATAAGGAACACTAGAGACAGAATGTGACACTCCCGGGTGCTGAACACACTTGAAACAACTCTAGTATGTTGATGAAGGAGCTGAATGGGTCGTTTTTCTTTTCTGATTATTTATAACACTTTCTTATTGTCACACTCTCTGCAAATAGTACACATATCAGCTGTGACTTGTCTTCCTCCTGAGGCTGTTGTTAAGCCTATTGAAATAATTCATTTCCGGCATTTTCTTTTACAGCTTGTTTCTTCAGAGTTCAAGGTGGACAATCTGATATGTGTTTTTTTTTTTTTTTGTAGCAAATGAATTCATCCTCTCAGGCCAATTTTTGGGAGAAATCGAGAACGCTCAGGAAGTGTGACAAACCTGACTTGTCATTCCCATTTTCCATGTAACCTGTGGTCGAAGTTCAACTAGCCAAGCATCTCTTGAAAATCTCCTATAAACCCAGCTCTGTGCCAAATGCTCTGCCAAAAACAGAAGATAAAGTCCTTGCTAACAAATAGATTTCAGATTAGCCTTCTTGCCCTGCCTTCATAGAACTTTCTGTACAGATATGCAATATGTGGTTCCCCTTTACATGTGCAATGTTTCCAGTTTGGAATTTACCAATTAATAAGTACGAACACCTTTTACGTATCTAGTGTTGCTATAGGTATTATGGATGCTATACGATACAGAAAGCATGATATAGAAAACATGATCCTTGAAGATTAATGAAAGGATTACATGTAACAATTAGCAAGCAGTATAATCTATTATATAATTACCTGGTTCTGATGTCAGGGCCACAGGCAGCCAGGAGGTCAGTTTCAGCCCAATGCATGACTGATTTCTAATAACCTCCCTGGCCAAAATTTCCTGTAGCTCTCTGCCAGACAATTAATTTCTTTACAGAGGGAAAGTCAGGAAGAGTTAGGTGTGAGAGACGATTAGGTTATGCTGTTGTGAAGTGACATGGACAGAGTCTCCTCCTGCTTTCTACCCCCCACAGCTCCTGTTTTGATACATCCCATTTGTCATTTTCATTGTTTTCCAGGTTTGCAAAATGGCTTGCAGTGTCAGAGAACATGTTCAGACTGTCAGGAAAGAAAACAAGGCAAGGAGCTTTGATGGAGATAAATAAGCCCTTTTTCTAAATAACTTGCTTGTGCCTGCTGGTGGTGCCTCCGTGATTTACTGAAATGTCTGCCCCAGTGTCAGACCCGCATTTTCTAGATGAGGAAAGCTCATTTTGATACTGACTGCATTATCTGGAGGCAGAAATACTCACAGATTCTTGCTCCATAGTCACTTATACTTCTCAGTGTTCTCTAGCCCGCAGGCATTTCATAGACTTCAGGCAATTTTTCTTTGACCCTCATTATTCATAGGACCGCTACAGATGTGTGGAGTGCCAGTATTCCAACGGTACAAGAACACAGGTGATGCAGCAGAATTTTTTGAGGATGAAATTGAGCCTCAAAAACTATGTTTTCTGGATGCAAATGTTACAGATGCCTCAAGAGTACACACTGTGACTTTTCTCTCTCGGGTGCTATTAAAGAGAAAATTACACTTGTTAAAACAGGAAGGCAGACTTTACTTTGGACTGTCGTGATAGGTGTAAGGAACTTTCAATGGGGTTTTGCAGCAGGGGAGAGAGATGGGGCTCAATTCTGATTATAATAAGGTAAAGTGGGCATTTATAGACAAGAAGCAGGAGTGGTAAGCGGTAGAAAATGATTACTAAGAGGGTAGCATAATTCTTTGCTGAGGTGACCTGACAGGACGGTTGCTGAAGGCAGGCCAGGGTGATCAGATAGCTCCCGTGGGGAAGGTGGAGGACGGTGGGAGATGAGGGTGATCGGATACTGAGGGTGGGGGAGTGTGGCTAAACTTACCTAGCAGGATTCTTGCTAAAATTGAGCTCTTTTTTTAAAAGATTTTATTTATTCATTCAACAGAGAGAGAGACAGCCAGTGAGAGAGGGAACACAAGCAGGGGGAGTGGGATAGGAGGAAGCAGGCTCCCAGCGGAAGAGCCTGATGCGGGGCTTGATCCCAGAACACCGGAATCATGCCCTGAGCTGAAGGCAGAAGCTTAACGACTGCGCCACCCAGGCGCCCCTAAAATTGAGCTCTTAAAAGAAAAAAAAAAGGATTTTATTTTTAAGTAATCTCGATACCCAATGTGGGGCTCAAACTTACAAACAGGAGATCAAGAATCACATGCTTTATCCACTGAGCCAGCCAGGTGCCCTTAAAATTGAGTTCTTGAGGACATGCTCCAGGATGGGACCCAGTCAGAAAGGGGCTCAGAGGAGCATATGTAGAGTTTGGTCAAGCACAGTCTTTGTCAGAACCCTCAGTAGAGTGCTGGGAAGGAAGCAAGTAGGAAAAAATAAGTGCAGCATGACTGGGAGCAGAAAGAAGTTTTATGAGGAGAAATGTGGAAAGAAATGACCCTTTGAGAGCTTTCTCTATGTCAGGCATCTACTTCCCTTTCCTTCCTCATTTGATCTTGTAGGGTCCCAGGGCAGGCCACCCCAAGATGGGCCACTTTGGCATGCAGATTATCTTGAGTGGCAAACAAGGCCCAAAAGTTTAAGGAAAAGACTTGGACACCACTCTACCCTCCCAACTGCCTAAAAGAATTTAGATAGAGGACTTGCTCCAGGAAGAGAGCTGCGGCCATAAATGATCACATTAGGATATGAATCAGGGGTGGTAGGCAGGGAGGAACCGTTTGATCAAAGTCCTCTCCATCCCATTGTTTCTCAGGGGCCCAGCAAACACTTGGTTACCAAACGTTTATTCTTTCTCATTCTGCAAATTGCACTCCTTCCCTTTGAAGCCCTAGACACCTACCCCTTCTCCTTAGTTCAGGATGACATATGTACCTCAATTTTGTCTATCTTTGGAATTCCATGTCTGTATGAATGCCCCATACATACAAAATCAAATTTGATTTTCTCTGGTTAATCTGTCTTATGTCAGTTTGTTTCTTAGTCCAGCTAGAAGAACCTTGAAGGGCAGATTAAGTTTTTCCTCTCTCACAACATTTACAAGAGGGAGATTCAATTTTTTAAAAAATTTTATTTATTTGAGAGAGAGAGAGAGAAAGGGACAGCATGAGCAGGGGGAGGGAAAAGGGGAGGGGGAGAAGCAGGCTCCCCGCTGAGCAAGAAGCCAGACGTGGGGCTCGATCCCAGGAGCCCGAGATCATGACCTGAGCCTACCCGAGTGAGCCGAAGGCAGACGCTTAACCGACTGAGCCACCATGTGCCCCTCATTTTTTGCAAGAGGAAATTTAAGGAGATTAAGTAACTTGCCCAACGGACAGAGGTGAGATTCAAACCCTTGTCTGTATCTTGGACACAGATCAGAGGTGACCTGTTTGGACTGAAATATGGAAGGCATTTTCCTAAATGTCCTGTACTGTTTAAGGTCCCTTGAGACGTTCTCAAAGAATGGATTTGAGAGTTGTACAGAGGGAAACAATATAATGACTGAAATAGAATTTTTCTGACAACCTAATAGGATGGGGGATCACATCAAATTATTTTGGATTTGGGGGGGAATGTGACATTTGTTGCACACTGATGTTGTGGATTACAATTCACATATCACACATGTAAAGTGATCCAATTGTAGTTACTATGAATATTAACACGATGTTGGTGCCAGGATCAGGGAACAGCGGTCTTTACCTTGTCAACTCTAGATGTCACTCTAAGATCGTGAGTTAGATGCATCCAAATCACTCGCAGAGGCCCTGGCTTCTCTGCATTCTTTTTCGCTGACTCATGGTGCAATTTTCTGTTTCAATCACAGCTGTTTATTTTTGAAAGAGGAACTGACGCAAAGAATAAAATCTTTTAACACCAATGTTCAAGACACCCCTGAGATTAAGATCAGGAAGCTGAGAATTTTTGTGGAGGTGTGCATAACCGAGCTATTGCCCTGAGTCCCACTGTGAAAGGCCTGCAGAACACACAGCAGTAAGAATTTTGTGATGCAACGAGCTTTAACAGGGCAGGGCTTTTGTCCTGCAGTTAAAAATTCTCTAAGAAAAAAATTCCTCTGAGAAAAAAAAATTCTTGTAATTATCACAGATGGTGTGATATATTTGCTGCACCTAATGAAGGGTATGTTCTGTTTTTATCCTGGAGCAAATGCAGATACAAGATAAGGATGGAGATGAATGAAGATTCCTGAGATTTCTGGTTTCAGGGAGTGAGTCCTTTGCCACTCAGGTTCTGTTTTCAGGCAGTTGTGTGGGCAAGGGTACCAGAGATAAGGAACTGGTCTGCTCCCGTTCTCATCCTATTCTTCAGAGCCATGGATGTGTTCAGAATATGGAAGGCAGTGGGTTCCTCTTCCTTACTCTCTGTGTTGATTTAAAATTCTCTCTTCTCACTTTTTTGCACTGAATGTTTGGTTTGAGAAGGATTGCAGCAGACTGCAAAAAATTTTGTTCTTTTGATTCACAAATGGGGTGTTTTGAAGTTAGCACTGCAAATGTGTTCAAACAGTATGCAAATTGAAACCTCAATGATTGAATAGCTGAAAACAATCTGGTCGCTCCGTTCTGTCTGGGAGTTAGTTTAGATTATAGAGCACATTATTGGCAATAGGACCAGACTGGACCATGTCGGGGAGGAACTTGGGGGAAAAGGGGAGACTGTGAAGAGAGCCTAGAAATTTGAGTAAATTCTTGAGCAATTCAAACTCTAATGCCCCAAAGACCACCAACAACCTCCTACTAACTAGATTTGCTGGTAAGTCATTATGTTTGAGACTTGAAATCATCTACACCACACAACTTGTCTGCATGAACATGACTCTACTATCCGGCTATCATCATTAACATGCTTTACTCTTCTAGTGTCTTCATTAATCAGCTTCACTATTCTGGAAACATTTGCCCAATAAGAAGAAAGTTGCAGATAACTTTATTACTCACTTTAGAAATTTCTTGAAAAACCCAACTAAATGAACACCAGACTATTGTGCTTTTCAATTGACAGCATCAAATAAGCATTTTCTGTACAAGTTTCTTCAAAACCCTCACCTTTTGGTGTCCACAGTTCTAAAGTGTTATATCATGTTTCTTACCTAGTCCTAAGGAGACCCAGCATTGAAAGAGCTACCTTAAAGCAACCCCAAATCTCATATATATTCTAACTTGGCCCTACCCCTCCACGATTAAGTAGTGCTCTTTTTTACCAATGAACTCAGCTTTGTCTCATCAACAGGTTGTTTTGGTGGTGTTTTCTTGAAGCCAGCAATGCCACTGATTTCTCAAATGCATCTGCTTATTGATCATTTCTTTCATCCCAAAACTCTCGTGGCTCTTGGATTCTACACTCTCCTGGTCTTTCCCTACCCAGAAGGCATCTTGTTTTCAAGACTCCCCGTGAACTCCTCTGTACAGATGACTATAAAATTATACTTTCAGTTAGATTCATTCTGCTTTCTCCCCACAATGAAAGGTTCCTCTTGAATATTTCTTTGTCATTATGAATTCAGTAGGTTCCTGACTCGCTCTCTTCTTTCCCCATTTCTGATAAATCGTACCACAAGACAGCTGAATTTGAATTATCTTTGATTCATTCTATTCTTTATTGTCTATGAACAACAAGTCTCTAAGTCCAGTTAATTTACCCAAAAAATATTTGTATTGATCTCCTTCTTTTATTTCCTCCACTGTCCACCAGTCTAGGCTTTTATCTTGTGGTCCTTAAACTTTATTGTGTGCATAGACTCCTTTGAGATTTCATGGGAATTTATGAATCATTTCCCTCTCAAAATGTAGTTGTGTACATACGTACAAGATTTTTAGTATAATATCAGAAAGTTCACAGAAACCGTGAAGCCCAAATTCTTGTCCTAACAGTGCTCTCTGTCTCAAACATCATCCTTCCCATTCCATCCCTGTGGCACTCACATTAATCTTTAATAATCACCCTCTATAAATGACTGGTAATAGCTTCTTATAAACTTCAGAATAAAATCTAAGGCTCATTTGGGCATTTCAAAAGCCTTTCTCAATCCTATGAATGGAACTTAACCTACTCTTTCAGTTTTATGCCCTTAAATACAGAAGTAAAATATGCTCCCACACCCCAATTAATGGGCACATACTAACTGAACACTTATCACACACAAGGGATGTCTGTGCTGGCTATAGAGGTGTCACTCCCTCACCTTAAGCTTCCACCCTCTCCCCTCCACCCCTGCTCTGGCACATCTGTCTCCTTGCTGTCTTCCAGACACATTGGAACTGTGTAACCTTTGAAGTTCAGGCAGACCTGGGTTTTAAATGATGAGTAGCAGAGTATGCCACCCCAAAATATGACTCTTTGGCCTTAGGACTATTTTGAGTCAATTATTCTGAGAAACAGTAGACATGGGAGAAGCTCTGAAAACATAATAGAAGTTACCTTTTTTGTAAGAGAAATTTACTTTTATAAGGAAGTCTCCATTGACAAGGGTATCTCCTTCTTTGTACCATGGAAAGAAGGCTGACAAAATCACAAAAGAATCTTGTCCAATGGAAAAGGCTCTGGACTTAAATCTGCATAACAAACCTTACCATTGTTTACCTTGCTTTTTCTGGTAAACTCCCAAACTGGCCTCCCCCAACACCTTTTATCTTTTGTCTTTAGTCGAAGATGGTATTTAAGTCAGAGATCTAAGCCACTTCTTTGAGTTACTCATATTTCCTTGGGTATCTCCTATTATATACCTGAGGTATACATATTAATAAACTTCTGTTTGTTTTTCTTTTGTTAATCTGTCTTTCATTATGGGAGTCTTAGCAAATAGCTCAGAAAGGTAGAGAAAAAATGACTTTTTTCCCCTTATGGAAACATCTATCTATATTATTCCAGTCTGAACTCTGAGTCTCACCTTTTCTCCTGGAAATAGGAATAATAGTAACTATTCACAGGCTTGAGATGAAGGTTACAGAGGACAACACACAATGCCTAGAGCAAAGCCTGTCACCTAGGAGCTAGCTATTTCCAAGATCAATATATGATTTAAATGCCTTCTGAGCTAATGAATAATTGCTAAGGTTATTTACCAGGTGAACCCTCAGCAGAAGACACTTCTCCCACAATTGGCTTGCCCAAATCAGCAAATCCTGAATGTCTTCCAAAGAGCAACTTGTCTGTACAAGCTTGTCAGCAAACTCTGTACTGTCATCTGCCAGGGTGAGGGGTAAGCAGTGAATCCATGAATAAGCCCCCCACCCTTTCAGCATGTGACACCTTCCAACTCTGAGCACAGAATAACCTTAGCTTATTTGACAGAAGGGCTCTAGACAAAGTCCGTGAGCTCAGAGAACACTGGCTGAAAAAGCCTAATAAGCAACCAGAAGTAACCTCATTACTTGGCGCAGATCTCTCAATGATAAAACCTCATTGATGTTTTTATTCATATTCACTTATGTAATTAAGGGGTGAAATTTTATTTCCCCATTGGCAGAGGATGTGTAATGACTAATGAGAATATTATATATTTTAAGTTACATTTTTTAACCTATAAGTTTATAACCCATGAAAGAGAAACATGCCTTTGATGAACCCCAAACTGTGCTAAATGCTATACTTAGGGGGAGAGTTCTGGAGAAGTTCTGAAAAGAGGAGTTTTAGGAACATAAAAAGGGCAGTTGCTGAACTAAAATGACTTCTAATCTTATGGGGAAGACAGAATTTATTTCCAAAATAATTAGACCACAATTACATTTTAAACTAAAGAATCTTAGAACTGATTTTTAGTATCATTGACTTCCTATTATTTTATGGGAGTGAGAATGTTCTTATGAGATGGGATTTTCATAAGCTTCACCAGACTGCTGAGAGAGAGAGGATGGGGAGAGAAAGAGAGAGAACTAAAACAGGTTAGAACTGGGTTACAACTAAAGTGTGCACTTTAGTGTGGATTCAAGGAAGGCTAGTCTCTTGGGAAGTGCTTTCCTTCTATCCCTAGGTGTGTGTGTGCATGTGTGTGGGGGGGGTCCCATTCTGCCCTCCTTTTGAATCTAGGACCTCATTGTATTGAAGTCAGATCCTTCCATCTCCAGGCTGAGATCCAAACACAGTGGGGGTTGCTACCAGAAAAGCAGCATCTAATGGGGATCACTGTCTTCCTCTTCCTCCAGTGGAACCTGAGCAGCTTGACTCCTTTTAGCCCCTTTTGGGGCTATGCACAGCTTGAGAGGTGGCCTCCCTGGCTGAGTGAGATGGACAGATTTCCCCTGCCTCAGTTACTCAGAGGCAGCAGCTGAGGCTGGGGACGACTCTCCTTGCAGGAGGAAACAAGGAGAGGAAGGGATGGGAAAATGACTCTGGCAATGACCAAGGATTCCTGAGTTTGCAGAGTGGCCTCCCACTTCTGCCCATCCCCTCTTCCATGCTCAAGGAAAAAACAAGCTCTAGCTGTCTGTAATCACTGCAGAATTGGTAGCAGCTTTCTCTCCTGTCAGCAGGGGAGTGCATTTCCTTATCCATCACAACCTTCGGATAACCCGGTCTATGCCCTACAACGGTGTCATCCTGTCCGGTGACAAATAGATTTCAATTGTTATTTACCTGAGCTGCATTTTAAAATGAACTTCAAGGGATGGTGGATGCAGAAGCCTTTCCCATCTCCCCAGACAGGCCTCAGTGAATGCCAAGAGCACCGCACTTACGCCGCCCTTTCTGGATAGTTTTGCCTTCCTGAGTTCATGTTTGTGCTCCTTCTGTGGGCTGGGGTGTCTATGTTGATCAGATAAAGTAAGTGGTTGGTAATATGACATCTGAAAGCTGTGGGGAGAGGCAATAGCTGGGCTACTCTGGTTGCTGACCACCAACCACACTTAACTCCTGAGATGTCCCAGAATATTCAACACAAAGTGTTCCCACCTGCTGTGTCAGTGCTGAGTGTCACAGCGTCTCAAGGGCTGGTGAAGTTCAAGTCCCCTTCTAATTTACATCTAAAAGGTTTATCATTCCAAAGTCAGAGCTGGGGTTAACTCTCATCAAGTTCAGAGGAGATACTAGCCAACCGTGGTAGCCCCTATCTCCCTTCCTTAAGCACATCTGACCAGCATGTGAAATTCTTTTTTTTTTTTTTAAAGATTTTATTTATTCATTTGACAGAGATAGAGACAGCCAGCGAGAGAGGGAACACAAGCAGGGGGAGTGGGAGAGGAAGAAGCAGGCTCATAGGGGAGGAGCCTGATGTGGGGCTTGATCCCGTAACGCCGGGATCACGCCCTGAGCCGAAGGCAGGCGCTTAACCGCTGTGCCACCCAGGTGCCCCAGCATGTGAAATTCTTATTCATATATACACTGTGAAGAGATGAGTTGCTTTTTTTGACCACCCCCACCCCATTTTTTGTGAGTTGCACTTTTGGGCATTTATGTGCCAGGTTCTTTTTAACTTCTCATATCAAATGAGTACTACGTATTGAGTCTAACCATTGTACAACAGCTAAAATCCCATAATTACACCTTTCTCCACCTGCCACCTAGTCTGTAGTTCTAATCCCAGCCCTTTCACTCACTAGCTATTTAATTGATTGAATCACTTAACCACTTTGAATCTCAGTCTCCCCTCTGTAACAAGAAGGACACAGTCTCTCTCTTATCAGAGTTTTGGGATGTGAAAGGAGATGTATCTGAAAACATCAACCCAGTGTCCAGTATATAGAAGGCTCTCAGATATTAGTTCCTTTCCTACCTACCAGTTTACAACCACACCAGGGTAATTTTTTAAAGTAAATTTAATCTATTAACATATAGTGTATTATTATGTTATAGGTATAGTATAGGAAGAGTTCAGTGATTCATCAGTTGCATACAACACCCAGTGCTCATTCTATCAAGCCCTCTTTAATGCCCATCACCCAGTTACCCCATCGTCCCACCCATCTCCCGTCCAGCAACCCTCAGTTTGTTTCCTATAGTTAAGGGTCTCTTATGGTTTGTCTCCCTCTCTGATTTTGTCTGATTTTATTCTCCCCTCCCTTCCCCTATGATCCTCTGTCTTGTTTCTTAAATTCCATATATGAGTGAAATCATATAATTGTCTTTCTCTGGTTGAAAATCGATGGTAATTTAAGAGGGAAGGTACAGAAAAGAAGGTTATTTGCCCCATACTGAATTCCTGATTCAGGAGACTTATAAAAAAACAATCAAAACAATCCTAGTTCCGAAGACAATAAGTAATAAACTAGACAATTTTTACTTTTGGCATTTGTTACTTTTACTGCCAGAATTTGATTATATTTAGTATGAATATAGTTTTTACAATATGTTATAATAATCATTATTGATCCTCTGGTGTTATAGATAATCATATGTATGGTGGTATAATTGTCTCCGGGTTAAAATAGAGCATGGCCGTGGTAAGCTATTCAACTTGTATGTCCGCGATATCACTGAACCCTCCGTGATCTTAATATCTTTGTTCCTGTTCTTGAACATTTCTGTTGTGTAATATGCAGCGAATGAGTACACTGAAGCCTACGTGAGCCTGCCTATATATTCTTTCCAACCCAGTTTAGAAAAAGAGTAGATATTATCTTGATTTGCTCAATCTTTCTATTAAGGACATGAACTGAGAGTGTTTAAACTTCTCAACATCTGGTTCATGGCCAAGACAAAACCTGAATCTAATTTTCCTTATGATCTGAACACCCTTTCTATTTTTTTTAAAAAAATAAAGTACTGAAGGGATCAATCGTCTTTCCTCAACAGACTTGGAAAAACAGCCTCAAACATACGTACTTATCCCATTTTGGCATGTGAACACAGTGGAGGAAGGTATCAAGATAGCTTGCAATACTCTTGATCCAAGAGAGAAGGCCACTAGGTGTCACAACAGCCAGCTCCCTGCTTTGTGCTTTGCCATGGTGCGATTTGACCATAAGGTGGCAGGAGCCTCCACATAGTAAACCTAAGTTGGAAAGGAGGCTTGGACAATGTTTGTGCAAATATTGCATGTACGTATGTGCAAACATCTTAAGCCCCTTGTTCTTTTGTGTCTTATTTCAAGGGCATCTAACTCTCCCCTTGTGGGATGAATCCCTGCAGACAAATGCTCCATTTAAGCACAAGCTTGTGGGGCCGTCCCCTTTCCCCTTTCTGCCTAATGTTCTGCTTTTGTCACAGAGGGATAAGTGGGAGGGAAATATATGTCAGAGCATCCCGAAATGGGCTGCAACATTTAGCTCTTCTCTGATGATCGCTCGACCAGCTAACTAACTTCTGAGCCAATGGGAACAGGGACATATTAATATCATTGTTTCCTTTTTTGGCCGTTTCTCTCAGGGTATAATATGCAGTAAAGTAATATATAGCAGCCTACATGGGGCTATCATAGAGACCTAATTTAAATTGCTTAATTGGGTTTGTCATCTCAGAGCTGGGAGGTGTGGGAAGTTTACAGAGGGGAGGAAAGGCACTTAATTGGTGCTGTGTTCTATATATCTTTATGTAACAGCAGGCTCTTGAAAAAAGGGGGAAATCTTATATAAAGAACGTGAGCGAGACCAATCAAGTGAGGGTACAGGCAAACCCCCCAAGGGCACACAGGTTGTGCTGAATTCTAGCTAGCATGGCAGTGACCTTATGAATAAGAACCTGTTTCTAGAAGGCTCCTGTGTCTTACGAACTTGAAAAGAGTCATATTCTTTAAACGAGTGAAGTTTTTGCTATAAAAAGGTTCAGTAAACCCTCACCAGAGAGCCACATCAGAGAAGAAAATCTTCCCAAAGTGTGAAAAAAAAAAAAATCAATAAAGAATCCCATTTGCATTTAGGGCTCAGGCTTGAAAATTCAGTCAAGGCACCATGCTCTGTGTATCTGAAAGTAGCTCTGACCTAAGCTTTACAAATGACTTGTTCCCCATTAGCACGTTGCCTGTAATTAATGGTTTAATGTCTGGAGCCTTGTTTAAGGAAAGCAGAGTTTGCCATTCCTTGCCCATCTGTTCATCTGTAGACTCGAGGAGCTCGTGGCATAACCAAAGCTAAGCGGCTGGCTCACGGTGGCCCTGCTAGTTGCTGGCTGAAAGGGGTGACCCCTTTGGGCACTGGGCTGGCTCAGCCTGGGTGCTGGGCCCGGGGCCTGGGGCCATCTGCTCCCCACCCCGCCCCGCCCCGCCTCGCCTCCCTGCAGTAGCGACTGCTGCAAGCGGCGGCACGCCCTGTTAAAGGCACAGCACTGTATTCCCTCCAGCTAAGCTCCATCTTTGGCCACACCTAGAAGAAGAAAGAGTCTGGCACTCTCAGACAGAGAGCAGATTTTCAGCAGGGGCTCCAGGAGGGACTCGGTCTCCAGGCCCACAGTCTGTGTAGGGCTAAAAGGTGTTATTTTAAGGTTACATTTCTTCTTAGGTGTTTTAGACCCGGCCTGACTGATCTAATAAAAACCCAGTTTTATTTCGAGGGGGAAATGCTTCCCATGTATTCATTCTTCATTCATTCATATAATATTTTTGAGCATTTATTATATGCCAAATATTCTGCTGGACTGGACATGAGCCATGCAAGCATAGCATTTACCTTCATTTTCCTCGGAGCAGAAATACTTAAACGTTCCCTTCCAAGGTGATAAGCATTCATCTGTGTTCTAAACTCCCAGACTTAATAAGGAGGCCTTCAAGGGTGAGAAGGAGAAAGAAGAAAGTTGAATTTAGGAGAAAAAAAAGGGAAGGCCAAAAAGCATCCCTGGCCTGGCTCAGTTAGCTCTTAATTCCCCCAAGGGAACACAGGGTGACACCACCTCAGGGGACTCTCATCACTGAAAGACTGGAAAAGAAACACTGATTTTGTTATTTCCTGCGGTTATCTGGAATGAGCGGGCTGTGCCTTTACTCGGTGACAAGCAGGAAGCCCCAGTATGCCTCAGTTGCCTTCCCTGTAAAGTGGGGTTGCTACTAGGGCTTCTGCTTATTGCACTGTTTAGAGCGCCCAGTGAGATAACATGCACAGAGTGCTTTGCTGGTGCTTGGCTCCCACGAGCACCAGTATACGTGAGCAGGTGGAAGAAAGGTGAGAGGAGCCTGGCGAGGGACGCTGACGCACAACCTTCTCTTCACCCATGGTATGTTGCCTGGTCAGGTCTGGCTCCACAGATAACCCGTGTGCTCCAGCAAGAGGCTGTGAGGAGGGGGAGGAGCCCTGGGCTTCTGAACCCCCGCCCTGCTGTGGAGTTGAGCCAGTCACCTAACTTCTCTGCACCCCAGCTCCCTCACATTCCAAACAGGGATGATATTCTTTGCAGGTTTACTGTAAGGAGTAAATGAAACAGCATGCGCAGAGGTTCTAGCTCGGTATCAGGCACCCCCAAGGAACCCAATGCACACCAGTCCTCTTCCTTCCTTATGCCAGCGGGGCCGTTAAGAGGTTGGAAGCAGTCAGTTGGCACAGAATCTACTTCCCGGGAGTGGGGCGGGGTTGCTGCAGCAGCCGAGGGACTTACAAAGGCACTTTATCAGCCCCAGAGCGGCCAGGATGGACCGCAGCAATTTCAAACACTCTCTGTAGGAGAACAGTTTGGGGGGGGGGAGGGCGGGAGGAAGAAGGCAGCGTGGGAACCCAGATAAGCACTTGAGACTGGAGTAGAGACCGAGGAAGGCTGTAGTCACCGCAGTTTCCTGCAGGGGGAGCATCAGCGGAAAGCACAGGCTGTGCTGGCTCGCCCAGGGCGAAATCTGCCCTGTAATTGGAGCTGGGTTTGGGGGCGGGGGGGTTCGCAGGCCCCTGCTGTTAGGATCGGAAGGCCTTCCTTGGGAGGATAAGCGAAAGAGCCAGCCCTCATTCAGCAAGTGGAGTGACTGGTCCTACACCCCCTGAAGAGGGAGAAAGGGGGCCTGGGGACGCGGATCACATCAGCCCTGTGGTACAATCCTTTGAGGTTCAGATCGCTAGCCCCGAGAGAAGTCGAGAGAGAAGTCGAGAGCTCGGGCAATCCCCTTTACTGCTCCGAGTACGCCCAGGATGAGGGTCACGCCCTGTTGCCCAGTCCCTAGGTTTTTTAGAGGATGAAGTGAAAGGATTGATGCTCAAGTTTCTCTGACTGAAGCTGTAGTGCGTGGCACATAGTAGGCCCCCAGGAAACGACATGCTGGGGGAAGCGGTGGTTATTGTACTATTCCACACTCAGTGCTAGCATATTTCTATTTCATAGAATCGTCCATCTCTCTCAGCCTGCAGACGCTCGGAAGACAGGGAGTATGTCACAGAGGCACAGCATCGGTGTTGTAAGTGCTGAATAAAAGAAGAAATTTGATTCACAAAAAGCCTAGTGAACTGCAGACAGCAGACACATTTTGGAAGTGTATACCTAGCGAGCGAACTTCCTACCAGACCTGTGCCAGAGAGCGGCATGGCTCTTGCCTTCAGGCAGCTCATCACCCTGTTGGGGGTGTGATTTCCCCATAGGAATTACATTTCCTCATACGAGACAAAGAGAGGGCTATACATGCTATGATGATTCATTTTTATTAATAAATTGAATACTTATAAATGTATAATATATATGCTACAGGAAATATGTGGACGTTATGTGTGTATGTGAGGCTCCTGGAGGGTAAGTGAGTAAAGAGACAGAACTTGGATAGCACTGGCTGTGAAGGCTTCTGAGCGACCTGGAAGAGGAGAGTAAGGCTTGGAATCCATCCCTGAGGATGAAGGGGGAGTAGGGGAGGGACAGATGGGGGAGGGGCGCAAAGACTGGCTGAGTAGGCAGCAAGACTCTGCCTAGGTCAGGGAGGACTGAATTGCAGAAGGAGGATTTTGATTCTTTACTGATATATGTCCTTAAGCCGAGAGGGTGACATAATAAAAATGATGCTTTTAGACGATTAATCTGGCACTGTAGCTCAGGAGTGATTTAAGGAGGGAAAGAACCCCAATCAGTTAGGAAATTATTACGGCTGTCTAGACATGAGATACGTGAGTCCTAAAATACAACTGTGCTATGGTCAATGTCAATCCACTTTCTGAGCACCTACTGTGTCCCAGAATGACATTAGGTGCTTTTACGGAATAAGCTTTTTAAATTTAACAGCCTGACAGGGTGAATCTTATCCTTCTTTCACAGGTGAAGAAATTCAGGCTCAGAGAGGTAGTATTACTTGTGAAAGTTCTCACAGCTTAGGAATAGCAGATGGGAGATGGGATGTTGGGTTTCTAACTTCTGACTCTGTTTCCTATTATACAGATGTTGGATTTTCCATTAGGTGATTCTGTTGCAGGTGAGGCTGGGACTCATTTAAAAAAAAAATGTATATAATGATTTCGAGGATCAGGAGAGCCTCAGGAACCCAATGTCCATACCAAGCTGGGAGGGTGTACATTGTAGAATCTAGGAAAGAAAGTAGGTTCAAAAGATATTTTTAATCAAATGCAAATGACTTGCAAGATGAATGGGAAGAGGATCTTTTGCTTTGGAGCCTCCATGAAAAGATGACCTAAAAAGAAATAGTTGAGAAAGAATTGGAAGCTCTGTTGGGGTGACTCACTGAAAATGGGTATTCAAAGACAAACAAGGACAGAGAAAAGTCTCAAATGTGTTTGAGTAATAGTATCATAAGGATGGAAGTTTATACATTTTAAAGAAATTTAAAGGGCACTGTATGCCACTCTAGAAAGATGTTTCTAATAAAAAGATTCCATGAGAGGAAATGAGATGCTATAAGAAACTGTGAGGAAGAAAAGTGATACAAAACTTTAGGATATTATGACCGTATCTCGACTAGTTTTTTTTGTTGTTGTTGTTTTGTTTTTTTACTCCCTCAGGAAAAAAATGTAAACACAAATACTTATTTGGCATTTGAAGCCTCCAATTATGGACCACAATAGGGTTTGAATTTACTCCTATGATATGAAATACAAATAACTTTCAAATCTTGTTTCTTCTCAATTTAAATGGGTTACCACTAATTTCTACTTCTGGCTCAAAGCACTCAGACTAGAAAGATTGATGCTGGCAGAGCAACTGAAATGTTCTCTTCCTTCAGAGATATAGGATTTAGTGTCAAATGAAGGTGATGAATACGGTCAGTTGAATCTGACAGCTGAGGTACTGAGTTTTGCTTTTCCCTAATGTCAATAAAAACCAGAATTGCCACAGATTTTTGGACTCACATATAAAGAACCTCTTTATCCCTGAAGTTTAATTGATTGAACCAATACATATTTATTGAATCGCTCGTAAGTATGTTAGGTTTATATGGAATGCATGAGGTTTGCACCAATCTTCCAAGATTGGCAATTAGTGAGAAAGCCCCAAAGGGCGAGTAAATCTCTGATGACAGGGATAGAGGCTCTGAGGCCTAGGCCCCACCTGCACTCCACCTAGAGTTCCTCTTCATTTGTCATCTTTGGGGATCGGGATTTGACTTTCATTAAGGAAGTTGGAAATTACCAAGGGTGTCTACCTACTACGAACTAATATGACCATTACATTTAAAAAAGCCAACACTGTACCCAACACCTTATGCCTCCCCCAACCCTCAACCAGGTTAGTGTTCTGGTGTTCCCAGGCTCTCTCATGGCATGTTTTCCTCTTTTCTCTTCCTGAAAGGCGCTAGTTCCACTGGCCCCACCTAGGAGGGAAGATTCAAGGCCCAACTCTGCATCTTCTGTTTCTTCTGCATCTCAGATTTGCTGTAATTCCTGACCTCACATAACTAAACCATATGGCTTTCCTGGGTTTCCATGGAACTTCCTTATTGTGTAAATTATGAGATAACACGAGTGACTTGAAATCAGAGAGACTAAGTAGAATAGACAGAGAGCTGAGGGGTCTTTATCCTGTCCTCTCTCTTCTTTCTGAGGCATGCTAGGAGGCATGTTATGTTCATCTTGCCGTCCAAGCGGCAGGGGAGAATGGGAGACCAGTTGACCGGAAAGACTCCCTCATTCAGCAGATTGCACTCAGCGGATATTTATCAGACACAGATTATGTGCCAGGTGTTTACCATGTAACGTCTGGATTGATTTCGTAGGCAAAACCCCAAAGGGACAGGAATCATCTCCATCTTGTCTACATTCTAAATGCCTGCCACTCCGAAAGACTCCAGTAAATATGTGTTGAATGAAAAGTGAATAACAAGTCCTAGAAGTTGGTGTTTTTCCCAGTGTTTACAGACAACAAAACTGGGTTTCAGGGAGATTTAAGGACCATGCCCATAGTGTAAGCAACTTGCTGTGAAGTAACTTGCTAACAGTGGCGGATCTGGGATTCAGTGCAGCCATCTGGCTCCCACTAACACACTTCCATTGTGCCATGATGCATTTTCACGTTAGCTTACCAGTGAAACTTCTGAGACACATTTTCCTATTGATTGCGCCTCTAAGAATTAGGCTAGCCCTTCAGAGTATCAGAGCAGTATTAGTTCAGGGAAAGTTGCAGGATCAATGTGGCAATGAGAACGCAGAGTCCAGAAAAATAATCACCACAATTTATGAAAAGCCTGCCATGCTTCAGACACTTTGAGGGCTCCTTGACATAGACATTCTTATTTAATCCTAACAACTACCCTATAAGATAGGAATGATCATTCCCATTTTACAGTGGAGGAAACTGAAGCACCTTGGAGTTAAGTAACTTGCCCAAGCTCTCCAAGCACTGATTGATTTGGGATTAGAACTCCGGTCTGTCTGGTTTCAAGGATTGGGCTATTCCTAACACAGCAAAGTGTCATCACAACTAAAATCACATGTTTGAACTTTGGTTTTGACTGAAGGACACTATTCAACTCAATCCAACAAAGAATTACTGAGACCCAATGACGGTGGATTGGACAATAGAAAATATGAAGATGAACCTGCCTGCAGGGAGGTTATAGTATGGTGATATTTCAAGGCCTGGCATATAACTGGTGTCAATAAATCTTTGTTGGATCAAAGAACAAATGATGAATGAAAGAGCAGACTATAGTAGAAGAAATTCCATTAGAAAATTGAAGATCAGAGTTTGTGAGAGGAAATGCACTATAGCTCTAAGCCAGTATATCTAGAAGGGATATTAGAGATCATACAGTATCAAGGTCACATAGTCCACTAACAGCAGAGTGTGGGCTGACAAGGTCTGCTGCCTAGTTCAATGCTCTATGATTGCATTTTTTCCTTTATCACCTTTCACAAGGCTGGAATCCTATTTCTGTCTTCTCTCTGCATATAATCATGAAAGAGCTATTGTTACATCCTTTTTCAGAGAGAACCTCTTTATCTTCTCAGACCGTGGGGAATGTATGCATTAGCTGCCAGAAATTGACTACCTATCAGTCATAAGGAGAAGGTTCTTTTGGAAGAAAGGTGTCATTTCTGAGGATTGAACTTTTCATACATAAAGGTCATTGATTTGCCATTAGGACTCTCCTGATACCTCCATACACACATGTACGCACACACACACATACACACACACCGCCTAACAGTGCATCTGTACTGAGCTCAGCTGTACGGAAAATCAGGCATATTGGAGATACAGGATTATATTGCAACAGCATCAATGAGAACATTCAAGCAAACAGCCGACTCATTCAAGAAATCGTTAGAACTCATCATGTCTTCCTTTCCTTCTTCTCTGATCACCCCTTTTGCTTTATTACCCTCTCATAGATGGGCTCTCTCCACCTCAATCACTTCCCATCCACCCTAATTAAGATTCCCTTGTTGGAGGGGTTAGGAGTAGCATTTCAGTGACCTTACAATCTCCAGTACTTTTTTTATTTGCACAACCTGACAGCACGGAGACAGCATAATAATATTACTTTTACTAAGTATCCACACTAAATCTTTTCTCCAAGGAAACTACCGGTGCTTTTAGTGACTTCCCCCCTGTTTATCATATGATCTCTAAAATTGCTTCCTGTGATGAAAAGCCTCAGGACCAAGTACAGTCAAACCATTTATTAAAATCGGCTGGACATTTCAGATGAGATAGCTGTAATAAGCCATGCGGAAGAGCCCAAGCTGGCAGGCGCAAAGTTATGAAAGAATGGCATTTTTATTCTAATTCTCCAGCAGTCAGCACTTTTCAAAAAAGTAGTTTCTAGATTATGCATACATGCCATTCAGCATACATTTATCCATAGGCTGTTTTGTGCCTTTGTCTTTGTGGACCTTATGGTCTGATTAAGAGAAGATCCCTAAACAAATAATTTCAGTATCATGGGATAGCTTCCCAGATACCAGCATACACAGCATGTTTATCCAGTCAGCTGGTAGGACTTACCCAGCGGTGATTCCTCCGTGGAAAATTGTCCTCTTCCAGCCAATGTTCAGCTTACAGAATATAGGAAGTGGGATGCTCACTTCTACCCTTCAGGAAGAAGCTGGTGTTGCCCATTCATTACACCAGGGGGCAGAAGACATGGGCCCTGGCTCTGCGGGGTCACTTTGCTCATTCATAACCCAGGACAAAAGCCTTTGTTCTACCTTCATAAGAATAAAATGAGAGACCACAATAGCTTTCAGGAGAAAGGTAGCAGGAAAAATCGCCTCCATCAGGTAAGATCCTCTATATTTGAGTTTTCCTCTTAGCTTCATACAGGATCAATTCACACCATCCCATGCAGGTGAACTTTAGATTATTTTAAGCCACCTGGGCAAGAAGACTCTGTAAATCCTTTCACAGAGGTGGGAGGCAGCACCGTGTGGGGAGCAGCATGGTTCCTGGCTTCCAGCTCTGTTCCCTGGGGCAAATTTTGTAATCTCTCTGGGCTGGTTTTCATTTCTGTAAATTAAAGGACCAGAGTGGGTGATCCAAAGTTTTTGTCTAAAAAAAATTGTCAAACTGAAGGTTTTAAAACTGCAAAAAATTGTCAAATAAGGTATAAAACTGCAAAAGAAAAAAAAAAGTTTTCTTCTAACCCTTGCCGTCTATTGATCATAAGGAGGTCATAGACCCAGAAGGGAGGGAAATTAGAAGTCACAGGATTCCACAGGGAAGTGATATAAAAAGAAATCCAAGTCATGATGAAAAAAGAACTCAGCTGGAAGTCAAAAAACATGAGTTCTCAAAGGAGTTGTAAGCTTATGTTCACACAAAAACCTGCACACAAATGTTTATAGCAGCATTATTCATAATTGCCAAAACTCGGAAGCACCCAAGATGTCCTTCAGTAGGTGAATGGATAAATAAACTGGTACATCCAAACAACGGAATATTATTCAGTGCTAAAAAGAAATGAGGTATCAAGCCATGGAAAGATATAGAGGAAGCTTAATGCATATTACTAAGTGAAAGACACCCATCTGAAAAGGTTACATACTGCATGATTCCTACTACACGACATTCTGGGAAAGGCAAGACTACGGAAACAGTAAAAAGATTAGTGGTTGCCAGGGTTTAGGGGGAGGGTGGGGTGAATAGGCAGAACACAGAGGATTTTTAGCACAGTGAAAATATTCTGTATGACATTACAATGGCAGATACATGTCATTATACATCTGTTGAAAGCCATAGAACGCAAACATGAAGAGTGAACCTTGATGTAGACTATGGACGTCAGGTGACTATGATGTGTCAGTGTAGGTTCACCAATTGATAGAAATATACCACTCTCATGAGGGATGCTATGCGTGGGTGGGGACAGAGGGTATATGGGAAATCTCTGTACCACCTCAATTGTGCTGTGAACCTACAACTCCTCTAAAAAACGGTCTATTAAAAAAAATACAGTACAGATTCTAGTCCTTGGTTCTGCCATTAGTCCTTGATTCACTGGTTGATCTCAAGCCCAGCCACCTGGGACTCTAAGCTGCTGGCCCCTCACCTGTGCCCCAGCCCTATGTTCTACCCTACCTCCATCTCTTTGGCTTAAGACTGTCCACTCCAACAAAGACCTCTATTACCAAGACATTCCCCCTTAACTCTTTATACCCAAAGCTTCTAGGCAATGCAGAGTTACCGCATTATCTGAATACTGTCAGAAATTTCTGCAGCTGCCTCCTGTGTATATTCTATGGTAAACATACTTTTTATGGGTTTGGGCATTCAGCAAACTTTCATCTGGAATCCAGAAGCAGGCATTCGAGGCACTGCCCGCAGGCAGCAGGATGATTGTGAGCTTCTTGCTGCAAGACAGTAGGCATCATGGAAGTCTGATATCTTCTTCATGGGCTAGCTTCAGGGTCATTGATGAATCGGTGGGACTCAGGCTCCCATGATGCACTTCTGCCTGCAGACAAAGTTTCCAGGTGGAGAACTCTTCAAGCAAGCTGGGGCTGGGGCATGCTGCACTTCAGAATGATGGAGTTAATTGATCTGTTCAAGTCTGTTAGCCT
This sequence comes from Ursus maritimus, assembly GCF_017311325.1. Lineage (NCBI taxonomy): Eukaryota > Metazoa > Chordata > Mammalia > Carnivora > Ursidae > Ursus > Ursus maritimus. Next base: position 68,030,539 of record NW_024423453.1, read on the forward strand.
CATTCTGTCTGGAGATATGATGGCCTGAGAATGGCACCCATCACTTCAGATGTTTAATTACCCTTACTTAGGATGGTCAGAAATATGAAAGAAAAATATTAGCTTCACAGTAAAGGAACTCATCTCTGGATCAGAGGCATTGGGCACAGATGGTGACCTGAGCTTAAAATTAAGTTGGCCAGAGCAAGGCAGGCATTGGCTCATCCCATTAGGGGTTGCAATTTAACATGTTCGGAACAAAAAGATCTGTGACTGGCTGGATAAGAAGACAACCTGATAGGCTTTTACAGAAGCCTCGCTAACTTCATGGCCTCAAATGCTTTCAGGCCATAGTGTGCCTTCTCCAGAGAGCCCGACAAATCCATCAGGCTGTCTCCTTCCTTTTCTCCTTTACAAAGAAATAATCTAATAACCAATCTTCCTTTAGGCCCATAGTTAATCAAATGTGGGATGGTGACCAGTAGACCCAGCTTAACATAATTAATCTTTAAATCATACATATTCAAAAGGCTCTAAGAAGCATCTGGGTATCTTCTTTAAAATTGTTAGTGAGATGATCAAATTAATACCAGTATAATACATTAGATCTACATCTGCTTATTTTAAGAAAGGGACATACTCCTTAAAAACCATGCTCGTGAAAGACAGTAAATCCCATTAGACCTAAGAAAAAAACCAACATCCTTTGGTGGAATTAAGTGTCAAGAATGGCATATTTGCTGGAGATTAGAGTCCCCTGCTGGGGTTTCCAGATTGAGCTGAGAGCACTGGGAAACCGGCTGCATTTGTAAGTGGTAAACATTGTAAAAGGCTTTTCTGCAGCATCACTGGTGCAGATGAATAAACCATAGGCAGCCATATCTGAATGTTCAGTTTCCCAAGAAATGCAGGAGACTGCGTTTTTTAGACTGATTCACTGATACTAATAAAGTTACCCATTTTCACTTCATGCTGTTTAGATCCAGGCTTATTAACATCAAAGGCTTTTTTATCAATTCTGTTTTCTAAGTACTGAAAATAAAAGGGAGTTTATTGATCACAGAGCTTAAGCTTGTAGGAACCCAAAGCAAAAGACCTAGATTACACTTCCATGTCTTGTGAACTTCTATCCTTTCATCCATCCTCATACCCGCAGAGTTTGATTCAAAGGGCAAACAGTAATGTGTCCATGAACACTCGCCCTTGTTTTCATTACTTACTATCTGCCAAGAACAGGACATTGGGTGATACATGCTATTAGCTAATAGCACCCGTGATCCATCACCTTCTTCAAGGCAAAGTCAATTCCTCTTAACAAACTGGAATTTTTAAGTGGCCGCTGCTGCGTGTGGGACCCAGTCTGCAGATGATCGGATGCTGAATGCTAATGGCGTGCAGCAAAACACTGCAGCAGGGCGTTGCCCAGGAGAAGGAGGGGGAGGTTGCTCTGAGCAGTGGCTTTTGTTCACAACGCAATTCAGAGGAGCCCTGCCCTAGAAGTTAACTCATCTGTACATTAAAATAGTTCATTTCTGCATTAAATGGCACTTCCCTGAATTGCTATTTACAGAGGATTCTTAAGTCTGAGAGAAATGATTTAATAAAGCAGAGTCCCAGTCATCTGTTTATATACAGTGCCTGTGTGTTTTAAGTATGTCATATACGGATATTGAGTTACAAGTCCCCCTTTACCTGGACAATGGGACTTTTATTCTTTTTATTTATTTTTATTTTTTAAAGATTGTATTTATCTATTTGACAGAGAGAAAGCGAGAGAGCACAAGCAGGGGGAGTGGCAGAGGGAGAGGGAGAAGCAGGCTCCCTGCTGAGCAGGAAGCCTAACACAGGGCTCCATCCCAGGACCCTGGGATCATGACCTGAGCCGAAGGCAGATGCCCAACCAACTGAGCCACCCTGGCGCCCTGACAACAGCCCTTTTAAATGGACCAACCTCAAGTATGGGAATCTAAGACCCAGAGATCTGGCAGAAAACTTAGAGAGTCCAGCCGCTGGAACTGCAGAGAGGAGGGAAGTGAGGCCAGCAGGATTAAATGGTTGACTTCAAGTTACACAGCAGAGTGTCCCCAACGTTCCAGACTCCCAGTTTCCAGGGCAGGGTTCCATCTTGTTCACCACAAAGGAAAGCGCGTGTCACTTGGTCTGTCTGGCTTTAAGACTTAGGCCAGCATGTGGGGTATGGTGCATGTGCAGACACACGCAGAAATCAAAGGATTTACACCAAATGAGGTACTGTGTCAAGGTGAAAGTGATGTTTAACCTTGTATTATGCTATTCTGTCTCCATGTTGTTGATAATGAAGGTGTTTTGAGAACCGGAAAGTAAAGAATAAATCACATTACTGTTAAGATTCACCCAGAATAATATTAAGCCATTAAAAAAAGGATAATCTTGCCATTTGTGACAACATGGATGGATCTTGAGGGCATTATGCTAAGTGAAATAAGTCAGACAGAGAAAGACAAACACCTTATAATCTCACTTATATGTGGTATCTTACACAAAAACAGAAGACAAGCCCAAGCTCATAGATACAGAGAACAAATTGGTGGTTGTCAGGGGCTGAGAGCGGAAAGCGAGCAAAATGAGTGAAGGGAATCAAAAAGTACCGACTTCCAGTTATAAAATAAATAAGTCAAGGAAATGTAATGTACAGCGTGGCACAGGTAATAACAGTGTTATGTATATGAAAGTTGCTAAGAGAGTACATCTTAAAAGTTTTCATCACAGGAAAGAAAACTTTTGTAACTATGTGTGGTGACAGATGTTAGAGTTTTTGTGGTGACCATCTCATAATATATGCGAATATCAAATAATTATGTTGTGCACCTCTAACAATATACTGTTGTACGTCAGCTATGCTTTAATTCAAAAAAGGCATCCCAGGCACACTTTCCACTGGGGCGTCCTCCGTGGCCTCTCAGCTGGGTCAACCCCCTAGCCTCAGAGGAGGCGGGGGCCATATCTTAAGCTCGTATCGCATCCTCACGGGAGTGTCGGGAGTGTCTATCGTATAAGAGGCCAGTAAAGGAGGGTTGCGGAATGAGTGCGTGGCAGAACTCTCGAATAAATGTCATCAGACAAATAAGTGAATGTCCTCACTTGCCATTTCTATGGCCGCTCCTGAGGTTCTTGCCTTCATTCCCACAGCACCAACTAAAAGGTAGCTTTGGGCTCACATCCCTCTAGAGGAAATACGAACAGACTGCTTGAAGAAGATGCTCTAAATAGCATAAGACAAGCCTCTTTTTGAAAGCTATTCTCACTCGCTCTCTCCTTCCTGGAAGAGATGTATGTCCTTGGACTCCTGTTAGGCTAAGGTGGACCCTTTGCCTTGCCCGGCCTTTAGCTGGGAATATTCTTCAGGGCACCCTGGTCATCCCTAAGAGGACCCTAAATAAATCCAGCTTTGGGATCTCAGAAACCTTTTTTCTTATAGCCTAGAATGAGGTTCTCATATGCAAATAAACCAGTCCCAGTCATGTATAATAAAGACTTCATTTCTCCTGAAACCTGCCGGACATTCTCAGTCCCATTGTGTTCTTTTACTCTCTTGTGGCCTGGTGGATAACATACAGATAATAGGGCTAAATCCTAGAGATGTGAGGGTTTGCATACGAGGCCAAGCCGCCCGTGAGACCCCAGGAGGCTCCATCTGGGAAGGAGCCATCCATGGGGATCACCTCGCTTGGCCGCCATTCAGGGTATCGTTTTGTTTCTTGCAGCAATGGAAGAGTTAAGCTGCCAGCTAATTAGGACACCTATTCCTGGATTGTGGTCTGGTCATTTTAAAAGGAAATATAAAGTGAGTAGGCCAATTTGCAGTTTTAAATGAAGTACTAGAGTAAAGAATACATACCTTTCTGTCTCACCCTGTCTAGGCTGATGCTTTTTATTCTCTGCACAGCTTCACAAAGAAAATTGCTGACTCATTCTCTTCTCCTTTTGTCTCCAGGATAAGAGAGTATAAATAATCCACTTTAAGATACCAATACAAGCAGTGGTTTTGCGTTTGTTACATTCCTGGCCTGAATTGCTTTTGTGACACTGATTTAAACTAAAAAAGGCCTCTCATGGCTTTTGTGAGCTTATAGTTTGGTTGAAACTAGTCCATTTGCTGCAAAGTCCTAGCCTTGAAGGTTAAATGAATATTTCATAGTGCTCTAGTCGGGTGTGTGGAGCACAGACCTTTCCAAGGACCAGGACTGGAATTGAAGTGGAGATCCTGGATGGCTTTGAATAAAGAGCCCAGAGCAGCGTAAGGGACCGCACATATGGTTTGATTGTTGGCTTATCTGTTATCTGTGAAAGATACATGTTTTCAACATTGAAGATTCAAGCAGATTTTAGTCACTGACCAGAGGAATTCTTCGTGCAGTTATCCCGTGACTCTGAAGTCATCTCAGACTCGGGAAGTTCTTATAGATTGCTGCAGGATGGAGGGCACATCTGTCAGACCGTACCCCAGGCTACCAAATCCAGATGGAGAAGAGACAAAGGGAAAATAAGAGAAGACTTGGGGAAGAGAAAAGTGGGAAGAGAACGGAGACCCATCTTGCTCTATCTCCTTTTCTATTCCTGCCCCTCTCTGTTGGTCCGTTTGTGCCTCTCTCTCGGTCCTGTATCTTTCTCTCTGCCCCACACTCATTTACTCCCGATGCATTCCCAATTGTACTTCCAGGCTTTTTTCTTATTCATTCGCGGTTCTCTATCATGAAGCTGTTTTGCATTTGCAACCCGGGCTTCTGCCTCAACTAAATTTAATGTGTAGAAAGACAAAGAGCAAATTTTACAGTGTCGCGAAACTTCTACTGTGAGAGATAATTACTTAGTAGGAAGATGGAAGGTGGGGGAAGTGTCAATGCTACCACATTCCCCTATAACACCCAGGTCAAAAGTTGCTAATCAAAAGGTACCCTTTCCTGACAAACCGCAGTCTCTCTTAACCCTGCGCAGTTAGCAGCTGCAACCAACTCATCAGAGTTGGCACGTGAGATGAAGCCAATTTGTTAACCTTAATTTAATAATTTCGCTGAAACTGCACGGGTTGATTTCAAGTGTCAGCTTTCACGCCACTCAGGGGCACCGCCTGGTGCTTTAATCAAGGTAGCAGCCGCGTCTAAAACAAACAATCCATTGCACCAGATAAGCACGAACTCCTATTGTGATTTGCTAATTGTTCTGACTGCTTGTCCTTCTACTGAACTTGTTTCAAAGAGAAGTCACACTTATTTCTTGGAGTCCTCAAATTATTTTGTAAACAGCTAAGGCAGTACTTGTTTGGTTTTTATAGTTTGGGTTACTGGCTTCACTTGTCTTCTTACTCTCTGGAGGAATCCCTCATGTTCAGACTCGTGGTTACTAGCAATTTATTTATTTACTTACTTAATTGTATATTTAGAGAGCTGGTGGGGGGGAGTGGAGGGCGGAGAAAGAGGAAGAGAGAATCTTAAGCACGCCCCCCTGCTGAGTGCGGAGCCCAACGCAAGGCTCATTCTCACACCCCTGAGACGGAAATCAAGAGTCCAAAACGCTTAAAGGACTGAGCCACCCAGGCACCCCAGGTTACTAGCAATGTAAAGAATTAGCACATCTACCAGTCCCAGTGGAAATGTCTCCTGGCAGGGGCAACGGCTAGCTGTGTGTTCCGCTCCACCCAAAGCCCCAAATGAGGGGGCCTCTGAGCTCCCCTTCTCAACCTACTTGAATGTCAACACTTCCTGTGAGAGGACATGCATTTCTCTCTCCCTGTCTCATTCTTGGCCTTGGCCTCTGGGTTCCATTTCTCTTATTCTATTAAAGCAGCTCTTTCAGAGGACACCAGTGGTGCTTTATAAGTCAAATGATCTATTCTTAGCTCTTCATTATCTTGGACTCTCTGCTAAATTTGATAGTATTGATTCCTTCTCCTTTCGCACATCCCAGCCACACCTCTAGCCACTCCTTCTCTCTGTGAGACTGTATTCTTCTTTGGTTGTCCTCATAATTCACTCTTCTGATTCTCCTACTACTATTCAGACTGCCTCTTATTCTCCCAGAATTATTCTTGACTCTTCTTTCTTTGCCTGAGGGAGCTCATTCCATTCTCATGACTTTAGTTGACATTGCTACTCCATTGATTCTAAAATACGCAAGTTGTGTCTCAAATGTATATCTACATTCTAGTCTTCAAAAAGTAATGTGTGGAACACCTACCTGCAGAAGGTCCTATTTGAAATGCATATACCTCCAGGTCATTTTTCTTACCCAAAGCCCAGTGCTTAACTCCAATTACCTATGAATTATTCCATTTGGAATACTCAGTTGTACCCCAATCACATCAGACTGCACTCACTGACTTTTCCCCTCAAACAGACCCAGTCTGTCTGTCCCCACTCTGTCCGTGGTATCACCATTTTCAAGTTACTCAGATTTAATGATTTAAAACTGTCTATGATGTAATCCTCTTTTTCCTTCAAAATATCTCCTGTCTCCTCCATTCCCGCCCTAATCCTTCAGGCTTCCTTACCACTTGCCCAGATTGCTGTAACTTCCTGTGCTGGATATGTCTTATCTGGACATGTCTGTATGTCTTATCATGTCACTTCCCTGGAAAGGAATTTTCAGGATATCTGTGTATATTATTGCTTCATTGCTTCACGTCAAAGCCTCTCAGTCTGATGTTTAAGGTCATCTGCCAACTTCTCTTATGATGTTTTCCACTCTTCCTCAACTTGCATCACACTACTTAATCAAGTGGTCTTGCTGTCCCACCAACTCCCCACGCTCAGTTCCGCTTCCACGATGTATGATACCATTGTCCTCACCCAGAATGCCCTTTCTCTATCGCCCATCTAGCCAAATTATAGTTGTCATCTAAGCTTCTTCTTCTATAAAATCTTTAATCCTTATCATCTAGAAAATCTGATTATTCCCACCCAATTTAGCATTGCTGCCCCTGCAGTGAATCATGTAATCATTCTCTGTCTCATGTTAGGTAATCTTATCTCTCACTTCAGTTGTAGAATTCTTGTTGGAGGGATCTTTTACCTAGTTTTTGCAGTCTCCAGGGAACTCAGCATAGTTTTGACAAATAATAGATATTCAATAAATACTTCCTTGATTTACTCTTCCTTAATTTAACAAATATTTATTTGAATAAATTGTTAGGTAAATAAATTAAAGATAGATTGATTGATTCTGTCTATTGATTTGGTTTAGTACTGGGCTCACTGCTCTGCACTTTAATTCAAGTGATGATGGACACCTAATATTTTATTCCCTTCCACCTCCAATCAAGTCTTGGAATAGACTCCATAAATAAACTGTTGGGATCAAGACACATCTTCAATCATTTTCAGGTGCAATTATGGTGAACAGAACTTTAGTATCTGAATGTTAACGACAAAGTGAACCCCTGCCAAATGATTTTTGCATTGAGACATCAAAAAAACAATATAAATCTCCTTGAAAACATAAATTAAACCCTGGTTCTTTTCCTAGAACTGACACACTAAAAACGAGATCATTTTTCTCTTTAAATTAAGAAAAAAAATAGAGTCTCAAAAATCAGAACAAGAGATGCCTATAATCTGGATTCTCTTTAGCACAAAGTATTTTTAGGGATTAAGCAAAAAGTGTAGTAATACTGTTGTTCTTACTTTGCCTGGAAGAATTTTGAGCACTAGCAAATGCTAGTATCTTCTAAAGCTCACTGTCCTTCAGTTAAATCTACACTTTGCTAATACTATGCAGCTTATTATTTAATTAGTCCTATTGTAATGTAAGCATTGCTCTGGGCTGAATTGTGTCCCCCTCAAGTTCATCTGTTGAAGCTCTAACCCACCAGTAAATTTCAGAATGTGACTGTATTTGGAGATAGGGTCTTTAAAGAGGTGATTAAATTAAAATGGGTCTGTTAAGGTGGGTTCTAATCCAATATGACTGGTATCCTTATAAGAAGAGGAAATTCAGACACAGGGAGAGACACTGGGGGCCCATGTGCACAGAGGGACAACCACATGAAGAAACAACAAAGGGGTGGAGGGTGGAAGAGGCCAAGGAGTGACCTCAGAGGAGACCAACCCTGCCAGCACCTTGATCATGGACCTCTAGCCTCCAGAACTGTGAGAAATAAATGTCTGTTGCTTAGGACACCCAGTGTGTGATTTTTGCTATGGCAGCCCAAGCAAAGAAATAAAAGCCAGTGTACATCTGTCTCTTGACTAGACTATAAACTCCTTGAAAGCAGGAATCATATGTCATTCACATTTGTGATGCATCACACAAAATTGATAATAAATGAACTCGCGCAGCGTCATGGAAACGAATCTGTAGCTTGTTTGACTCATTAGGAAGCTCATTCTTACACTACATATTGGCTGAATATCTACCGTGTGCTTAGTGTTATTCTGGATACTCTGGTTGGTACTAAGACGAGTGAAATACAGACTATCTCCAATGAAAGCATTGGACCCATTGGTTCAATAGACCATTATGAAAAGTTTGCAATTACCTAAAGACATGCTGCCATCACTATATGTACTGAGATGTACAAACATTGCAAAATCCGCAAATGTTCAGTGGTTTGCCCCACTCAGGCTGTTCCATGCATGGGTTATGTCTGCCTTATTCATTGTTGTACCCCCAGATCTTTTATAGAGGGACAGAATAGGTGGCCAGTGAGTATATGATAAACGAATAAACTAATAACAGAATTAGAGTATTTTGCTGGTTGGCATTGACTGGTACTTTTGTTTTGGAAAACCTCGGGCTCTGCTAGTGAAAGATGAAAAACGTGAATTTTCCTTAATGACAATAAAAAAATAGCTGGCCTTTCTCAATTTCTTTACCAAAGATTAAGCTTAAAGAGGCTAATATAGAATAAGCTTTTTAAAATTTGTTACAGTGTCATTAAATCACAGCTATTAGCAGTTATTGATATATTTGATTCTAGGCTGGTCCTCAATATATATATAGAATACTTCTAACATAATTTGATTTTTAGGTGACATGTGGGAAGAAATTACTTTTAGACAGATTTACCCAATGAAGTAAAGATTAAGTCAAGGTACTAAGCATGTGTACCTCCCTCACTCTTGCTCCCAAATCTCATTAAATTATTGAAAAGATGTATTTATATCTCTACCTGTGTGTTTGTCTGTCCTAACCGCCACAGGAAAACATAAATAATATAATCAATGGACCAGAAATTTTGAAGAATTCTTAAAATATGGGAAGAGATAGAATCAGGTTGCAGAGAGCAGCAATGTAGAAAACAACAGCACAAAACACTGGAGGAGGAACTTTGCAGAGGTAAGAGCAGTTTGGGGAATTTTCAGCTGAGACTAAACAAGTAGAACGTCTGATACCTATGGAAGTAAAATTAATAGAAGAGAAAGAAGACCATTTTGGTGTATTTTTTAATTTATATTTTTAGATAGATGTTGCATCTGTAATAAGGACTCAACTAGAAATTTACAAAAGAATATTTTAATCCTTTAATTAAAAATATAAACAGTTTTCTAGCTCCAGAGCTGTAGATGTAACTAACACGTTGCGCTGCCTCATATAAAAAGCAGTTAATTTCTCCCGTGTTTATGAAAACCTGTTCTTGCACGCTGGACCCACATCAGTTCTGGTTGTACCAGGCCATCATGGGTTGTTGAATACTTTGAACCACACACTGACTATACCTATATGTACTTACGTAAGAAATCTCCAAGGTATATTGGTCAGTGGGGAAAAAAGAATAACCTACAAAACTAACGCTTAGGAAAGCAAAGAAGTACACTTCTATTTACACAGATGTGATTATAGTGAAAGGGAACTGAACGGTTATATACTCATCGCTGAGAGTGATAATCTCTGGGAGAGAAAAGAAAGTAGGGAAGGGATTAAATTTTTGTTTCTTTTTTTCCACATTTCACTGTGTAATGCTTCTCCAAATTCTGCTCTCTTGGAAATGTACATCTTTGTCTCTGCCCTTAGCCCCAGTGTCTCATTGTACGGCTGTCTCTCCCATAGCTCTGAGCTCCTTCACTACAGGAACTGTGTCTGGCATTCAATGAACAATAAATTTTTTTTAAAGGCTTATTTTACTTTTTTATTTGAGAGAGAGAGAGAGAGGAGGGAAGGGCAAAGGGAGAGGAGAGAGAAAAATCTCAAGCAGACTCTCTGCTGAGCATAGAGCCTGACTCGGGGCTTGATCTCACAACCCTGAGATCATGACATGAGCAGAAACCAAGATTTGGATGGTTAACTGACTGAGCCACCCAGGCACCCCTCAATGAACAATATTGATAACATCACCTCCCCTTCCACCCCCAAATACAACCACCAACATCACCACCACCAACTGTTAATGACTGACCAAATGGACATGTGAAAGACAAGTTGTGGGGTGCTGTTGGTGTGACAGTAATGGGAACATAAAGACGGCAGAGAGTGAGAAGCAAACATGGGTGTTATGTCTCTAGCCTTGGAAATGGGAGGATAACAAGAGTGTCCATTCTGTACAGGGAGTCCTCTCTCCATTAGGCCATCTCAGTGTCATCACCTGGGAGTCATCCATCCCATTGACACCCTCTTTCTTCTAAGTATAATTTGACTTGCTATCCAGCTTTGTTATCAGGGAAAGATACCCCTGTCATTTGCTTGGAATTTGAGAGTTATGGGTTTTAGTACAAATGAATCCATTAACAGTCTAGTTTTCACATACGCATTTCTTATGATTTGGATTATCATCATCCAGAACTCCAGAACCCCATCGCCTCTGTGTGTACCAACCAGCAAATCTGCAAGCCTATGGAAATGGAGCTTCATCCTGGAATGGGAGATTGAGCCCACTTTCCATGAGCACATGGCAGAAACCTTTCGTGACTTAGCAGTTCCTTTCTGTAACCACTAGTTTAAACTGATGGCACTAATGAAAGGAGAAGCTTTGGATTCCATTTCTAGCATCTTCATCACCTAGGAAAGTTGGTGGATTATCTCCCCTTCATCTTATCTCCCTGCAAAGAGGAACTGAAAAAGAAATATCATATGGAATAAGTAATCCCTCACAAATCTCTACTCCCACTGGATGGGGTCAGAAAATTGGTCTCTTCTGCCAAGAATTGAGTTAGTGACTAGCATATGGGGGGCCTAATCCAACCTTCAGTACTGGAGAAGGCTGCAGACAAGGTCCTTGATAAGAAATTGGAGGCCACATGGAGAAACAAGCTAAAACTCAGGAGAAAGTGGGCCAAACTTGGCAGAACAAGGGCAAATGAGACGGGCATGTGAGCTCACCAAGGCAGAATGGACATCACCTTCAGGCTGGTAGATCCAGACTGTTAGTAAATGCCTGTCCTGATCTCGTCCATCTCAGGAGCTAGAAGATCTAAGGATGCACAACCCAGTTTCGGGACCCAAGACCCAACAGCTTAGATAATGGCATTTTCTGTCTAGGAAATCAGAGAATTGCATATAGAAAGGACAACTCTGGCAAGAAAGACTGGGAACCTAACAAAGGTTGAAGGTTCCAGACCTCAGAAAGTAGAAAATCAGCAAATGGGTCACTGATGAGCAGAGGCACCAAATTTGATGCTAATGTCAGAGTCTTTAGAGCCACCTGGTACTGTCCCATGGTCTAGCCAGGCTTTCTAGTACTGTTTAGGGATAATACATTTTGGGCTAATTCTGACCAAGATAGTACCTGATCAGGGAATGGGGCTAGCCAGAAAAGATGGGATACGAGGTGCCTGAAGTAAAAGGTAATAGAAATGATCAAGCAATTAGAGAAATTGGCATAAGTAGCCTCTTTTGGATCTGATTTTATGATAACAATAATGATAAAATGATGATCATCATAACAGTGACAACTACCACTTATGTGTTACTTATAATGTGCCAAAGTATTGTGCAAAGTGTTTTATGTATATGTTAATCCTTTAGACAAATATGAGCAGTAGGTATTATCATATCCATTTTACAGATGAGGAAATTAATCAAAGTCATATAACTAATAAGAGGCAGAGCTAGCATATATAAATTTATACCATATCTGACCCAGTACCTAAAATAAAGTTTAATCAGGACACAGTCACAGCCATTAGTTTTTGCACTGTCCATGGCTGCTCCCATTCTACCATGGCAGAGCTAAGTAGCATGTGATAGAGACCATGTGGTCCATAAATTCTAAAGTATTTACAATTGGGCCCAAACAGAAAAGATTGCTGTTCTCTGATTTAGACCATCAAAAGCCCATGCTCTTGACAATGCTGACTATAGACTTTTAGGATCTCTGCTACCCTGACATATCAGTGCAGCTGTTGGCTACGTTCCATGGCTTTTCTGGCCACTATCTCAGACTATAGGCTTTCCATCTCCACTGCCACCCAGAAAGATGCCTTCTTATGATTCTGAGTCTGGGGCTAGACCAAGACTCAGACAATGGTAGTTACTATTATTGATGCTGATTGAAGGTGGAGTGGTGTATAAAGAAGCTGATCTGGGGGATGAGTTGGCATTGGGAGATTGAAGCCAATTGGTAGGAAGGTGCAAGGTAATGTGGGAGCTGGTATAAGACTTGGGGGGAAACTGAGACTCCCAGAAGTGGTTAACTGAAAAGAGCAGAACATATGAAAAGGGTTCTGGGATGCAGTCAAAGCCTTTTTCCCCCCCTCTTTCTTTCCCAATTTAATTTAGTTAATTTCTTTAAAAAAATTTTTTTATTATTATATTGTTAGCCAGCATATAGTACATCATTAGTTTTTGATGTAGTGTTCAACGATTCATTAGTTGCATATAATACCCAGTGCTCATCACCACACGTGCCCTCCTTAATACCCATCACCCGGTTACCCAACCCCCCCTCCCTTCTGTAACCCTCAGTTTGTTTCCTGGAGTCCAGAGTCTTTCATAGTTTGTCTCCCTCTCTGATTTCTTCCCATTCAGTTTTCCTCCCTTCCCCTGTTGTCCTCCACGCTATTCCTAACGTTCCACATATGAGTGAAACCATATGATAATTGTCTTTCTCTACTTGATTTATTTCACATAGCATAATCCCCTCCAGTTTCATCCATGTCAATACCAGTCAAGACCTTTTGCTGGGAGTTCAGTCAAATGCCAAGAATCCAAAGAACAAGCAGAACATAAATGGGCTCATCCCAGGCTTTGGCTTGTCTAGAGCGGTCCCACCACAGCCAGTTTCTTGGTCTATCATTGGCCGCTGCTCTGATGGGGTGAGAATTCTTAGCTCTTGTCTTACATCTGCTCTCACCCTAAAATGCAAAGAAGCTTGGTCTCAAGATGCAATGGACAGCCACATCTTCCCTTTGCTCATGGTAGCTTCTAAGAAGACACCCTCCATGCTTGCACACAGATCAGCAGTTCTCAAACCCCTAATATACTGGGTCTGTAGCCTTAGCTCTGCTCATGAGAACACTGCATCATAATAAACGTAAATATATCCAAATGTTCCCTAATGACATCCTCCTTTTTTGTACATGGATCAGATCTATTTTCACTCTCTACAAATTGGAATATTATTCCAGAGTTCTTGGCCTCTGGGGGAAAAAGAAAGAAACTTGTCCTCTTTTCTTTCTTGTTTTCTTCAAAATTGCTTTGCAAAAACCTATGAATCTACTTTAATTTCTCTTCCATTGTCCTCTTCGGTAAATTATTCCCAACAGAAACAGAAATGTCAAGGTTACCTCGTAAAGAACGCAGAACTCTGGAAACCAAATAAATGAAAGCAAATATTTCTTGCAGCCTACCCAGTCCAGGACCAGGAGCTATGAGACATGTTTTTGTTTAGGCTACATGGCATGTATGCTAGATCCTTTCCAAATATTTAAAACTGAGGGATGGAGATATTAATAAATAATGTATTTCATATAAATAGCAACTGAGTCAATGATGGAAGATAATGGCTCTGTGATCCCCTCGCTGCAGAAAGTACCCAGGACAGGGATACAATCAACAGTCCCAGATGGTGTGTGAGATAGCACTTCTCTAATGCGAGCAGGAGCAGTAGCTCCAATGAGAAAGCATATGCCAAGTCCTCAGTAATCTTACTGAAAGCAGAAAGAAGTCCCAGGAGTATGGCTTAGAGAGTGAGGGTATTTATTACGTGATTACATCTGTACTGATTATGAGTCATGATCGATGGCAGGACGCCATTCCATGTGGCTAAAACATCACTGAGGCCTGAGAGTAATGAAACGAATTTCCACTTGCTTCCAGGGAAATGCTGAAGCAACTGGCATCCAGATCTCAAGGCAGGAAGCTGGTCCTTTGGAAGGAGGATACTGTGAAGTGAGAACCAATCTTATCATGGTTTTGAATGGAATAAACCAAGCTGTTTTAACCTCCCTTCTTTTTGTTGCAAACCTCAACTGAATGTCAAGAAGAAATAAAAAATCTGAATAACACTATGTCTGTTAAAGATAATAATGTAATTAACAACTTCACAGAGAAACTCTATGCTTTACTTTTTTTACTATAAACATAAAAATACTCTCTTTACATTAAAAATCTTTACTGAAAAACTATTTTAAAAACTAATGATAAAATACTACCAGTCTTACACGAGTCATTTCAGAGGACAGAGGAAGATGGAATATTTCTCAGTGCATTTTATGAGACCAGCACAATTCTGATATCAAAACCTGAGAAAGACTTTATAAGAATATTATAGACCAGTACCTCTCATGGATATAGACAAAAAAAAAGAAGTTATCACCCATTATTAGCAAATCAAGTCCATCAATAATATAAAGATAATACATGATGGTCGGATGAGGTTTATCTCAGGAATATAAATTGGCTTACCATTTGTAAATCAATGTAATTTGCCACATCAAGAGAACAAAGGGAAAGACATATGATCATCTTAATATGTGTAAAAAAACACTTGATAAAATTCAACAGATGTCCATCGTTAAATTCTTATCAAACAGGAAATAGAAGCTTCCTCAATCTGATAAAGAGTGTCTATGAAAAACCTACAGTTAACATCCTAATAGCAAAATATTGAATGCTTTTTCTCTAAGATCTAGAAAAAAGAAATGATGTCTACCATCACTATTTCTAGTCAACATTGTATTAGAAGACCTAGCCAGTGGAAAAGTACAAAAAGAAATTTAAGGATCAAAGGTTGAAAAGCAAGATGTAAAAGTATCTTTTACACGTCAGTTCAGACCTGACATGATTGTATGTTAGGAAATCTCAAGGAATCTGCAAACTACTTTAACTAATACATAATTTAGGGAGGCTGAGGGAGACACATCAATGTCCATAAATCCATTATTTCTTTACACTACTAACAAAAAATTGAACAGTTAAATTTAAAAAACAACACCACTTAAAAACTCCCCTAGTATCTGGGACTAAACTTAACAAAAGGTAGGTAAGACCTCTATCTGAAAAGTATAAAATCTTGTTGAGAGATATTAAGGAAGATGTAATAAATGGAGAGACATAATCACTGGCTGGAAAATTCAAATTGCTAAGATGTTAATTCTTATCAAATTGATTTATTGATGCATGCTATTCCAATTAAAATCAGTTTTTTGTAGAAGTTTATGAGCTGATTCCAAGAAGCATATTGAAATGCAAAGGACATAAAATATCCAGGACAATCTTAAAGAAGAAAAATGCAGTTAGAGGAATGAAAATTAGTGTAGCATGCATCCTAGACCTAGAAGTAGAAGTTAGATTTATACGCTTTTTTTTTTTTTTTAAAGATTTTATTTATTTATGTGACAGAGAGACAGCCAGCGAGAGAGGGAACACAGCAGGGGGAGTGGGAGAGGAAGAAGCAGGCTCACAGCAGAGGAGCCCGATGTGGGACTCGATCCCGGTACGCAGGGATCACGCCCTGAGCCGAAGGCAGACGCCTTTAACGACTGCGCCACCCAGGTGCCCCAGATTTATACGCTTTTTAGAAAAGAGCTTAGAAGAATATCTTCATGATCTTTGTGTAGCAAAGATCACTTAGGACACAAAAAGCAGTAACCATAAAAAGAAATGATGAACTAGACTTCACCAGACTTAGAAAACCTCTGCTTATCAAAAAACAATGTCAAGAAAGTCAGATGGTAAACCACAGACTGGGAGAAAATACTGAAATGCATATATTTGGCGAAGACTTGTATTGAGAGTATATAAAGAATACCTACAAATCAAAAAACAAACAATTCAGTGTAAAAATGAGCAAAACACTGGAAAAAATGCCCAACAAGTGAAGTCACCCGAAGGTGCACTGAGTATATGAACAGGTGTTTGGCATTCGACATCAGGTAAATCTCAACGAAAACCACAGGCGGTACCTCTATCACCTTCAGAACAGCTAAAGTTAAAAGGAGGACAATATAAAAGTTGGTGAAGATGATGAGCAATTGGAATACTTATATTTTCTTGGTGGGAGTACATGTCAGTGCAGCCAATCTGGAAACTCTCAGATAGTTTCTAATAAAATTAAATAGATACCTATACATACATACCCATGACCCAGCAATTCCACACCAAAATATTTCTGGAAAGAAATATAGGTGTATGTCCACGAAATGACTTACATAAAAATATTCAGTTGAACACCGGAGACACCCAAATGTCCATCAGTAAGGAAATAAACAAATCGTGGCATGTTTCTACCATGGGATATTACACAAAAAGAACAAGCTATTGATACATACAACAACATGGATGAATCTCAAAGATCTTACATTGAGTGAGAGAAGCCAAGAACAAAAGAGTACATATACCGCATGATTTCATTCCAATATATGAATCTGTTTCTATGGTTTTAGGAATAGTCAAAATAGGGGCACCTGGCTGGCTCAGGCAGTAGAGTGTGTTACTCTTGATCTCAGGGTTGTGAGTTCGGGCCCCATGTTGGGTGTAGAGATTACTTAAAAATAAAATCTTAAAAAAAAAAAAAAAAGAATAGTCAAAATAATTCTTCTTCTTTTTTAAAAAGATTTTATTTATTTGAGAGAGAGAGAGAGCAGGGGGAGCAGCAGGCAGAGGGAGAGGGAGAAGCAGAAGCTCCCTGCTGAGCAGAAAGCCTGATGCAGGGCTTGATCCAGGTTCCTGAGATCATGACCTGGGCCAAACGTGGACACTTAACTGACTAAGGCACCGGCAACCCTCGTCAAAATAATTTTATGGTGACTGGAATCCGTACAGTAGCTGCCTGCAGTGGGTGAAGGATTAGACTGGGAAGGGGTAGGAAGGAGTTTATTGGGGTGATAAATGTTCTTTATGTTGATCAAAATAGTGATTACACATTTGTCAAAATTTATCAAATGATACACTTAAGGTTTGTGAATTTTACTGTGTGTAGTTGATTCCTCAATAAAGTGCAAAATGCAAACAGCATATAGTGAGTGGAACAAGACTGCTACAGGCAGCAAACGCTGCAGGAAATCAGAGGAGGGAAGCATGACTCATCAGGAAGGAAGGAAGAGTAAGCCTTCAGAGAGTAGGCAGAAAAGGAACTGAATGCTGTAGGACTGCTGGTATTCATACGGAAGGGATGAAATGGTTGCGGTGACTGGTTTCACCCAGCCCAACCCCTGCAAAAAGCTTCTAGTAATTCCAAATCCAGGATGCTCACACCAGCACCTTGGCTCTTGATGAGTCAGAAACACCAGAATATGCTTCGGTAGAAGATCTCTTTTTGTAACTAACTGCCAGGTGGAATGATGGATAAGGTATACTAAAAACTCTAGGCCAATCAAATCGCTTTGGTGCTTGCAACAGCCCTATTCAATATTTCTTGAAGTTCGGAGCTTATTTTGAAATTATCTTTCAGCTTGGTTAAACAACACGCAAGCAATGAGTTGGGCAAACTGGAAACACCTCCCAAGCTTTTTGGAAACAGATGCGTCATAAAATATAGATAGATAAAAAGGAAAATAAAACATCCCTCTTGGGTATTAATTTTCTCATTTTAAACAGGGACATTTGACATCATTGCTTAGGCCTCTTCCACTTCTAAGAACACTAAGTTAAAGCTATGATTTGCTGGGTGCCTGGGTGCCTCAGTCGGTTAAGCATCTGCCCTTGGCTCAGGTCATGATCTCAGGGTCCTGAGATCCAGCCCCGCGTCAGGCTTCCTGCTCAGTGGGGAGCCTGCTTCTCCCTCTCTGTCTGCCTGCCACTCTCCTGCTTGTGAGCTCCTTCTTTGTCAAATAAATAAATAAAATCTTTTTAACAAAGTGCTATGATTTGCTAATTAATCTAATTATATTCTCTTTCTTTTTTTTAGACAGAGCATGGGGGGAGGGGCAGAGGGAGAAGGAGAGAGAGAATGTTAAGCAGATTCCACGTGTGGAGACCAACTCGGGGCTTGATCTCATGACCCTGACATCATGACTCAAGCTGAAATCCAGAGTCGGATGCTTAACTGACTGAGGCATCCAGGCATTCCAATCTAATCATATTCTGACATGGAAGGTCCTTTATAATATGATCCCAAGACCCTTTACCATTGAAATCCTGCCTGGTCCCCAAATAACCACATCCTTACTCAGACCTTGGGCCCTCCAAGCCCTCCTAGTGCACTATGTCCTTCTGTCAGGAATGTGTTTCCATCCAAAATGCTCTGCCCACTGAATCCTTCCCACCCCTCCAGCCCACTTACTCAATAGATATTCCTTCCCTACATTCCTACAGTTTTTGGAATTACTATCATTTATGTGGCAGGTACCATCTTTTGCCTTGTGCTATCATTCATCTTTTAATGCATGTTTGTTTTCTATCACCCCTAGATGTAAACAGAATTAAGGCAAAACTTACAATGTATCTCTCCCCCTCTCCCCAGTTTCCCACGGCATCTAGATGCGTTATTTC
This sequence comes from Ursus maritimus, assembly GCF_017311325.1. Lineage (NCBI taxonomy): Eukaryota > Metazoa > Chordata > Mammalia > Carnivora > Ursidae > Ursus > Ursus maritimus. Next base: position 68,049,358 of record NW_024423453.1, read on the forward strand.
TAATAGATGTTCAACAAATACTAGATGGTTAACCAGCTGGTTCATCCAGGTTGAGAAAGATCCCTCAGATAGTACTCACATTTTGGAATTATATGATTTCGAAAAACGCGGAATCTAACATATACACATGCAGGTCCCCAAAGGGGGGCATATTTGCCTGGGAGGAATTTTTCATGAGAAGTCAGGGAACCAGTGGCAGCTCCAGTCTCAGACCCAGAGACCTCAGATTTACAATGATGTTGATGGATTGGGATATGTTATCGGCAAAGGCAGACCAGCTAAATCACAGACGGAGAAGCATAATAAACTTTGGCGTCTACTATGCTTTGGTAAATTAAAGTTTAAAAAGGAAGACATGAATAAATAAAATAGCTAGTTGAAGGCCAGCCTATTAAATGAAAATGAATCCATGAAAACTCCAGAACACACTATATGCCACTTTGGATACCACTTAATCATGAAACTAAAAATATCCCTCAAACTCTCAGCTCACTTGCGAGTTTGCTGAGGATGAATTAGTACAAGATGAGAGAATTAGCACCTGGTTGCAAAGAAAATTTGAAGCTCTTTGAAAATTCTAATCTGTGAACAGCTCATCATTACCATGTAGGTGGAGGCCACATAATTTGGGGCACTCTGGTGATGTCAATACCCTGTTTATAACAGTTTAATGACTTTCATGGCCCTTAGTATAAAATTCAAAATCCTTCACACTCCACAAAGCCCTGCATGTTAGTAGGACTTCTGTCCATCTCTGCAATCCCATCCCGGTCAACCTGGGCTGCTAAAACAAAATCCCACAGACAAGGTGGCTTCTAAACAACAGACATTTATTGCTCACAGTTGCAGAGGCTGGGAAGTCCCAGATCAAGCTATTAGTGCGGTCAGATGAAGACCCTCCTTCTGACTCATAGCTGGTACCTTCTTGCCGTGTCTTCATACGGTGGAAGGTTTGGGAGCTCTCTGGAGCCTCTTTTATAAGAGCACTAATTCCATTCATAAGAGCTCCGCCCTCATGATTTAAGTGCCCCTGAAAGGCCCCACCCTCAAATACTAGCACCTTTGGGGGTTAGGATTTCAACATATACATTCTAGGTGACCCAAACATTCAGACCATACCAACCCTCTTCTAACAGGTTCCCTCTTTCTCTGTGCTCCAGCCCACTGTTTGTTTGTTTGTTTGATTCCCCAAACACTACATGTTACTTTCTGCCTCAGGGCCTTAGCACATGCATTTCCCTTCCCCTTGGAGTACTCTCCCCCTTCTTGCCTAGATATTTCCTATTCAGTCATTTTACTTCTTTGAGAAATCTTGGGAAATTTCCCTATTATACACTCTAATAGCACCTTGTGCTTCTGCTTCACAGCACAAATGAAAATCAGAATAAATTAAGTGCACATAAATTTTTTAAATTTAATATATGTCTTCCACACTAGATTTTGCTTGGAGGGAATATCCTTCCCTCTGGCCTCATGGGTTTCTTTTGTTTGTTTGTTTTTTAAGATTTATTTATTTGAGAGAGAGCACGAGCAGAGGGGGAGGGGCAGAGGGGGAGAGAGAGAGAGAGAGAGAGTCTTAAACAGACTACCCCTGAGTGGGAAGCCCAACACAGGGTTCGTTCTCATAACCCTGAGATCATGACCTGAGCCAAAATCAAGGGTTGGATGCTCAACGGACTGGGCCACCCACGTGTCCCAGGCCTCACGTTTTCATGTAGAAGTACTTGAACTGGAGTCATCCCCATTCCTCTCTATCTTTCCCTTCTCAGACTGTGACTTGGAGAGTTTGGGAGGAGGAACTAGGTGTGTGTAGCTTAGCTCTTTGTTTTCCTGGTTTGACGGCAGGAATGGCATCTTGAACTGTTGGTGCCCTGGGTAAGAGGCATATCCCTGAAGGAAGGAGGGAAGGTCTGTACTTGCCCAGCGGGGCCAGTGACTAAGTAACAGAAGATCTAGGAAAATGTATCAATAATATTGCTGATATTTTGATCTTTGTTTTTTCATTTGCTATATTTAACTCCTATAATACAAAACTCAAAAGGTGAAGAAAAAGATGTTAAAAATCCCATTGGATTCTAAGCTTGTCTTATTCATCAAATGTAACCTCAGCACGCAGCCCAGTTCCTGCAAATAGTGAATGTTCCATAAATATTTATCAAATGTATGAATTATTTAACCTCTCTGAGCCAGTTTTCTCAAATGTAAAATGATGATAAAACCTACCAATCTGGCAACATTATATGAGTATTCAAGGTACTATGTTAAAGCAATCAGTACAGTATCTGGAGCATGGTTAAATGGATAAATACGCTGCAGCTATTACTTTCTGTCTACAACAACTGAGAATAATTCCTATTTAGAGCTACACACTTCAACCAGGCGTCAGGATAATATAACCACAATGTCATTGTGTCTACCTGATTGGTTCTGATATCTTTCACAAAAATAATATAGAGTTGTTTTTTAACCTAATATAATATATGCCAGAAAGATAATCTACAATATAGAATGAAATATCACTGATCTATTCAACATACACAGAGAGACTTAAAAGCAAGTTACCCAAAATATGCAATTGTCTTCTACTATCCTGTGATTCTGATGTCCTTTGCAAATCTCCCCATAGTAAGTTATTGAGGAAGCACTCCCAAAATCGAAGGGTAATACACCTGGACCTGGTTTGTATCCACTTCTCGTGTTATTCTGTGTGAACTGCATTATCCACAGCATGCTGTCCTGGTACATACCACACCAGCCGTTCCTAGTAGCAAGACTGATGCGCTAGCTGAGCCCAGCTGTCAGTTTCTCAGTGTACGATTTCCTAGACCCAGTGCCTGCATATCGACTTTTTGTGTCAGTTATGCATTTCAGCAATACATGCAGTCAGGTAATGGGTGGTGCCTTGGGACAGAAATCGGAATACAGGAAAAGATGCATTATTACTGAGGGCCAGTGGGGTGAGAGAAAAAGACTTTTTATATCTGCCATCTGTTGGAAGTCACATTCTGATAAATGTGGAGTGTCTCCAAGTTCCTACATGACTTACTGATAATTTTGTCTCTTTGTATTAGAGATCTAAGTGACGTCTTCTTCTAGTTAGGATGGAGAAGAATGTGAAAGACCTTTACTCCTGAGGTAACTACAAGAAAAAAAAGAAGCAGACAAAAGAAAAATGATAGTTTTTTTAATGGAACTAGTGAAAGGCAGTGGACACAAGCAAGGGAATTTTGATGAGCTGATGTGTGGAAAAAATCTAGCCCCTCATCAGTGAGAAGAGAGCTGTGGGTCATCCATTCTTGGAGGTGGATGCCGGTCCAGGGGATGTGAGAACAGTCAGCCATGGATGAGAAGAAAACACCAAAGCATTGAATGGTAGTGAAGGCTCACTGGTTGAGTTGGACTTTGAAAGAGCCCCAAAGATGAAATCAAATCACTTGGTCCAAAAATCTACCATGCTCCCGACCCCCACTAACACCTTTGCATCCTGATTTTGCAGAGCAAGCAATAATGGTGAATGGATAGCAGAAAGATCAGAATTTTGTTTACATTCTGGGGCTCCAGGAAGCTGGAATTCAAAGATCAACCAAAATTATCTAAAATTGAAGCATAACTCACTCCCGGTTCAAAATACTGATAAGATCCAAAAAGGTCGTCCCTTGGGCAGTGGGCATGACACTCTGGAGGTTGGGCTGATCAATATGGTTAAATGTTTGGTCCAGCTCCGGCTCAGATAGATTCTAGGTGAATTCAGAATGATCAGCAGTAGCCTTCTTCCCCAACCTTACACACAGACAGAGGAGAAGGATTTTCACTTTCTGGGAATAAAACAAAAATATAATACACCAGTCTCTTTTTTGCTTGTTTGTTTTTAACATATAACAGGAGTACAATAAAAAATGTTCAGACACGTTTCCTGAAGAAGCCAGAAAATGTGACCTTTTATAGAGAAGGGCACTCATAAAAAGCAAATCCAGTTAGAATTAGCAGACAATGATTTTAAACAACTTTAAACATTAAAACAACCATCAAACATACATTAAGGAATTTCTAGGAAGAGAGGGGTGTAACAGGTAAAGAGATGGAGGCATTTAAGGAAAGAAATTGAAACCTAAAAGAAAGAACCAAATGGGAATTATGGAATTGAAAAATATAAAATCTGAAAGTAAAAAAAAAAAAAGGTCATTGGATGAGTTTAAGAATAAACTGTAGGGGCACCTGGGTGTCTCAGTTGGTTAAGCAACTTCCTTCTGCTCAGGTCATGATCCCAGAGTCCCAGGATCTAAGGAGTCCAACAACAGACTCCCTGCTCAGCGGGGAGTCGGCTTCTCCCTCTGCCCCTCCCCCATCTCATGTGTGTGCTCTCTCTCTCTCTCTCTCAAATAAATAAATAAATAAAATCTTTTAAAAAAATTAAGAACAGATTGTATGCTGCAGCAGAACAGATCAATGAACTTGGAGAAAGGTCAATGGAAATTAACCCAATTAAAGTACAAAAAGACTGGGGGAAAAAAAAGCAGCGCATTAGTGACCTGTAGGATAATATAATGTGGTCTACATATAACAGGAATCCTGGAAGGAGGAACAAACAAGTGTCACCAGAAAAATTATTTGAAGAAATATAGGTCACCTTTTTTCCAAATTTGATGAAAAATATTAATCCACAGGTTTGAGAAGCTCAGCAAACTCTAAGCAAAATAAATACAAAGATACCCACACCTAGGCATATTAAAACTATGGTCTAGCCCAGGTCAACTGAGCCCTAGAAGGAATCTGCTAGTTAGCAAACCGCACCCCAACATCACCAGCACACTTTCTCTCTCTCAGAAATAAACAAAATGAAAAGATCATATCTTGTTATATTCCTAGTTTTCAAATTGCTCAAAATCAATGGTAGTATCTTAAAATAGCTAGGGGGAAAAACAACTAGGAGAATTGTTACTCTGGACCTAAATACAACAATCAAAAATTATTTGTTTATAATATAAGTAATGGAAAGTTTGAGCAAAAATGTTTATACAATTTTGGAGTCCACGAGAAAGAGAAAAATCTTGTGTGAGTGCATTGTTTCTAGAAGGTAGCATTGGAAATTGAAGATAAGCGTGATTCTATGGAAAGGAAGGTAACACATGACGCTCTCACACAGGCAATTATGTATGTGCACTTGTGAGAAGTTTCCAGGAGGAAAGGGGTGTTTTGAAGAGAGACCAGAAGGCCACAATAGGTGAAAGAGACCCCATTACATTACAGGATTCCAAATCTTTTTGCCAAAAAGTATTATTTCCCAGGGCACTGAGATAGCACTCAAAGTTTCCAAACTGCCATCCTGCAAGAATATATGCGCCCTGCTCGTGTTTATTATTAGTCTTGGAATCCGAAGAGCATAACAATATTAGAGATGGACAAAATCTGTTCTGATTTTCAATAGGGTAAAGAAGGTACATTCTTAAAATGTTTGGTAAGTAGTGTTGACATGGCCCCTACATGATTCTGAAATGTGGAATTACTTAATGAATCATTTGTTCTCATCTGGAAGCAGAAGCGCTTAATTAAAAGCATACAACGCGGGGTTAGCATTCCATCTTCGAGTAGAGTAACAAGACCCATCGAACTGGAGCAAAGCTGCTAACATAGTACATCTGGAATTTAGAGAAGCATTGGGTAGAGTCTTTCATGAGGTGTTTGTAGAAACATTAAAGAAATATAGAATATAGGTAGGAATGAATAGATAGGTTAATAGCCAGTTGAAGAGTCATTCTCAGAATGGGCTGATCTATGGGCAGCTGTTAATCAGCACATAGAAATGTCTCTACCATTCCCTTTCTTCACCTCTCAATGCCACTTTAGCCCACTACGACCCAGATCCTGTCCGCATCACTCAATGGAACAAGACTCACCAAGTCCTCCAGTGACTGAGTAGTTTCTAAACTTAGTGAACGTTTTATTTCTTTTGCCTTCTCTGGGGCATTTGACACTCTGAATACATAATTCTTTTGGAAATCCTCCAAACTTGACTTTGAAGTTGCCACTCTGCCTTGGTTTTCATCCTGTAGTTTTGCCCACGTCAATCTCATAGGGTTCTGACCCCCACAAACCCTTAAAGGCTGGTGCCCTCCAGGGTTCCGTCCTAGACTCACTGCTTTGCTTTAATCATTTTCCTTGGGTTTTCTGATTCTTCTGCATGGACTCACCTTACGTGTTCGCTAACAGTGCTCAGGTTTGTGTCTTCAGCCCAGATCTGTCTGCTGGAGACCAGACTCATTCATCAGCACTTGAATGTTCCATAGATGGCTCACACTCAGTGTGTCCCATCAAAAGTCGTCATCGCCCCTCTTCCTGTGTTCTCTGCATCAGTGAACAACACCCTGTCTGCCAACGTGTGCAGCCTAACTACCCCTTGCCATATTCTATGGATCGAGTTGTGTCCCCCCTCGCAATTCATATGTTGAAGGCTCCAGCTCCAACTGAACGTGTTTGGAGATACGGCTTACAGGACGTAACTAAGGTTAAGTGAGGTTGTAAGCATAGAGCCTTAATCTTAATCTTACTAGGATTGTTGGCTTTAGAAGAAGAAGAAGAGAGAGAAAGTCTTTGTGCAGACACAGCCAGTAGGCAGTTGTCTATGAGACAGGAAGAGGGCTCTAATCAGAACCCCACAGTGCACACACTGTGATCTCAGACTTCCAGCCACCACAACTGTGAGAAAATAAATTTCTGATGTTTAAGGCCCCAGCCTGTGGTATTTTGTTATGTGAACCCCATCGGACTAAGACACCATGAACAAAGTCAACGTCCTACCTGTTGCACCTCCTTAACATATGTGGAATACATTTTTCTACCTCAATAATCTCAATCCCACTGATTGATAGAATTTCATTGTTTCTTGCCTTAATGAGCTCTCCTTGTCTTTACTTTGCACCCACTCCCCAGTTAATTCCTCCCCTTAATGTCAGAGCCACTCTTCTAAAAATATGAACATGGCCATATGATTCCCAGGCTTAAAATGCGTCATTTGATCTCAATTATTTTCAAGATAAAATCCAAATTTCTTGGCAACACGGGTATGGTCCTTTCTGTTCTGATCCCTGTTTACTTCTCCATCCTTACCATCTCATTATTGACGCCTTCAGAATCCCATTCATATAGAAAAATTTATATTTTTTCCTATACTTTATTTTAAAATTTAAAACTTAATATACTTTTCCACACTTTAATGTCCCTGGTGACCCTGCTTCTTTGTGGAAATGGGAGGTTCAAATTGAAGCCTCCACTGTTTGACTTAGACAGGCTTCACACCTCTCTAATGAGAAAGACAAATAAATAATTACAATAATACAATATGAACATGTCCATAGTAGAGATTTGTTCAAAGAGTCATGGAGCACAAAGAAAGAAAATAAGCAAAACAAATAAGCAAAACAAAATATTATACCCAGTCCTCTGCCTGAGGCTGTAAGAGGCATTTTGTAAAGAAGAGCTGTTACTTTCGCATGATAGAGATTCACCAGAATCTTCAAGGATGTGTAGAATTATCTCCTCCCTGTTCTATACTCCTCACTAAGAATAGCGCTGGCACAGAGGGGCTGCCTCCTCCATCCTGACCGCTTGATTGTCTTAATAAAACATTCTTGTCCACTTTCACCCAGCAAGGCCCTAAAACATCAGCAGATACTGAGCATCCTCCCCTTTGACTAATGAACCATCTTATTTTATGAAAAAAATTGTAGGTGTGTCACTATTTAATAAGTGTCATTACAGTTCCGGTCAATAAAATAGCGGTAACGGGAAGGATATTCATATTCACACAATGCACTTTAAAATGACTGATCGCTGCACTTATGCAAATGCCGGAGACGTCTATCTGTGATTTCTCGGTAACAGTGTGGGGAGACCACAGAGGCCAGGGACCATATCTGTTCGGGATTTTGGGGGGAAAAGTGTCTAATCTTCATCAGTGTGGTAATCTGTTTATATCCACTGATAGTGAAGGTTTTAAGCAATGGTTCCTTATGATAATGGCTACACTGATGATGTTGATGGTAATCCTGTGGCTGAGACATCACACAAAGCTCCAGATGGGGTCTTGATAAATGCTTCATGATAACGGTAAACAGTGATTTTCATGCAAGCATCCTATTAATGTAAAAGAGCCTTGTTATATTTTGGCATAGAAAATCTATCCTAAATGTTAGAACTGGTTTGGGGGAACATATAGGATATAGGATACATGGCCATGCAATTTTCATTACTTTCCCACAGTAGAAAAAATACGTAACTTACAAGATATCACCCCTTTCTTTCAAAACAGAAAAAAAAATTGAGGAAGGGAAGTTAGAAAGGAGGAAGGGAACAAATATTCATCATCTGTGTGAGATATTTTTTACAAATTATTTTGCGTAATCTTTTTTAAAAAAAGATTTTACTTATTTATTTGAGAGAGAGAGAGCACAAGCAGGGGGAGTGGCAGAGGGAGAAGGGAGAAGCAGGCTTCCTGCTGAGCAGAGAGCCCCATGCCGGTCAATCCCAGGACTCTGAGATCATGATCTGAGCCAAAGGCGGATCCTTCACCGACGAAGCCACCCAGGTGCCCCATATTTTGTGTAATCTTTTTCATAATTCTCCATCGTGAGGAAATTCTAGACACGGAGAAATTGAGACTCAAAAAGGGAATTGGCCAGTGGTGAAGCGGAGCTCAGCTTGGCTGTGACACCAGGTCTGTGTACTTCCCAAACCCTCCACAGCGCTGGTCCCCACTGCACGCCGAGAGCAACGCACTGACAAAGGCAAAGGGCACGCAGTTCAGGCAGCTTCCCTCTCCTCCACCCCTGGGTCCTCCTGTGCTCTGGGCTTTGCTCCCAAGCCTGGGTGCATGTGTTCCTCAGCATGCAGGACAGCATAATGGACGAATCATTAGAGAGGTCAGAATCGGGCCACCTCCCCTCCTCCAGGCTCCTCTACTCGCCCGAGGTAGAATTCGGAACAGTATCCACACCCTCTTTCGGGGGCCCCCTTTTTCTCTACAGCAAAATGAGTAAATCTACTGGGTTCCTGAGATTTCCGCCAGCTCTTAACAGAGATTAGCAAATGCCTGGTTTATTGCAGATCCTCCTAGAGTAAATTACCCTAACAATGAAACATTTACATAATCGGGGAGATGGCCGGCTCCTGCTGAGCTAATGGCTTGCTCGATGGCCGTAGTGCCTCATCATCAGCTGCGAGCGGGCTCCTGGCTTCCGAGGACCGCGGAGGAAGCTCTGCGGGAGGACCGCGCCCGCCGCAGAGGCACCTGACTCCCAGCGGTCAGGGCTGGGCGGCCCGGCCGAGAGCAGACAAAGCAGTCTCCAGATCGGACTGCACCCAGACGCCCGCTGCCTCTCTGCTTCTGATCCCAAAATAAACCACATACTGTTTCTCCTAGTCATAGAAAGTCAGGCAGGGAAATTTCCTGTTTTTTTTTTTCCCCTGTCTTTTCTTTTCTTTCTTTCTTTCTTTCTTTCTTTCGTTTTGGTGTGGGAAAGGAAAAAAAAAAAACAAACCCACTAGCAGCATAAATGGGAGAGAACGTTTGACCTTATAGAACCCCCGAGTGCTGGGATGGAAGGTGATTTTTCACTAACTCCCTTGGGTACAGTTGCGAAGGCCCAGCGGGCAGTCCCCCAGCCCAGAGTAAAAGCCTCCTTTGCAAAAGATCTGGAAAAAGCATTTAGGAACTCTGGCTCCGTCTGGACGCACTCCCCAGCTGAACCACACCAGGGCCTCCCACCCTGTAACCTACCAAGGAAAGCTTAGGTGATGTACTGAGGAGGGGGAGTGGGAAATACAAACAGGGGCAATCAAGACTCTGGAGGGTTTTTTTGGTTTTGTTCGCTTGTTTTGTTTTGTTTTTGGTTTGGTTTGCTTAGAAACTGAAGTTTTAAGAGTTATTTTTTGTGAAGCAATATCGAATTTTTACGATCAGTGAAAAGGAATACAGAACACGAACAGCACATTTCACTTCTTAAAGAAAAAAAACCCTTGGCCTCTTCTTTAAATTTCCCTTTAATCAATTTGCAAACCAAAATGGATGATGGAACTCGGAAGCATTCTGGGCTCTAAGCACTATTAACATTCCTCCCTGTTTTAGAAACAAGAGATTATTTATTAGTTGTATGTAGAAGGTCTGCCTTTAATGTAATTGCTCTGTCAGTGTACAAGCTATCTGACTATTAATGTATAATTCTGCTTTTCTCGGAAACATGATTAGGCTTTTCATCTGGAGTTTGCGCCCAAATTCTGGTAAATGCATATTTGCTTTTACATTCTTTCAAAGAAGAAACAAGAATTATTAAAGGACCCTGGTCCCCATCATAAAGCACTGATACAAGGCACAGCCATTGCCCAAAGGAGCGGTGGAAGAATTTTATGTTCTGTTTTTCTTGCTCACTCGATGGTTTTGAACAGAAAGACAAGGGGTGGGGAATAACCATAGGAGTCTGTTACACACCAGCTCAGTGCTTATGAGGGATAGTAAATGGAAATCAACTGCAAGAAGTAGTCATGCATTACACGGTAAGAGGACACCTGCATCAACTTCATGAAGGGTCTTTTCATTTTTGTGTTACCCTTGAAGACCCTTTTAATGAGCAAAGATCTTCTGTAAGAGCTTGAAGAGTAACCAAGAAGTTGTTGACCTTCTTTTCCTTACTGAGGAAGAATTTGTCCCCCCTTGTTCTCCAGCTCCTGGCACTACGTGAGAACAACAACGTTGGCCTCTGAGGTAGTGACTTGGTTTCAGTCTGGGCTCCAGCATTTCATTTCAGTCAAGTTGGAATCATCCCAGCAGCTCTTTTGGGGGCCTAATAGGCCAGGGCATTGCTTCAGGATCCACACTTTTGGAAGAATGTTAACCTTCTGGTAGCTGGATAGTGACTCCAGGAGGCTGTGGAGGGAATGAGAAGATGACCCAGTGCTGCCTGCAGCAGCTGTGGAACACATGGACAGGCACAACCTGCCGGTAACCATCCTCCGTCCCAGGCAGAAGAGGTGGGAATAGCCATCCACCAGCACCTCACCCTTCTGTGATTTGCTCCCCTTCCCTTCATAATGACCCCATCTCTTTTGGATGGATGTGAGAATGGGATGAGATTAGAGAGGGTAGGGAGGAGGGTAGTGGTTGACTCTATGGATTACAGACACAGGACAGTCTTCTTGCCCTTTGTTCTTGGTGAAAACTAAGTGAAATGCAAAGAGGTGCAACCTCCTAAATGTTTTACCTGCTGTCACAATGGCTTCTGTGCCCCTTCTCTTTCCCACCAGCTCACCATTTACAGGTTCATCCGCATCCTCAGTTTCTGGAAGAAATCTGGACCTAAGCTAAAGTCTAGGGTATTTAGGCAGCTCTAGCTCTGTATTTTCAGACTCAGCATCTGGTATACCCCAGCCTTGGCCCCCACTGGAGCTAAAGGACTTCTGCCCGTATATTCCCATCTGAGCAGCCTACGTGCTAAGCACCACATCCTTTCTGAGGATGAATCCTGCTTTACTTTAGCTATTCCCTTTCCCAGCCTGGTGGCCAGTGTCTGGTACACTGCACACTTCTCACCTTAGCCCAGTGGGTCTCAACGGGAGGCAGCATTTGGAAATATGTTTCAGTGGGAAGGAAGAAGGGGGGCATTTTTGGTTGTCACAAAGACTGAAGGGCACTGCTAGCTAGCATTTAGAGGGTGGGGGGCAGGGGTGCTAAACAATTTGCCTTGACTAAAACGCCAGTGGCATTGAGGTTGAGGAATTGCTCCTGCCCCAAGCGGATGCATGCCTGCCCAGCTCTATCAAATGTACATGAAGACCCTCATTACCACCTGGAAACTTCTCAGTCTGCTTTCTCACTGTGGGTCTTCTCTTCTCCCAACTTGGTTTTGTGAATTGGAACTGCAATCAACTCCTTTATTCCCTCCTGGAAGATCAGCCTTTCCATGACTTAGGACTTAGAAAGGCCCAAACTTTCCTATCCTTGCTCATTGAAGCATATTTCTCCAACCTGTTATATTAGCTTAAGCAATATTTACTTTCCAGTTGCTAATTTTGACTCTACCGTCTGTTGAATTTCTGCTTGCTCTCTTTTGTTCTTGAGCCTAGAGAGATGTAATCTTACAGGTATGTGATACCAACTCTAGAAACTCATCTGTCTAACATTCTCACTTCCCTGGAGAGCCTGGCTTCAGGGGTCTTCCATACCAGTTAAAGGAGAAAGACAACAAACAAATAGTTTGCTTGGGCTGCCATAACAAAGTACCACAAACTGGGTGGCTTAAACAACAGAAATATGTTGTCTAGCACTTATGGAGGCTCAAAGTCTGAGATCAAGGAGTGGGGTGGGGCTCTGAGAGAGGGACCTGTTCTATACTCCTCTCTTAGCCTCTGGTGGCCTACTGCCAATCTCTGGAGCTCCTTGGCCTGTGGGAGCATCATCCTGATCTCTGCCTTCATCTTCATGTCATTTTCCTTGTACACATGTCTCTGTGTCCAAGTTTCCCCTTTTTATAAGGACACCAGTCATATTGGGTTAGGGACCCACCTTATCCCAATATGATCTCATCTTAACTAATTCTATCCACAATGACCCTATTTCCAAAGAAGGTCATATTCTGAGATAGTGGGGGTTAGGACTTCAACAAATGAATTTGGAGGGGAATGTAAGTCAACTCATAAAAGTATATTAGATTGTGATAACTACTAAGGGAAAGAATAAAGCAGGGGAAGGGGTTTGGGGAGCATATAAGTTGGGGACCATATTGTTTTTAAGGGGTGGTCAGGAAGAAAATCGCCAATAATGTGATAGTTGAGCTGACCTGAAGCAATGGAAGAGCCAGTTATGTGGATATCCAAAGAAGAAAATTCTAGGCAGAAGGGAAGGCAAATGCAAAGGCCATGGGGTAGGAGCGAGTGGACATGGCATGGGAGTGAGTGGGCATGTCTGAGGAGCAGCTAGGTGGCCTATGTGGTTAGATTAGAGAGTGACAGGATGGATGTGAAGAATGGGGTCAGAGGCAGCTAGAGGAACCAGACCATGTGGACCTTTGATAGCTTAGTAAGGCTCTTAAAGCCATTTTGTCCTCAACTATCTGGACAATAAATCCCAATTAGTCAACATGTACAAGTTACTAGCACCATGATGTGCTTATTTTAATTCGTTGGCATATTTTACCTATTTTCATCTTATTTTATAGAAGAGAAACTAAGACTTGGAGAGATTCAGTGATTTGTCTTGTATCACATGCTCTAATAAGTGAAGCAGATTGGACCTTTTGGCTGTTTGATTTCAAAGTCTTTGTGCTTAACCTCCATGCTATATGGCTGTAAGGGGTTGAATTGTGTCCCTCCCAAATTCATATGCTGAAGTCTTAGCCCCCTGGTACTTCAAAATGTGACCTTATTGGAAATAGGGTCCTTGCAGTTGTAATTAGCTAAGGTGAGATCAAACTGGTGTGGGGGGCTGCTCATCCAGTATGACTATTGTCCTTATAAAGAAGGGATATTTGGACAAATCTGGACACAGACACACATGCCGGGAGAATGCCTGTGAAGATGAAGGTGGAGATCAGGTGATGCTTCCACAAGCCAAAGGATACCAAAGATCACCAACAAACCACCAGACACTAGGTGAGAAGCATGGAAGAGATCTCCGTCATGTCCCTTACAAGAAACTAGCCCTGCTGACACCTTGATCTTCGACTTCTGGCCTCTAAAACCATGAGATAATACATTTCTGTTGTTTAAGCCCCTTAGCTTTTGGTGCTTTGTTATCGCAGCCCTAGTGGATGAATGCAGTCTGTCTAGATTATTTATATTTACTCATTTCTGTGATTTATAGCTTTAAGGGCTTTTCCATCTTCCACAGGAGATAGGTTTCTAGAATATATCATTGTAGGTTTATGAATCAAAATTCCATAAATGTGGACTTTTGAGATTTTAGATGTGGTTGGATCTTGGAGACAATCTTCTTGAAGATACCAAAATTGAGGCCCAGAGAGATGAAAGGACTTGCTCAAGGTCACAGAGGAAATTCCATTTGTTTGTTTCCTTGTCTTACTTGCCTCTGGACTCTCTTCCAGGCCACCCTGACTTCTCTCTTTTTGGCCTGTTTAGAGAAGGGTCTATCCATGGTGCAGCTGTCTTGCCAGGAGTCAGATATGTTGGCCTTTGTGTTGGGACAAGCCCCTGCTCCACTCTTCACCAGCACTTGTTAGAGCTTCTTGAGATCAAAACACAGGTCTCCCTATTCTTGCACCAGCTACAGTGGACCTTTGGAGATCACTGATCACATTTCCACACACTATCCTCCTCTGCTGCTCTAGGAGAAAACTCTCCCAATTTCTATGCCCTAGACCTTGAGATCTGAAGGGCTTTTGATTCTATATGGTACTAGGTATACATTGCTTTACTCAGAATGTAGTAATTAGTCTTGGGGGAAGCACATGGAACTTCTTTGTCCAAGCAAAACCTGAGAGTGATGATTTGTCTCCCTTCACTTTATTGAGAATCTCTGAGCAGAACTAGTAGAGGTCTGGTTGTTTCTGTCTTGCAATCCGGATATCCCTGCCATGCTCTCTCTGTTGAATGCATCCAGGGGACAGGAGTGGCAGCTCTGTGGTCCTGGACTATGGAAGTCAGGGAGGGGAGGTCCTAGATGGAGGGTCAATCAAATCTGGAACGGAGACACCTCACCAATCCCTCAGTCCTCAGGGAGGGTTGTTGGCTGGCTCCACATTACCTTACGTGGTTACCTTATCAATGGTTGTCACATTACCAACAAATCATTTACACTGAAGGAAGAGTAGGTGCCTCCTCACAAGAGCTTATAATGCTTTTCCTCTTTCTCTACATCCCCTGGGGATAGCCTGGGATTCCAAATTTGAAGTCAAATATGTCATCCTTATCAACTGAGCTATGAGTTGGGTATGAGGTTTTAAACTTCTTCAATAGGGTAAGTTACACTTAAACATTGGCCTTGGAACAAAAAATCATAGATTTCAGTTTATTTCTGAGACCTGGGAAAAACACTGTGTGAAAGTAAGCTTTCAGTCTGGTCTAGTATGAGGAGGAACAGATAGTTTTGCTACAAATTGTTGTCTGACTGTTGAAATATCACCATTATTGTTTTATCCATGTGTTAAAAATGCACACACACTTACTTGTGGGGAAAACTTAATATCAGTTACTACAACCTAATGAGATTCTGGGATCCAAGGGAAAGAATGTTCTTTTCAGCTGGAGTGCAGTTAAGCCAGGCTGCTGCTAAGCCCATGCGTTCTGTTTAGTCCTTACTCCTGCATTCATCATTGATTTGGTGGTGAAAGGCACCACTGATGAAGGGGACGTTGGAGGGTTAAAGATAAATATTTCCAATGCCACAACTTTGCCATGGCCTGATGCAAAGTGAGAGGGAGGTGGGAGGTCTGGACCATCTCCCATCTCCCTACTGCCTCTCAAGCTTCAGGCCAAAGGGAGGGTGGGTTCCAGAAGGCAGGTCTAAGGACTGTGTTTCATTAGTCATCAAATGTGCATTAAACATCGACGATGCACAGAACTTTACTACACACTTTTGGTATAAGAATGAGCATCCAATATATGGTTTCTTTTTGTGAGGCACTTAGACTCCAGTTAGGGAGATGTGATGTCTGCAGAACGTCTGTCTCAGGAAGGCTTCGTGAAGCTGAGTGGTTCTTAGTGGCCTGAGAATGTATACATGTCTGGAAAGCATAGGAATGGTCTCTACAGTGTCCCAAGTTCTTTTCCAAGCATAGGAAACCCTGAGATCTGTCTGGCCTTATCACCAGCACCTGGAGGGTGGCTTTATCTTCAGACTTGGTCAACTAGCTGGGTCATTTTATACCAATACCATATACAATTTTTTTCCAGGTGGTCTAAACAAAATTCTTTATTGGCCCATCTAACCTAGAATGACCACATAATTCCCCCCACTCCTCATTTTTTTCTTTTGAGGGCATGGAGGCTTGAAAATGAAGCCAATTTAGTACTAATGTATTTTGAGAATTTTCTGCACTTCTCAGAGTCCAGGCTCCACCCAAAGGGGAAGAGACGCAGGCTCCCTCCCTATGGCCTAGACACAGGTGGGAAAGTTGAGAGACAGGAGCAAGCTTCTGGAGCTAATGGGATTTCAGGCAGCGAGGAGAACACTGGACAGAGGAAGAAAGCTGAAGGGTTGCTGCTTCACGACTGGGCTCAACATCGGACCAAGGCACATCCGGTTTTAGGCAGGCTGTCCATTCCCTATTTCCTTGGCATCATTTTTTCCCTTGTAACAAACTAATTATAACAGACCCATCACTCAGCAATTAAGAATAATTTATGTTCCTTTCCCAAGGGAGAATCAATCCAATATCCCAGGCAGAATCCCTTAATCATCCTGTTAACTACAGAGGAAGCAGAGAGCTCCTTTTAGCCAAGCCACCTCCACTATTGCCGGGCCTGCGCTACCGCCTGAGGCAGTAAATACCCTGCATTTTGCACCAGATACATTTTGAGTTCTCATTCTGTAATTTGAAAAGAGAAGGAAAACAGAAAGAAATTTAATAGTAGCAGGAACAGACTGTGCTGCCCTTGCTCGTCATTAAATTATTCCTTTCATCCTGGCATTAAACAATAGCTGGCAATAAAGAAAACCCCAGGAGCACAATATTCTTGGGATTGTATCAGGATGGAAGATTAAACTCCTAAACCATTCAAGATGTTGCTGCTTTGTCCCTCAACCAAGAGGCTGTTATTGCTATCCCCACTGTTTCCGAGGGAAATATGTCTCTACAGTGTTAGGGAGAATTTATGAGTAGCTCAAGGCTCCCTGTTTGAAGACACTTTCTTTCAAAAAGAGGCAAAGGAGAGACGGGGAAAAAAATCCAGCCCTGAAAATCAGAATACACTTGCTTTGTGTGATTTTAGTTAAGAAAATTTGATAACCTGTGCAAAACCTAGGTTGCCTATGTCCGTGTCTGAACTAGAACAAAGAGAACTCTTCGGTAAAACTTCTAGTCAAGTCAACTTTCATAGAATCAAAATTTTGGCTTTCTCTCTGAAGTGATGAGTCATTGAAATTTGGGCGTTATGATTCATTCCTGCGTGTAACCAGGAAATTAGAACAACATCAAATACTCCAGCCTCATTTTCACTACAAAAGTCAATTTCAATCAATCAGTTCCCAGCTCAAAATAACATGTCAAGTTTGATAAAGAAATTTCCAAAATCTGTTTTTCTTTGTTTTCATCTAAATTTAAAGAGAAAGGCTTTCAGGTTTTAGATGATAGGTAATATTCTTGAAAGCTGGAAGTAGATACAGGAGCCCACAACGCTCCCCAGAACAGAAACAGTTTGGAATTGGAGTGGAAGGTGGGGTTGCTGTGGGAAGGGGAAGGAGGGCAACAGTATTAAATAAGCTTTTTAGAAGTTCCAGGAGTCACCAACCACAGTCTTCCAGAAGGTGCCCCGAGTGGAAGAAGGAGGGCAAGGTGAAAACGTTTTAATTTCTATTCATGTACACTAACCAGGAAGCTACCATAGCTGTTTCCCAAATCAGGGCACATGGTTCCCTATCGGAGACCCCCGGTGCCATGATTCCAGAATTTGTGAGCACAGCCATTTATCCGGTGTGTGGGAAGCGCCAAAGACCTTTCTGTCCCCAGTGTCTCTCCCAACTGCTGACCTTGGTACCCTCCCGTAGCACCAGCATCTGAATTACTTATGGTAACTAAAAAGAAAGAAAGAAAGAAAGAAAAAAAGAACCCAAGGCAGATGGGGTCTCACTGTAAGATCAACGATAAAGTTGTTGACAATTCTCTAGCCCTTACAGTGCGGGTTCTGACTTTTGAGGGTGTTACCCTTTGAAACTATGTCCCCTCTCTCCAGAAAAATGTATAAATACGTGGAAGTTCGTAAGAAGCTTAGAGGGTTCTCAGATCTCCAGAAGACCCCAGCTGAAGCCTACCCAACTCCCTGCCTCTGGACTCTGAATGTCCTCTCCTCTGCTCTTTCTCCATTCCTGTTCAGTTTATTATTCAGTCTCCTCTGCAAAGTGAAGTCTTCGTGGTTTTCCCCATCTGAACACCTATAGCTCTTAGCCCCTGCGCTGCTGTTTTGTGGTGTCTTGGAAGGTGTGTTTTCTTCTCATTCACATATGTCTTGCCTTCCTGAATGGTTATATGCTCCTTGGGAACTGTTATGTTGTGTTCTTCAATTTGTATCTCCAGAGCACTGTGTGGGAAAGAGGCACTCTGCTCTGCCTCTTACTCAACACGTGATTTCCCCCCACTATGATATATTTCTGATAAATGCAACATTTTCCTTTAACATTAGAAAGCAGCAACTAATACGTCTGATACGCGTCCATCACCTGCCCCCCATCCCTGGCGGCACTGTTTGGTATTGTCCCACAGATCCTTGCGTTTCTGTTCAAGTTTTCTTCAATCTTTTTTCTCTTATTTCTTCAGATTGAAAAATTTTAGTTAATCCGTTTTCAAGTTTACTGATTCTCTTTTCTTGCCATCTCTGAAAAGCAATTAAGCCTATCAGTGAATTTTTCATTTTAGTTGGACTTTTCAGTTCTAGAATTTTGATTTAGTTTTTTTTTTTACAATTTTCATTTCTCTGCTAAGATTTTCTATCTCTTCATCCATTAGACTATACTTTTCCTTTCAAATTTTGCCCATATTTTTATTTGATTCTATGAACATATCTATTATAACTGATTTAAAACCGTTGTCTGCTCAGTCCAACATCTGAATTACCTCAAGTTGGTTATTATTGACTGCTATTTTTTCTTGGCTACAAATCACATTTGTGTTTTTTTTTTTTTTTACTGAATATTGGATATTTTGAATTATATGCTGTAAAGATTCCGAGTTCTGCTATCTGCCTCTAAAGAGTGGAAATTCCTGTTTAAGCAGGAGGTTCAATTACCAGCTAATCATCTTGACTTTGTGTAAGCTGAGTTGGGTTCTTTGTTATATGGTCTGTAGAAAGTCCAAGGTTATTTATTTCCCAAGCCCTTCTACCTCGATGGGGCTCAGATTTCAAATCCTGCCCCACCCGAGATTTTGTCAGGGCTTAGTTTCAGGCTTTGTTAATGCAGGTCTGAAGTAGGTCTTACTCTAGAAGATCTGGTGATCCTCACGCCAATCCTCCCACCGCCGCCCCTCCCGCCCCCTTTTTGAAAGTAAAGTTTTATTGAAACACAGCCATGCTATTCATTCACATATTGTCTTTGACTGATTATATGCTACAGGGGCAGAATTGAGTTACTGCCATAGAGACTGTATGGCCTGCACAAAAAAATGGGGTTGGGGGCGGTGGGCATCTGGGTGGCTGGGTCGGTTGGGCACGTGCTTGCACTCGCTCCCTCTCTCTCTGAAATAAATAAATAAAATTTCAAAAAAATATATTTACTACATTGCTCTTCGCAGAAAAGTTTGCTGAACCTTACTCTATAGTCCTTATTCCTAAGGCAAGGCCTCCCTGGTGTCTTAGCTGTTTCCAAGGGGTGTTTCTAAAATGTTGCTGAGACCTGTTGACTCTTTGGGGCTTAGAACTCCAAAGTCTTTGGGGACTGCTCTTCCTCCAGCATCACTAGCATCTGTTCATTTTCAACCCCCAGGAACCTCTAGCTGGTGAGTGGTCTCTTCCTGTTCATTTACAGCCCAGGCCTCAGGCTCCTCATGGGGGAGCCCTCTCTGCATAACTCCCTCCTTGCCAATGCCCTACTCCGATTCCAGCTCTTTCAGCTGTGCTACACTCTGCTGTTCTCTGTCTCAATTCCACCCCTGCCTGGACTTCAGTGCTCTACTTGGAGAACTGTCCCTGGCAGACAGACAGCTGGATGCTTGTGGGTTTACCTTTAACTTTACCTCTCTCAGGGTAGTGTGGGGCTGCCTGTTGTCGATTGCCAGCAAACAGTTGCCTGAAGAATTTTCATGCAGTTTTAGGGCTCTTTGTAGGAGGAGGGCCTAGTCTGGTGCCAGTTACCCCATCATGGCTGGAAGTATAAATCCCCTCAGTTCTTGAAGCCTCACCACCCTCTTGGCAGATGATATTTTTCATAGTCTGTGGCTCCGTTTCTCATTTCTCCACTAACTCCCAGCTTCATGTATCTTCTTGTCTTCAAAAAGAGCCCAGGTTCTCTGAGGGCTCTGCTAGTCATTTTCTGTTTTCTCTCGCAGGAACATCTGCAGTTCACAGCCCATTTGCAAAATGAACCAACCAACATTCCCTCAGCACAGTGACTGACAGAGCTTCTGGGACTCTGGTAACTAGCCCCACACACGACCTTTTGTTCCTTAGGATGATTCAGGACAACCTTCACCTTCCTCCCCCATTCATGATTATGGGGCTTTAGAATTATATTTTACAACGTCAGTTTGTGTTAACATTAATATAAGTGCTCATTTGCAAGCATGGAAGAAGAGGAAGTGGCCACAGTCTTCTGTACAAAATAATCGATAGATAAACCAGTTAATTCTCATCATGACAAAGGAAAGAGGGAAAGTAAACCTTTATTTATTGAGAGACAATGATGAGTCAGGCACTCTGCTAAGCAGCCCACATATAAAATATTATTTCACATATAAAATATCATTTAAGTCTTACAGCAACCTTGAAAAGATGATACTATTATCCCCATTTCCAAAAATTTTAAATTTATTATTATTTAAGTTCAATTAACATATAATGTATCAGGGATAGAAGTCAGTGATTCTATTATCCCCATTTTGAATAAATGAAAAATGGGAGGCTTTGAGAGAGAAATAATTTATGCCAGCTCACCCAGCAAGTCTGGAAGCTGGGTGGGTCTCTATGACTTTGGAACACTTTTCCAGACACCAGACAACCTCAGCAAAGAACAGAACTGGCTCCTCCCTCCCTATATACACAATTCATAAAGCTACACGTTTTGTGACTTACTCTTGTAAATCTGTCCTTGATTTAAACTAATTTTACTTGCATATGAATGTCGAGGAAAGGGAAATCGTACACAGTATGATTTCCTCCAGACCGAAATTAGCCTTACCTGCATCCAAAAGGACAAGTTGAGAATAGAAATGGTAGAAGTGTTGTTAGTTCAGGAAGCCAAATTTTCATTCCCCTTTCTTTAACCTTAATATTTATAAGAACTAACATTGATTAAGCACCTTCTGTCTACTCCTGCACTAAACTTTGCAAACACCTCTGATTTAATCCCCTCAGCGAACCTGTGAGGTGTGTATTATTGCTAAACTCCATCTTCAGATTAAAGCAATAAAGTCTGAGCAGAATCAGAGGCTGACCCAGACGATAAGATTTTAATCTATGCTTCCAGCCACAACACTGTACCCATTTCTAACTACCTTTATCCTAAAAACTTTGATTCCATAATCTTAGAATTCCTGGAATTATAAATAACTCGTAATAGTCCTGATCTCTTAGCCTCCATGCCCAGAACTTTTTTCCTAGACCATGGAAAGATTTTGAAATAGGTTTGGGTTCAAATTCCAACCTTGGTACCTTCTCTAAAACTGAGGAAAATGATTCCTCTTTTGCCAGAGCTGTGAGGGTTAAGAGCATATGAGCACAGAGAAGGTGCTCAAATGTCCGTTACTTGTACGATTATGGTAATAAGCAAGTGCCCTGAAGATACAAGTGTGACCCTCTATTTAATTTTCCACCCCTGCGTGGCTGGCAGGGGTGAGTGACGCTGCTCACAGATAAAACCTTCATGTATTATGGAATAAGACTGCCTAATTTCTCAAGAACAAAGATAAGGCAACCAACCACACACAGCTAAATGAGGAGCCTTCCGTCCACAATGCCAAAGCAAATCATATAATCTGCCTGGGGGATGTGCGAGACGCCCACAGGAAAACTCTAAAGTCAATTGTGGAAATTTGATAAGAAAAGCAGAAAAATAAACTGATTCCTGGAACAGAGAACAGAGCTTTCAACAGCTCGAGTGTGGCTCTTACTGCAAAGAGCTGCGAGGACGAGCGATTAATCTTGAGCCCTGTTCCATCGACTAGCAAAAGCTGGTGTGAAGGCACGGGAGCCTACAAGACTGGACCAATTCAATAGAAATGAAAAAAGTGGAGAAGTGAGGTGATGGTGGGGTGGGGGGACTGGAACTGGGGGGAGGTGCAGGCTCCATCCGTCCCCGCTCCCTAGCCCCCGCCCCCCTCCGCCAGAGCAGCTCACGCTCTCTTTCCTGTGGACAGCGCTCCTTGGTCCAAGATTCCTGCTAATTTGGAGGGGCTGGGCAGTTTAGCATACAGTAAGAACAGCACATGTGGCCTGTGGATACCCAAGAAGACAGTTCTTACCCATATCCCGCTCGAAAAGCACAGTCACCCCGATCCTCAGGCCTGGCGCCAGGCGGCGGCGTCCTTAGTAAGGAGGGACCGGGTTACATGCAATACGAGATTCTTTAGGACCGGCTTCTTCCTCCCACCCGCAGCCGCCATCTCGCTCTTCTGCCTGGAGAAACTGCCAACCGGAAGAGTAGAAACTTCACAAAGTTCCTTAAAAGCCTAATTACTAAGAGGTCCAAGTGTGTGTGTGTGTGTGTGTGTGTGTGTGTGTGTGTGTGTGTGAGCCGACCAACAGAATTCTGGGCTGGTTAGCACCCATTTCCCAGGATGCTGACGGTGCCTGCGGCAGTGACCAAGAGCCTGAGCCCGCCTGGCGAAAGGGTGGGGTGCCCTGAAAAGAAGGGAGGAACTAGAAACGGGCAAAGGAACTCTCTTTTGGGAAATCGCAGAAATAACTTTAAAAGGGACGTGGAAGGTGCTTCCTGCAAACCATGGAGGGTAGTAATTAGACGGGGAGAGACAGAAGCCCAGGGATAAGTCAATGTTAAAGCGTAAAAGCTACAGCAGCAAGGTTAGTGAAAGGCGCACCGGAGACCCCAGCCTGGGGGAAGCCCTTTCCCTCTCGCAGCACCATTTCCCCAACTGTAAAACAAAGGGATTACTGCCGAGCTGAAAGTCTGAGCCCTCTTTTTGAGTCTAGAATGACTTTAAACTGCGATGAAAGTTCAGTATTCTTTCCCCCAGAAAAACGCGCCTGTGCTCGAATATACATCAAGTGGGGGTGCACTTTCAGGGGGTTCCTGCACATCCCTCCAGCTGATGTACGGTGCGGAGGCCGGGCTTCGGCCGCTAGCTAGGGCTCCTTTACTTTGCCAGCCGCAAGAGGACCCAGCGCTGCGGACAAGGAATGACTCAGCATCCTCTGGCCGCAAGGAACAGGGGAGGGGACAGGCGCCGCCCTGAGCCCGAGCTCCTAGACGCTTGGCGTTTGGGGATGTCACCCCCAATCCCCACGTCTCCTTTGACCGTCCCTTCTTTCTTGGACCCGGCATGCCAACGGCCCTGGGTGCGGTTCCCTGGCCATGCTCGCCGCGCCCCTGGGTCCAGGGCACCCCCTAACTGGCTCGCCCCAACCCGCAGCAGCCCGCACCCGGGTCACCAGGGAGCAGAAAGTCCACCTGCCCCTCCAGTCCACGGGATTTCCCTGCCTTCTGACCTGCTCTCCTTCCCACCCACCAGGTCTCAGTTTTTTCTTTTTCCCCCAGGCAGCTTGCAGCAGTACTGAACTTCTGCCCAAGGGACGCGGCACCGACAACTTCCCCAAGCTGGCGCAAGGGGAGCCGGCTTGAGTGCCAGCGCGCGCTTCCTACCCCGGAGGTAGGGGCGGTAATGGAAAACAAATTTTTCCCGCACATATTCTGCATCAAACAGAGCAATTATGGGGACCGCCACCTCTCTGCACGTACTGCAGGCGACGCCCTGGGAGGCCTGTGGCGGCCCTGCTCCATCTCACCAGCAGGGGCGCTGTCGGAGCGGGCAAATACAGCACCCGGCAGTGAGTTGCAGGTGGTTGCCGAGGCGCCTTCTTCCGAAAGGGAGGCATTTGGCATTTTAGAAAGGCAGCGGTGCCCAGCGCGGAACGTTCTTTGCACAGCTGCACGGGTTCATGGAAGAGGGAGCCCGGAAAGCTGTTCCAAAAGAAAGAGATGTAAACTGTTTCTGTTTGTCTCCCATTGGTTGTCAGGCCAAAGGTCTCTTGAGTAAGCGATATTGCCTTACGTCCTGCTAAGTTATGCCACTTTCTAGCCCAGTCTGCTTTAACAGTTATCCCGGAGCCCACCGTTGATGCAGCTTAGGATCGAGAATTTATGGGAAAAGTCTATTTCCCTCCTTTCCTACCCAAATCCATGATTCCTTTGACTTTCCTTCATTTCTCTCAGGCTGGGGTCCCAGGCCTCATGCCCCCCTTCCCACTTCCAGGGCTTTGTATTGCCTACTTCACCTATGCCTAGCCAAGAGAGGGTGATTCATTCTTTCATTCTTACATACAGCAAGCACTCCCTTTGAAGCCCATCCCCTGAAGCCCCTTTTTAATATAGAAAATTGGACCTTTCCTTTTCTGTCACTAACTTGGACATTTTGTGGTTCTGTGATTCTTTTCATTCCTTTCTGTCTTGAATTGATTAATCGCAGACTCTTCTTTCCTGCGTTGTTCTGAAAAGGTTGCCTAATGACATAGCAGAACTATAAAACTAAATGGGTGTCCGTGACAAAGCAGAATCTCAGTGCCCGGGAGACTCTTACTGAGACATAACTTCGGCCGCTGGCGAGACCTGCCGATGAGATAATGTCTCTGGCAGAAAAGATGAACTTGGGCTGTAACCCGTTAATGGCCAGGCCCACCTCAGACCTCTTTGTGGGCTCTCCCCAGCAGCCCTGTGAGGCATCCTGGTGTCTGCTTTCTCCTGCTGCAGTTCTGATCAAAACATGTCCCTTTTGAGGACAGCACAGTCAGGTTGCAAATTCAACCCACCCAAGTGTACACAGTTCAAGAGAGACTGGGCACCTGGGTCACAGGCAGGCATGTAAGTCACTTTCCAGTGCTACACCGTAGAGACGAAGGCGCTGTAGACACAACTCTGTGCTTCTTAATACTCCTCCCATTAACCTGAAACATGCCCCAAGACCTTGGAGAACTGATCGATCATGTTGTTTGCCTAATAGGAAACAGACCAGGAAGGCTTGCAAAATTTAGAACCCAAGACTCAGTTTTCTGTGCTGTGTCTTTACTACTGTTCAGTTCTTTCTTTTGCAATTAAGACCTAGGATGATGCTCTTTTATCACACATACACACGAATGCACACCTGTGCACCCGTCTTTGGGAGGATTGATGTACTAAGACAGTAATATCTTTTAATACTTTTAATAGTAAAAGAATGTGAATTCTTTTAGTATGACAGGTTAGTAAATTCATGTCTTGAGGGAAGAAAAGAGTTGCATGGAGAAGTGAGTGGTGAAAAAATTGCTGCAGTGGGGTCTCTTGGGTATACAGTTGGCATAGGGGGGCCGCTGAGAGGCAGCAAGGCAAGAGGAAATGGAAAATAGCGTCCTGCCTAATATACAGTCTGGCTGGAAGACAAACATGGCAGTCTTCGTTCCAGTCTGTGTGCCGCTCAGACAGTTGCTCTAGACACACCAAGATGTATTGTTTACAATCCTTCAGCCACTTCAGTCTCTCTTCTTGCCGCTGAGGAGTGGAGCTGGGGAGTGGGGCGTCATTATGCAGCAGGGAGCTGCACACTTAGGTAAACACCCCCAGCTCTCCATTTAAACTGTCCGAGTGTCTGACATTTTAATCCATCTAAAATCTTTCTTCCTAAGTGAGCCGGGTGCAGGCGGTGACTTGCCAGCTGCAGGGAGTGAGCTAAGCTAAGAGGCACTGCCCCAGTACATGCAGTTGCATCTAGATTTGCAGAGAGGGAGCTCTGCAGGGCAGCTGTAGGGGGCTGATGAAGAAAACGGCATATGGGCTTCAGATTCTTAATTTTCATGCCGACTTTTTCCTCAGCAATTTACCTAGTCCTTTGTGTACCCTTACAGAGTTTCTATGCATTGGAGTTTTATGGGCAGTAATGCTACCCTTCTGTCAGTCACACGGCGTTGTGGAATCAGAGGGACTAAGAGAGGCATGTACATAAATAAAGAAATATGGCTGTCCTCACCATCACTTACTTTTTCCTTCTGTAAAAAAATAAGCATAAAGACAGTACACCAATAAATCAAGGATATTTATCCCATAGTCATCACTTCTGCAGTCCCCTTGGGTGTTGTAATGTCACCCCTCTGGCTAAAGGAATACATTTGCCCCTAAACGATGTCTTCAATTTTACCATAATTCCATGCTTTATGTATAGGTTATATTATGGGAGGAGGAGAGAAACAGATAAACCAAGTTAAATGTATAGTATGGCCATTAAGTTTGTTCAGATTTTGCTTTGTCTAGAAATGTGGTTAAATATAAAGACCATTTGGTGATTTTGTGTTTTCATAGAATGAGGGTCTGAATATACTCAATCACGACAGTTTCCAGAAAGAACATTAAGGAATAAAGATTATGTGTTATCAGAAACAGCACAAAGGGCACACCTGGGTGGCTCAGTCAGTTAAGCGTCTGCCTTCAGCTCAGGTCATGATCCCGGGGTCCTGGGATTGAGCCCTGCATCAGGTCCCTGCTCAGTAGGGAGCCTGCTTCTCCTTCTCCTCCCTGCTCATGCTCTTTGTCACTATCTCTGTCTCTCTCTCTCTCTCAAATAGATAAATAAAATCTTTGAAGAAAAAAAAGAAACAGCACGAAGTATTCAAATAACAAAATCCACTTTCTATGTATTTTCATCTTCGTAAAAATGACACTTTTAAGAAATGAAAGCTTTTAGTTAAAAAGTTTAATTAAAGAGTTTGGACATCCTATTAATTAAGAGGAAAAATAAAAGCCATTCAATTAAGGTAGAAATAGATTTTCTCTTTCTTATTAATTCTTACGTAGCAAATTGCCATTTGGTTCTTTTTTTAAAGATTTTTATTTATTTATTTGAGAGAGAGAGAATGAGAGAGAGAGAGAGAGCATGAGAGGGGGGAGGGTCAGAGGGGGAAGCAGACTCCCCGTTGAGCAGGGAGCCAGAGGCGGACTCGATCCAGGGACTACAGGATCATTACCTGAGCTGAAGGCAGTAGCTTAACCAACTGGGCCACCTAGGCACCTGCCAATTTGGTTCTAATATATTCTAAAAAATAATACATCCCATTCAGGGCAGTTCAGGGTAAAACTGTGGAATCCTCAAAGTTTTTTTGAGGGGGGGGGGTTCCCTGGCTCTGCCAATTTGCCATTTCCCTGCTCTTTATTCTGTCACACTCTCTTCCCTTCACGCAGCCAAACCTGACTCAGGAAAGCCTCTCCTATCAGTCACTTATACCTCCATGGGCCAAAATACATCAAAATAGAAGCCAGGGACAGTGGCATTTTAAGACATATCTGGTTTTGAAATGAAAAGGTCGGATTCTAGAACGTAACAGATTCTGAATCATAAGAGGAGATGGAGAAGGTTTTTGGGAGACAGAAATCCCTTCTGGAACACCTTGAAAATAATTCTACTGAGGATCGGACTGCTGGGCCAGTTACAGGGGTGTGGTCTCATCCAATGACCAGTTGTTATGGCAGCCAGGTGTGTGGCTGTATTCGTGAAGCTGTGAGGAGTCTGGATATGGGTGTGAGACCTGCAGAGCCCCTCTCTCACTCACTGGTTTTTTGCATTTGGGAAAGACTCTGTCTCCTCATCTGTAATACAGTGTTGGCAGCAGTACTGACTCCTAACAGACTGGAGAGAGGGTGAGAAATAGCCTCTCTCAGTGTCCATCATGGCTCCCCTCAATCAATCTTGGGATTATCATTTTTCTGTGACAAATGAACACAAACCGAGGAGACAGGGCTTCCTGTTTATATACACTGATTTTGCCTGGGTGTTATTTCTTTAAGAATTTTCTCTTCAAAAGTTTTCAAGTCGGCAAACATATCAGTCCAATGTCCCCACATCTTAGGCCAGTTATTGCAGTAAATTACACTCTAGGGAAGGACCTTCAAATTCTGGAACGGGCCTTAATCTTGCCAGATTGGAATTTAAAGCTTTGTAGCTGCCACTCTCATTCGCCCTCCCTTAAATTCAAATTCAGTACAAATTTATCGGCCTGTGTTTACTGAGGGCTGCTCTGGAAACATGATCTTGTTTAACCATAATGACACCAATGTAAAGTAGGGCTTATTGTCTGTATTGTATAAATCAGGAAGCCAAAGCTTAAAGAGGTGAGGCCCTTGTCTAAAATCACGCAGCAGTATTTGGTTAAGACAGAGAATTTTTGAGATTCAAATCTGGGCATCTATTTTTTTAGGGTTCTTTTGAAGACCGGTTCTGAGAGTAGAATAATTGAGTTTTCTTTAATCTCTCAGTTCTCGAAAGGATAAAAATGACCTCTCATTGTATCACATCTCAACCGAGGACAGGAAAGAATAGATGGCAGAATGCGGATTGGTATTAAGTTGGCCCCAGATGGCTTCATAGCATGAACACACCTGCTGACTGCACATACACGCATGTGGGTGGCTCGGCTAAACCTCAGATATAAAGGGAAGAAAGGCATTGATCACAGCTTTCTTCAGGATGAGGAAACAGTTTTCCCTCATTTGAAAGCAACCTCTAGATGTAAGAGAGCAAAGCACAAATGAATACAAAAGGATTGAATTCATTGGATTCTGCATGTGTGTATTTCTTTTAATAGGTAACCACAGAGATGTATCTTATCTCAGCACGGGGGAAGACTTCCCGCATGTGAAAGCAATAAAATGAACTGTGAAAGGAAAACCCTTGTCTATTTATAAGTTAGTTATTCGCCACAAATATAAGAGAAACATTAGATTAGAAATTGATAAGACATTAGACGATCCAAAAGAGAAGAAAGGAAAGGACGTAAATGCCCTCTTTCCAGAAAAAGAGTACAGTGGCCAACAAACTAAAACAAAACAAAACAGAAAACAGCGCTTAGCTCCCTAGTAATCAGGCAACTACAAGCTAAAGCAGTGATAATATAGACTTTGTCTACAAAAAACAAAGATTTAAATAATGATTATTTTTGATGTTAGTGAGGATTTGAAGAATTGGGTGTTTTCATACTCTGCTGGAGGGAGTGTGAGCTGAATAATTGTCCATATACACCAAATAAAATAAAGTATAGGGGCATATCCTGAGGAAAGAGTGCAATATGGGACAGAAATGTATGCATAAGGATGTTTATTGCCATATTACTAATATTCGTAAGAAACCTGGGATCTATTTGCATGTCCAACAAGATGAGATAAATTAAGCAACATTATGATTCATACATGTGAAAGAATATTAAGAAGTCTTTTAAATGAGTCATGGAATATTTAATGACTTGAAAATACTCTTTAGAAATATATAATATTAAATTAGGGGCAACTGGGTGGCTCAGGGGGTTAAGCATCTGCCTTTGACTCAGGTCATGATCCTGGAGTCCAGGGATGGAGCCCCTGGTTGAGCTTCTGCTCACCTGGGAGTCTGCTTCTCCCTCTCCCTTTGCCTCCCTTCCCCCTGCTCCTGCTCTCTCTCACTCACTCACTCTCTCTCTCTCTCAAATAAATAAATAATAAAAATCTTTAAAAAATAAAAATATATTAAATTAAAAAAAGGATATAATATTACATAGGGCATGATCTCAATTAGGGCAAAATTTCAGATAAACATATATGTCTACATTGAAAAGTCTGGAATGTGATATGCTGAGATATTAGCAGTGAATTTCTTTAGGCAGGAAGATTTTTACTTTTTTACATTTTGAATTTGCCACAGTCGGCATGTAGGACTCTTTAGCCCCCTCCCCCCACCCCCACCCTCTTTGTGAATTGAAGAGAGTCTGGTAGGATCATCACTGATCATTCACTGTATTTTCATCAGACGTGCGTTTGCTTGTGACTCGGAAACCAGCATCTCACTCCAGGGCCTTATTTGTCAGACAGCTGGCTGCCTGTTTTCTTGTTGGTTTGGTGCTTCAGTGGGGGTGTTTTTGTGGTCCAGATTTTTAATATTGGGCTCTCTAGATGACAGGCCTGCTGAAGTCCATTTAGTGGGCTTATCTGGGGGAGTACATTTCCTCTGTCCTGAGTCTCTGGGGACGGAAAGCAAATGGCAGTTCAGCCACAGCTCACGCTGGCTGCTGCTGCCCCTGCAGCCTTGGCTGCTGCTATCCTCTGATCAGATGTGCTGGGCTTTTCTTGCTTCTGCCCCATTTGCTCAGTGTATGCTTTGCCACATGGGCTGTGGATTGAAAGAAAGGCTTGTGATATCCTAGAGCAGCAGAAACGGTGGCAAAGTACAAGGGATGGAATACAGTCGCTACAAAACACACCTACAGGAAAGAAAGGAAAACCTCCGATTATACCCTTTTCTAAGGACCATTCTCAGCCTAGACAAATACTCTCTTTGATGGAAAAATGGGAATATAATATTCATCTCTTCCTCCTTCCCTCTCCCTCAGTTTCGGTATCATTTGGATGGATGGAAACAGCAGGGGCTCCAATATAATTACTTTATGAATAATTAATAAGGTACTATTATTATTACTTAACAAAAATCCCATTTTGGAATGTGTCTCTTGAGAGTAGCTAAAGTTTAATTTAGCCAAAAAGTGTTCTGCATTAGCTAATGTGGCCCATTATTTTTAGGCTCAGAAGATATTTCCAGATGTACTGAGACGGTGCTGATCTATCACTCTTTCTGGGAGCCACTTGCTTGGCATGCCAGTGACATATCTGGCTGCATTACTTTGCATCGGTAATAGTGCTGAAGTCCGTTGAGTACCGTATTATCCAAGCATCCATAGTGGAGCCCATCTCATTCAATTCAGTGCTATCTGGTCTTCATAGAACTCGCAGTCTAAATACACTCCTTTTTCACACTTGCGATATGAAATCCAGTGAAAAATAGCACACACAGATAGTTTGTATAGACTGGCACTTACAGGAAACCTACCAAAATTAACTGTGATTGAGTGAAAATTTATTAAAACCGTAATATTTATTTTTTTCTATATGCATTTCTGTAGCTTCTACAGTAGGCATATGTACTTTTTAAAACCAGAAAAAAAGAGTTGGTTAAACAAAGTGTGTCTTTTTGAGGCCTTTGCCCTGATTTCACAAAATGCATTATGAGATGTTCCCACTGCATACGGAGGGATTTCAATTTGATGACCTGGCTCCTAGCATATCATCAAAAATAATTGACTGAAGATGCAATCCTTAGAGCTTTATTACCTCTATCCTGGCATCTGTGGTTTACAATAGGGGAACCGATGCTTAGGTAATTATAGGGCATCTAATACGCTGATCTCAGGCACTCTTACAGATCCCAGTCTCTGTCAGACTCATTACATTGGAAGCAAGAGCCTCTATAAATAAATCTGGCCAGAAGATCCAAAATTCACTTGAGTCTAAAGAACACAGAGGTTTTCCATTTTTCTCAGAAATGTCTTTAGTATTTACGTTGCAGATAGTAAACCCCTATGGTGAAAAATACCAAGTCTCTGCTTCCGTCTTGCCCACTGATTCAAAAGGAGAAAATCCTAGAGGTAGCCCTCCACCACCCACTAATGTGGCTTGTAGCCACAGAACAGGGACTTGCTTTAGATTAAAATGTACCCATCTCTTTGCCCAGACTGTTCCCAGACACTCATGGTATGAGCATTCTTGGAAGTCAGAAGCCCTGAGGACCAGGAGCAAGTCCTTCAGAACCTGGTCTGGAGGATGCCCGGAGTTCCTCTGTACCTCTCCTTATGCTACCCCAATCCCTGTTCACAAGTGACCTCTTCCCTTTTTATCTTAAAAGCTTTCTTCCTGAGACTTCTTTCTGATAATGACATCTAGCCAGCCACTCCTAGTATACAGCTTTTCCCACCTTTTCACTAAAAATATTCATTCACTTAAAGGGTAAAATATACCACCTCCTAAACTAGCACAGATGTTCAGCCTGATGCCAGAATCTGGGAGCAGGAGGAAGCAGAAGGTCCGATGGGTCAAGTACTCATGTCTGTCTTGCTCTTTTATTATGCCACACTGCATAGAGTGTACCTTACTGCTGATATTTATATTGAAATATGTTTATTCCACCAGGAATGAGCTATAAATGTAGCACAATACTATCTATCATATGCCAACCCAAATATTTTTAGCTTGACAAAATATTTCTAAGAAGAATAAATTTTTCTAGAAGAATAAGCACTTGAGAATGACTAAAAATATTCTGGAAAAGGAAAATAATGATAGGTAATTATCATGCCAGATTCTACATCACATAAATAAAAGAGAATAGAAGCACAGATATAGACTTTAGTGTACAGAATATTTTGGTGTAGGATAAAAAAATGGTAGTTCCAATCAGTTCAGGGAAAAAATGCATTATTTAATAAATGATGTTGGGATAATTGGCTAACCATATGGTGTTTTTAGCTATCTTACTTTTCAGGAAGAAAGCTTGCATTTCTTTGCTGTTTTTTGTTGAGGCTGTAATGTACAGCGTGGTGACTACAGTTTACAATACCATATTGTATGTTGAAACTTGCTATAGATCTGAAAAGTTTTCATCACAAGAAAAAAAATGTGAGGATGTCAGGTGATAGATATTAACTAGACTTACTGTGGTGATCATTTTGCAATATATATGAGTGGAATCATGTTGTACACCTTAAAGTTATACAATGTTATATGTCAATCATATCTGGAAAACAAAAAATGCCTATTATGGGCAAAAAGTTGCCAAGCATATTTTTGAAAACTAAATGTGTAAAGAACTCCAACAAGTGAAAACAAAAGCCTAAATAGAAAATAACAAGGAGCATTGTATTAGTTAGGGATTAAGTTTTACTGTATGTAGCAGAAATCCAAATAACAATGACAAAGAAGATAAGGGTTTATTTTCTCTTGTAATGAGAAGTGTGATGCTAAGTGGTTGCTGACATTATTTCAACAGCTAATGATATGACACCAAGTTTTCAGCGATTATCTTGAGCTTTTCCTCATGGTCACAAGATGGCTTCTACTTCTCCAGCATTGTGACTATATTCCAAGCTGGAAGAGGAGGAAAGACAAAGGAGTGTATGCCAGCTGAGTTTCTTCCCCACCTTTAAGGGGATTTTGCAAAAGCCTCAGCCTACGAATTCCAAGTATACCTCTTTTGTCAGATTTTACCCCATAAGCAGCCCTGTTTACAAAACAGGTTTTGTCATGTCATTTTTATCCAGGTTTCACCTCCAATAGACTTAGGGTTGTTAGTGAACCAAGAAGGGGAGAATGCTGAGTAGCCAAGTAGCAATATCTAGTCAAGAACACACAAATCATTAAAAGAATAGGTTTTGCTAGTAAATAAATAAATAAATAAGCATATATATTCATTAATAATCAAAGTATAATTTAAAGTGAATTTTGAAGAACAATATATAGGCTCGGTAAGGATATGAAAAAACTAACATTTTATTACTTACATCCCTGAGGATGGCAGAACAGAGAGATGGAGCAATTTTTGTATCTTTAAGTCTTTGTTGAACTGCTAAAACCACCAACAAAAAGAACAAAAATTCTGAGTCAACCATTTCTAGAGATTGTACCATCTGTGTCATTCCTGTTATTTGAGATAATTTTTTAATTGTTTATCAGGTTTGGTTAGGGGATATTTATTTATTTAAGATTTTATTTATTTATATGAGAGAAAGAGAGAGGGCATGAGTGGGGGAAGGAGTACAGGGGGAGGGAGAAGCAGGC
Organism: Ursus maritimus; assembly: GCF_017311325.1. NCBI lineage: Eukaryota > Metazoa > Chordata > Mammalia > Carnivora > Ursidae > Ursus > Ursus maritimus. The sequence continues at coordinate 68,083,049 of NW_024423453.1, forward strand.
TCCCTGCTGAGCAGGGAGACTGCCAAGGGGCTTTATCCCGGGACTCTGGGATCATGACCTGAGCCAAAGGCAGATGCTTAACCAACTGAGCCACCCAGGCACCCCAGGATTTTTTTTTTTTTAAATAAAAGAATAAAACCAGTCCAGACAAGAGCAGTGATATTTAATATTTATGTTGTCTCTTACAAACAGGAAATCAGGGGCACCTGGGTGGCTCAGTCGGTTAAACTTTTGACCCTTGGTTTCGGCTCAGGTCATGATCTCAGGGTCATGAGATTGGGCCCTGCATTGGGGTTTGGCACTCAGTGAGGAGTCTGCTTGAGATTCTCTCTCCCTCTCCCTCCCCCTCTGCCCCTCCCCCTATACACATGTTCTCTCTCTCTCTCTCAAATAAATACATAAATAAAATCTTCAAACAGGGGAATTCCAAGGGCACATAATCCCTATAGATAAATATGAACAGAACTTGTCCACTGCCCTTCTCAAGTGATTCCAAGCTTCTAGGAGCCTGTTATTCTCCTACTTCCTTATCTTGGTCCCTAAATCCTCCTTCCTACCCCCACCCTGGGAAGCCACTTGAGGAATATAATTTCTTATGTCTAGACTCTGTTGTTGTTGTTGTTTTCTTTTCTTTTAACCCTTACAGATCAAGAGCAGAGAAGGAAGCTAAGCAAGCCATGTGTGAATATAATGCTTTTGCCAAGTGAAGGAAAGAAGGAATGCAACAGCCCCTGGCCAAGAGCTTATGCTAAGGATGTAATAGGAAAACATGTTTGTGACCTTGCGGGCTTTAGCGTAAACGTCAGAGCACAGTGGCCAGAATGCCTGGTTTGCCCAGCAGTTGGGAACGCCCAGCTCGCTCAGGGCAGAACGCGGCCCCAACCGGAAACTTGATTGCTCTTGACAATAGCCCGCGGGGTCCATAGAAAAATGTTTAAGAATAGGCCTCACTTGCTGAACTTTACATTATCTAATCCCGTGACCTTCCCTGTGATGTACTACTAGTCAGTAGGATGAATCCCCTACACGGATCATCCCCTTGATTGTCTTTGATTGTTTATTGCCAATAAATAGGTGAGGTTGCAGCTGTTTGGGGCGATCGCAGTCTTGGCGGTGGTGTGCCTGGCGGTCGTCGCCTGGACCCACGCTCTCTTTCGAAAGCTAACCTGTCTGTGCCTCGTCCTTCTCCCAAATCAACACCGTGGCTCCGCGGGCGGTGTCGCGGCAAAGGATGTCTGTGAATCCTCAAACATTAATACTTTTGTCCCCATCATGCAGCAAATATTTCTTGAGCATCTACTATAAGCCAGGCACAAAGCCAGGCAAGATGCATCAACAGGGAACAGATAACCATGATCCCTACCCTCAGGAAGCCTAGAGTTGTTGGGAAAAGACAACATTAAAAAAAGGAAGCAGATAAAGCATGAATTACCAATTTTAGTAACTCTATGCAGGGAACAGACAGGATGCTATGAGAAAAAATAACAGAACGGAAGGGGAACTTACCCTTGATTGAGTGGCCACAGACATTCTCTGTGAGTGAAGTGTCATTTAAGCTGAGAACTGCTCAGGTGAACAGTGCGGGGAGTGATACCAAGTGTGACAGGAGCGGTGGCCTCCCAGATTTCTGGTACAGCAAGAGTGGGTGGAGGGTTACCCACGAAGGTGAGGGGATCAAGGCTTAAACTTCAGAGATGTAAATTTTGGGGAAATCTAATTACAGATGTAAAGTGACCTTGCACTCAGAGGAGAAGTGTGGACGGGGGATATAAATTCCGGATTTATTGCGCATAGATGATATGTTTAGCCATCTAGTGGCTGAGATCCAGGGAGCTGGGGTGAGAGAGGAGAAGTGAGACTGCCTGGGAGGCAGGAAGACCAGGGAGGGGTGGGTCACGAAAACCAAGAGAAGAGAGAATTTCAGAATGGGTGAGCTCAGTGATCAGGAAAGAGCAGGTGCTGGAACACTGGACTTGGACCTTTAAGGAAGAGGGAAGGGTATTCCAGGAAAAGATGCCTGTATGGGAAGACACAGAATGAAGAAATCAGGGAGCACCACTGGGTGTGGTTGAGGTATAAGGAAAGTTTGGGGCATTTCACAAAAGACATTGAACACAGGCTGAGAAGCAGGCCCTGAAAAGTGTTGGATAGTTTTGAGCGGGGCTTCAGATAACTCCCTCCGTCTCGGCATTTAGGTTTCTGCTTGGACACAGTCTCCCCTGAGCACCTTGCCCCTTTTCCCATTGACTCTCCACGCTGCTATAGCTTTCTCAGTAGTTGACACCATGTACCATCCTTATGTATTATATGCTTACTTGTTCCTGGTCCATCTCTTCAAATTCTAGAAAGGCAGCCCGATGAGCACAGGGACTTTATTTAGTTCACTGAAGTATTTCCAGTGACTGAACAGGACCTACCTCCTGATAGGTGCTGAATAGATATTCGTTCATTAATAAATGAATCCATGCAATGCAAGAGGGTATCTGAAAGTGAGGAAAAACGGGTTTTGAAGGTTAAAGTAAGATTATGAGATGTTCATTGGTGGGGAATGCGGGAACAAGCGTACTAAGGGACCGTGTTGCAATGTCTGGGCGGTGTTGAGTGCTCATTTGAGAAAGGTAACAGTCTAGCCGCCTTCTCTTCAGTACCATTCCAGCAAACCAGAACTTGGGACAGAAAAGTCAGATATCTGGGTTTATCGACAGCTGGAGATTTGCTACCTTACAATCATGTGGCAGAGGCAGAGGTGGGCAGAACTGAGTGTGGTAGATTGTGGCAACTATGTTAAATAAAGTGGACATCAAGACAGGAGAGTGGGTTGATAGGAGAGGGAAAATGATGGAGTCAGTGGTGTGGACAATGTTCAAGAATTTTAATAATTATATAGCATGTGAACTGAAGTGAGGGTCTGTTGTGTTTGGGGAAGGTGATGTTTGAATTTGCGATTTTGTCTTTTTTTAAGGTTTTAATTAATTTATTAATTTATTAGAAAGAGAGGATGAGTAGGGCAGGGAGAGGCACAGGGAGAGGGAGAAGCAGGCTCCCCAGTGAGCAGGGAGCCCGAAACGGGGCTTGTTTCCAGGACTCTGGGATCATGACCTGAGCTGAAGGAAGATGCTTAACTGACTGAGCCACCCAAGTGCCCCTGAATTTGTGATTTTGGATTATTCTTTTTTTTTTCCAAAATTAAGATATAGATACAATAAATTATGATCTATGAATATAAATGCATATCATTATAATGGGATATTATATAGCCAGTAAATATGATGCATCAAAGAATATTTAATGAGATGGAAAGATATTCCTGTTATGAAAGTGATAAAAAGGAAACTACAGAACAAAATAATATGATTTTAGGAGCTTGAGTGTAAAGAGTGGAGTAAAGACTGGAGGAATGCACGCTAACATGTTAAGATTATCTCTCAGATTATACATTATTTCAATTTTTTATAGTTTCTAAATGCTAAAAATATATTAATTTCGATTCAGAATAAATCCTTATATTTTTAAGAATTACTGGTCTTCAGAGTCTTCTTTTCAAATTCAAAATTCCTGGGGCGCCTGGTGGGCTTCTTCCATGGAGCCTGCAACTCTTGATCTCTGGGTTGTGAGCTCAAGTCCCACACTGGGTGAGGAGATGACTTAAAAATAAAAAATCTTAAAAACATAAAATGCACATTTCCTATAAAGAGGAGAAGATATGGTACTTAAAATTTGGTGTTTCACATATTCTTAGTCCCAGAGGAGATTCTTACACATGAGTGAGGCATATCTCCCTGATATTTACATGCGGGCTCTGCAGGCGCTGAGAGCGACTGTATCTCCCCCACAGTTATGGTTACTGGGTAACTGGGCTTGTGGGAGGCACCCCCTGACCTCTACATTGCTCTGCCAGCCCAGCCCCCACCCCAATCTTGAGAACCACATCATGAGACAGAAGAAGGAAGGATCTTTCTCACCCCATAGGACATACTGTAGGAGACCACCACAAAGCATTTGTAAGTATGTACGTAAACATGTCCCAAGAGGACAAATGCGGGGGCGAGGGGTGGATTTTAGAAAGCATTTAATAGACTGGGTCTATTTCCCTGACTGGGTCACTTCCTGATAAAGAATAGGTATTTCTGCCCCACTTTAAAACCAAATTTTCCCTTTGCATCCATTAGGAGGTTATTGCAAAAACAAAACAAAACAAAACCCAAAATAAGTGTTGGTGAAGACCTAGAAAAATTGGAACCTTTGTGCACTGGTGGTGGGAATGGAAAATGGTGCAGATGCTGTGAAAAACAGTATGGTGGTTTCCCAAAAAATGAAATCTGGAATTACCATAGCATCGAGAACTTCTACTTATGGATGTATATCCAAAAGAGTTGGAAGTAGGGACTCAGGCAGGTATTTCAACACTAAGGTCGTAGCAGCCTTACTCACTACAGCCAAAAGGTAGAAACAACCCGAATGCCCATGCACAGCTGATTGGATAAACACAGTGTGGTCTATCCATACAATGGATCATGCGGTCTTAGGAAGGAAGGAAATACTGACACAGCCTACCACGTGGCTGAACCTTGAGGACATCATGCTGAGTGAAATAAGCCAGATACAAAAGACACATGTTTATGATTCCACGTATATGAGGTACCCAGAACAGGCAAGTTCATAGAGATGGAAAGTAGAATAGCGGTTGCCAGGGGCTGAGGAGGGCTAACGGGGAGTTATTGTTTAATGAGTTTGGGAAGATGAAAAAGTTGTGGAGAGAGGACCGTCAGAGTGGTGATAGTTACACAATGGGGATGTACTTAAGGCAGCTGAACCCTACACTCAAAAGTGGTTAAAATGGGAAATATTGTTATGTATATTTCACTAAATTAAAAAAAAAAAGAAAGACTTAACAGAAATATAAAAAAATCAGGTGAAAATAGTTTCCGAGTATTTCCCACATCAGTCTGAACACAGTGGCTTCTGCAGGACGCCATCATGTCCACAGCCAGTGTAAGATAGGTTTTGAGTTCCTTAAAAGAGTGGTGCTAAGTCACTAGGGGCTGTAGTCCAGTGATGTCCTTCTGGTCTTTAAGACCTACCAATACGCCAAGCTCATTCTTCAAGATGGAAGTCGGGGACATTTTAAACAAATGGCCCCTCTCACCTTGTTATATGTTAACTAACTGGCTGAGATCTGTTTTCTTTAATCCCCCATGGGAAGAGGACTATGACCTTGGAGAGTCCTCATGGTGGCTCTCCAGTCCTCCTCCCACTGTATTCCATTATTGCATTGTTGATGTTCTTATGAACACAAGAGTTCCAGATTCACCAGAACCCATGGTAGAAGGCAAGAACCCGATTCCATAAGTGAGTATAAACACAAGGCACAGGTGACCAGGGTCCTCCACTTCTTGAGACAGAGTGCTCTCCCAGTGGCCTCTCTGCCTCAGTTTCCCCTCCCCACCAATCCCCAGTCCAGTTCATCCATTGGTGCCAATGGATACTTCCTGGAACCCACCTACTCAATAGTAGGCCTTGGATCTTTATTAAGCTTCTACGAACTGCTCCAAACCTGTGTGCTTTAACCAAACTAAACCGTGCTTCCAGATTTTCCAGTTCTGTCCCTCCACACAGTGTTCCCCTTTCCTGGACAGCCCTCGTTCCATCCGTCAAGGCCTGACACAAAGGCTGGTTCTTCAGGGTACTTTTTAAGATTCCCTGACCAGAGAAAATCTTTCTCAATCCTGTGAACAATGTTAGCTTGTTGGTTCTCTCTCTCCTACAGCATTCACTGTTTTTCTATTTTGACGTAAGATAATTTGCTTACATGACCTAATTTCTTGGTAGATAACATTGCTGGTAGGTGACATGGATACCTGCTATGTCATCTACAAACCAGGAAATAGGCTCTGGCTCTCACCAGACCCCAAATCTGCTGGCACCTCGATCTTGGACTCCCAGCCTCCGGAACTGCAAAATGAACTGTGAAATAAATGTTTGTTGTTTAAGCCACTCAGTTTATGGTATTCTGTTATAGCAGCTCAAACGGCTTAGTCAGTCTCTTATTAATAACCATATTTTCCCGAGAGCCAGGCACATGGTAGATGCTGATGGACCCTGAGTGTATGTTGAACAGAATGTGCAGAGATCCGATGACTTATTTCAGGAGTCACTTGTAGGGCATATGTTCAATTTTAATCCTTGGCTGCAAGTATATTTTTAAAAAACCCAGAATGCTTCATAATTTTACTTTGTTGGCATTCTCCCATGTCCTTAGGAGTGATTCCTGCCTCCCACCCATCCCCGACCGCCACCCGTGTTGGCTTAAAACGATAGCAGATAGAGCTGCGCTTGAAGTAGAGTGGAGGAACCATGCCCATGACTGGCAAAAATGGAAAGTAGCTGCAGCGCAGACTGACAGTCTTTGCACGAGCCAGCAACCGAGCTCAGCGGATCACAGACTGATGAGAGCTGGGGGTGGGGAGAGCTGATAACTGCTGATCCTGCCCTTCTCCACAGGGAAGTGCTTCGTGATGCAGGTTTGGGGATGGGACCGGTGTTTGGACTCCTTCTCTGTGGAGCTGATATGTTCTGTGGGGTGGAGGAATCCGAATTGTAGCTGAGGCTTCATAGTTCCGTGATCGTAATATTTGCATCCATTGCAGCCTTACAACATGCTAGGTACTGTGACAGGCACTCTGTGCAACGCTGGCTCTCCCGACCACACTCGGAGGGAGGCATTGCAGTTAGCTCCAGTTATGGTCCTGGAAACAAAGGCCTGTGGCAATTAAGTGATGTGCTCTGGGTCACAGCAAGGGCCAGTGGGAGAGACAGACTGGGAGCCAGCCTGGCTGCCGCCAAAGCCCAGGCTTCTTTCCTGTCAGCAGGTCACACTCTCCGTCATGAAAAGCCCAGATGAGGGTCAGGACACTGGCATCTCCCTGCTTGGTCGAGGAGTGGAAAAGTGCATTAACACAGAAACCTGTCAAAAACACCGTTCTCAAAATGAATGCTGAATGCTTTGGTGATCCAATATTTTATTTTATTACTGTACCTGCAATTTTGCAAATTGTATATTTAGCTCTGATTGATCTTTCACACCATAATTAGTTCAAGTGACTGCTTTAATGCTTTAAGGCACACAAGAAGAGAAACATATCAGGAGTCCTGCAAACTCTCTTCTATTCTCCCCCGGCACCCCCCCTTTTTTTAAAAAAGATTTTATTCACTTATTTGAAAGAGAGAAAGAGAGAGAGAAAGAGAGCATGAGTGGGGGAAGGACAGAGGGAGAGAGAGAAGCAGACTCCCTACTGAACAGGGAGCCGATGTGATGCAGGACTTGATCCCAGAACCCTGCGATCATGACCTGACCTGAAAGCAGCCACTGAGCCCACTGAGTCACCCAGGCACCTCTCCCAGCACCATTTTTGGGCGGAGTCCGTTGACTAGAGTCATCTAATGAATCTCATTTCTTCCTGAGAGCCTGGGACATTCTAAATGGGCCACCAGAAAGGCCAAGGTTCAGGGATGCCTGGGTGGCTCAGTCTTTAAGTGTCTGCCTTCGGCTCAGGTCATGATTCCAGGGTTCTGGGATCGAGTCCCACATCAGACTCCCTGCTCAGCGGGAAGCCTGCTTCTCCCTCTCCCACTCCCCCTGCTTGTGTTTCCTCTCTCTCTCTCCCTTATTCTGTCAAATAAATAAATAAAATCTTAAAAAAAAAAAAGGCCAAGGTTTATAGCTTTAATGAGTAATATGGGAATGCTTTCAATCAGGCATCTGCTTAATTGCCACACCCACTCTGGCTGCTTTTCTCAGTACGCTCCCCAACACATCCTAAGCTCCCACCAAACTGAGCCACGAACTCCCCTTGCTGTCATCTCTGTGCTTGGAGCATGCTGTTCCTTCTATCCAAAATACCTTTTCTTATTGGCCTGACCATTGGATATGCATTCGTCAGGTTGCATATTGGGGCTTCTGAAGAAAGGCAGATCTGGAGCAGTGCGGTGGCCAAGCACGCTGACTTTGACACCAGACAGACCTCACTCAGAATCCTGTCCCTGTGACCTTGAGCAAGTACCTAACCTCAGTAAGCATCATCTCATCTGTTAAAGGAGAACAAGAGGGACATAGAGCAGCTGTTGGGATTAACTAATTCATGTCAATCTTTACCGTAATGAGTAGTGCACAGCTAAGCACTCAGTGAATGCTGGCTCTGATTGCTGGGGGCAGCGCGGGGGGTGGGGGGAGGACTTTCCTGACACTTTCTTTCCTACCCTCAAGTTTAAGAATCTGTCCCTTCTTTATGCCCCACCCGCGTGTATGCTAGCTCTAGCATAGAAGTTACTATACTAGTTATTGTCAGTTTGTCTTTCTCCTTTAGGCACTAAATACTTCGAGGACAGGGACTGTGAACTTAAATTCTTCATTTTGAAGGCCTGGTACAGTACCTAATATATAATAGGCATTTAATAAATAAAGGAATGATTGAACTTTTGTAATTTATCTATTCCTTTATTTATTACCTTTTTTTTTTTTTTTTTTACCATGATCTCAATTGAGCTCCACATGAGATAGGCATGGCAGAAAAGCACATTTTATAGCTGAGGACAGAATGAAATGAGTTTTCTGAGGTCAACAGCAAATTACTGACACAGTTTGGGTTCAATTGTGGGTGCCCCGGCCCTCTGTTCAGTGCTCCTTCAAAAAAGGTTCAGGAGCACACAGATTAAGATCGTGGGCTTGGAAAGTCGCCAGACCCGATTTCAAAATCTAGCTCTCCTACTCACCAGCTGTGACCTGGGCCAAGTTACTTTTATGTCCAAAACACCCATTTTCTTGTCCTGAAGTGCTGGTAACCACAGTACCTTTTTTCCCAGGACAGCCCAGTACCAGGTGCCTGGGGAGAGCTCAGTCCACAGTAGCCATTACCACGAGGAGAACACAGAAGTCCCTCATTAGGATACAGAAGCCAAATCCCACAGGAGGCATCGTAATGCCCAAACAGCCCACGCAATTGAGCAACACAATCCCGTGAGTGGGTGTTGGTCTGTCTCCCAAACCTGCATCTCAGGGCACTTTGCCGTGGAGAAAGGAAAGGACAGTCTGTATGGCTCCGCACTGCCTTCCAGCTCTGTCTACTGCTGAGTTCACTGGCACAGGAGGGGCCGGCCACATGCACTGCGGCATCGTTCACCATCCAGCAACTTAATTTATGCCAGTCACGGACTGCTTCTCCAATATATCTCAAGATCAGCTCTTATTGCTCCATTTTAACTTGGAGAGGGGGTGGAGGGTGGGAACCATTTGTCAGGGATACGGGAGAATGAGACATCATACATTCTCCAGTAAAGAGGGTGAAGCCCTCTGTTTTGCTCCCATGCTGCAGCCGAGGATTTAAAGTGAACATAGGCCCTATAAGAGGCTCCAAAAATTAAAGTCACTGGATCTCTGCCCTTTTGAAAAGATGTTTTGCTCATTGATTTGTTCAACTCCTAGTAAGTACCAGGCTTGGTGGGGAATTCAGAAGTGAAAGAAATAAACGGTATAACCCTCAAGCAAATCTCTGCAAAAAGGGAAAATGAGATGAGTAAGGAAATTATTCTACGACGCAATGGAAGCCTGTGGGGGCAGAGTTACTGCAGTTCAGAGGAGAGAAAGGAGCAGATATCTGAATTCAGTCGTGAAGGGTGGGGAAAAGGCAGTGCAGGGAAAAACAGGGTTGGTGATGGCTGAACAGAGAAAGTCGAAGCACAGAGTTCAGTCTGGGGGATGCAAAGGGAGGTGGGGGCAGCTCATCGGAGGGGGTGAAAGAAGGCAAGGAAAGGCCAAGAATGATGCTGCTGAACAGGGGCTAATGACAATTTCAGATCTGTGCTCCAGTTTTCTTTGGCAACAGTGGGTGGATGGCCTGAGATTGGGGGTAAACTGAGGCACGGAGATTTTTGGATACTTGTGTTTTGTCTTGTTTTGTTTACTGGTGAGGTCTGCGCCCAACATGGGGCTTGAACTCACGACTCCAAGATCAAGAGTCGTGTGCTGCACCGGCTGAACCAACCAGGCGTCCCTGGATAAGTGTCTTGTTCAAGAATCAAGAGGACAGGGGCGCCTGGGTGGCACAGCGGTTGGGCGTCTGCCTTCGGCTCAGGGCGTGATCCCGGAGTTCTGGGATCGAGCCCCACATCAGGCTCCTCCACTATGAGCCTGCTTCTTCCTCTCCCATCCCCCTGCTTGTGTTCCCTCTCTCGCTGGCTGTCTCTGTCAAATAAATAAATAAAATCTTAAAAAAAAAAAAAAAATCAGAGGACAATGGGTGCCTGTTCTCCCACAAGTAGTTTGTACTCCATTATGGAGCCAGATTCATAACTTCACCATTGGGTCTTCTATTAAACCGTCCTGATGCTAATTTTAACATCAAAATTCAGATATAGATAATTATTAGGGAAGTGATGAAAAACCATATAATGGCTAAGTCATGGCTCCTCTGCCTTTGAGTAACTGAAGCAAGAGACTCTAAGCCAGAAAATGACATAGCCTGATGAAAGAGCCATTTGTTTAAATGTCCCCCTCCCCCATTTCTTCTTGATGCATGGACTGAACAAAACACATATAATGAAGGCTAAAGGGGGCCGGATAAATAACAACCCTTGAGCAATACCCAGCACGGTTTACTAAGGAGTGTCACATGCTCGCACTGTGGGGTGGAGGAGGGCGGTTTGAGACAGCCAGTTCCCCATTAGACGCAGGTCAGAGGCCACATTAGAACTACAGCCTAGGAGCCCACCGAGTAGACTTAGTGGAGCCTCTTATTCTGTTCCTAGGATGGATGAACAGAGACATACATTTGGATGAAGTGATGCTTTCTTTAGAGGAAATTAGCTAGAGCTGGCCAGCTGGAGGATGAAGTTTGCATTTGGTTTGTAAGCCAGGAAGAGATGTTATAACCTCCCACTGCTACTGAAACTGGCTTGGAATCATATGCTCGTCTAGCTCTGGCAGGCTTTGTATTTATGGCCAAGAGAGAACAGGGCCTCAGGTAGCTGAGCAAAGAGAAGGATTCTGAAAATCCAGGGTGAAAGAGGAGGGAGGCAGTAGGCAGGGATCCCTGAGAACATGCTGGTATGACTAGGGTCCTTCAAATGGTCTGGAGTTCCTGTTTTATGCTGAACCTTCCATAGCCCCCAGAACAATTTTATGCATCAGAATAATAATGATGCCAAGATGTGAGTGAAGAGGAAGAGGCCGTGTAAGAGCTCTTAATGAGCTTTATGGATTCAGAAGAAACAGATGTATTTACTAAGGCAGTCTGGTGGCAAAAATAAAATAGCAAGTAACTAACTACTTGGTTAGAAGCTAACTTTTACGTTAGAAATTTATTTAAAACAGTAACAACTGTACTGCATGGCCAAGGTCATCAATAACAATTATCAGTGATATTCAAATTGCATCTTTTACACTGGATATAAAATTCCTCTAAAATTTGGTAGAGCAACTTTCACCCTGGAGAGCTCTTAAAAATAAACTGGAAAATCACTTGCTGTTATCATATAAATTAAATAGCACTAAAAAAGCCACCCTCACCCCCCCATGTCCCTTATTTCACAGTCAGATGCCTAGAATTCGACCACTAACACTTTAGTCTTTTGGGGTCACTCTCTAGGAATCCTGGTTTTTGAAAGCAAATACTTCTTTCAGGAAGAGACACATACATTGCTGACACTTGTAAGCCTGATTTCATCCTGCAGTATACCAACTTCACCACTAGATGTTGGTCTTGTCGTTTTGATAGCTTTAAAAGTTGTTTTGACCTTCAGAAATAATGTTAACGGTACTTTTTAAGATATAGAAAACTGAAAAAGATCCAACTAATCTGACTCGTTCTTAATAGACAGCACATACATAAACGGATAGAGAATTGTATGAAAATTAATCCAACAGATTGAAGCCAAGGCTTTCCAGTCTAGTGCTCCCTGAAGCTGCGCTTGATTCTTAGTTTTAGAGGGCTGTGCATGTCAGTGGAGGACCTACTGTGGGTTTAACAGAATCTCCGAGTCTTGTGGGTTTGCCCAGAGGCTAATACCTTCTGACTTATCGGCATGGGTTTGCAATGAGCTAATTGGCACTTAAGTTATCTGAATTAAATTGTTCTCAGTTCATTGAAGAAGCCTGTCACTTGAATTTTTTCCTGCTTTCTTTCAGCAACCAAGTTGAAGTAAGAAAACAAGTGAACCGTAAAATGGACCCTCTCCTCGCTCCCGGTTGGTCTGAATGTTTACTCCATCAAGATCATGTCTGAGCAATTACGTCTGTGTAACTCCACGAAGACTTAGCAAGCAGAGGGAAAGCTGAGGACATTTTAGCAGTCCAGTTTGAAAGAACAGAACATAAATTATTCATAAACCTCCGGGGGTTGAGGTCTATCAGAAGATGAGAGACAAGATTATAGCTTGGAAACTGGTGCTAACGTCTTATAACCACACAAAAATGAAATGTTAGGTAGTACACAAAATAAACAACACGATGCCCTCACCCACAGAGGAATCAAAACATAAAGTCATTTGTACTTAATGAGTCTTTTAGGACTCAAGATCAAGACTGAAAATAAAACAAGCCAACTGAGAAACTGCCAAAAATTGTCTACTTATTACTATCCAAATAAAGCACTAGTTTACATGCATTAATATCTTCCTTCACTCTCCCAACACATGTACAGCCATACCTGACTCTGTGTCCAGGTAAGAAAAGTAAAACTCAGAAGTTATTTGTTCAAGACCCTCCATTTAGTAAGTTGTGGGACGGAGATGGGAATGCAAGGCTTTGGACTTAAGATCCAGGGTCTTTCTCCCAGGGTCTTGCAACTAAGTAGGAATTTTCATTGAGAAAATGGTGCACCCAGGAACACAAAACCTCTTCCAGCTGCCTGAGTGGGCTGGTGGAAAGGGGGCACTGATGGGCAACACTGGGTACTTTGCAGTGACTAAATTTAGACTTCAGTGACTCCAACTTCCCGTTAGAAATACAATGTTTAAAAATGTTAAAATAGAAGAGATGGGGCACCTGGGTGGCTCAGCCGTTAAGCGTCTGCCTTCAGCTCAGGTCATGATCCCAGGACCCTGGGATTGAGCCCCGCATTGGGCTTCCTGCTTGGAGGGAAGCGGGCTTCTCCCTCTCACACTCCCCTGCTTGTGTTCCCTCTCTCACTGTCTCTCTCTGTCAAATAAATAAATAAAATTAAAAAAAAAAACAAAACAGAAGAGAGAGAACAAGGAAATTTAAAAAACCCAACTAATCTAAATGGAGGCAGGACAAGAGAAAAAAATAAACAGGAAAAGCAAGGTAAATAGAAAGCATAAAAGAATGTGGCAGAAGTAAATTCAAGTATATTAGTAATTATAATAAATGTGAATTGATGTAACAATTAAAAGCTAAAGAACATCAGACTGGATGAAAAGAACACAATCTAGCTATCTGCTTTTCACAAGAGATTACTCAGGAGTAAAGATTATAAATACATAATAAAAAATAACTATTTACCAGAAAGATGTAACAATTTTACACCTGCTTGCATCCATCCATCCATCATCTATCTACCTATCTGATTACAAGAATGGAAAGATAGTTAACATCAGAAAACCTATTCCCAAATCAAGAAAAAGAACGTATGATTGTAGGGGTGCCTGGGTTGCTCAGTCAGTTAAGCATCTGACTCTTGATTTCAGCTCATGTCCTGATCTCAGGGTTGTGAGTTCAAGTCCCATATCGGGCTCTGGGCACGTGCACGTGCGTGCCCACTCTCTCTCTCTCTCTCTCTCTCAAAAAAAAAAAAAAAAAGAACATATGATTGTATTTATTAGTGACTAATATGTTTATATTATTATAGATATATCCAGATTGCTTATAGATATGAATTTCAAAAACATACAAAGGAGTGAGTAATACTAAACTCAGTCTACTGGTTGCCTCTGGGAGAGAAAGATGAGGAGTCTGAGGAAAGGGACTGAGGAAAACTAAGTAGGGGTCTTTGTGCCCATAGTTTTTTGTTGTAAGATCCTAAGTAAATCTGTCAAAGATGTTAATACTTGACAAATGAGCAAGAGATAGATGGTATTTCTTATAATATTCTTTATATGTCTCTGCAAGCTGTAATAAAAAAAGATTTTTCTGGGAACTGGTTATGCCTGCTTAGAATTTTTTCAATAAAAATCTGTTATTCATTTTTTAAAAGGCACATTACCATTGTGCAATCCTGAAAGAAACAGATTGTGAACAGGTATGGCTTTAAAATATAGATAGAAAATATGGCCTATGAAATACACACACACACCTACACACACACCCACAGAGACACATTTATTTTTAGGCACCTGATGCTTACTGCTTTTGATTATCAACTCATCTGACACTGGTCTTTAGATTGGGGCTGTTGGAAATGTGGATAGAGCTGATTTAAATGTTTTCTGCGTAAATTTTTTTCTACATATGAGATGTAAAAAATAATTAAACTATCTGATTCAAGATGTGACCTGAAGTATTCATCTTCTCTGCTGAGACACCATTAACATGATAATTAAGAAATTAAAAATTACATAATCTCACAACAGTTTATGGGACTCGTTAGGGAACAAGAGAGTTCAACACAGTTGGGAAAGTCAGTTGCAGGTGAAAGGGTTGTGACCTATGAAGTAAAGTGAACAAAGGTCAAGCCCTAAATTTGCATGGAGCCCCCCTAAACTTCCCACAGTAAGGAGACTGCTGACCTGCCCAGAAAGGACTGTGGAGAGGCCCTGTTGCAGAGACTGCAGATCAAGGGGCAGGAGCGGGGAAGGTCACAGACCCCTGAAACTAATGGGTGGTCTTCTGGAACATGCGACCCGTTCCATGAGCCCTAACTCCCTGTTACCAGCCTCAAACAGGACTGTGGGCATTCAGGCATGTGGACCACTTCCTCCCCCCGCCCCTTGAGCCTCATCCCGTTACATAAATACTAGGGGAAAAGGAAAGTTTTTCTGAAGAAATTGACCAAACTGTGTAGGGAGAACTACAGAAGCGTGGGTATTAGCACCTCAGAATAAAATTGTCTACATTTTTGGCAGTAGTGCTGCAAGGCAACTTATAAAGGCCAAATCGCATCCTGTAACAAAAATCATTCAGCAAACCCCACCCAGATCCACAGGTCTCCCAGGGAGCGTCTCATTTTATTAGTCTTAATAATAATAAGCTATCATGGATTGTTCAAAACAGACTTTTGAAGAAACCCTTGTAAAGAAAAGAAAGCCAAGGAAATGGAGGAAACAGGTAACTCAGTAAAACCGAAGTCAACTTCTTTTTTAACCTCATTACTGTTCATAAAGAAATTAGACTATTCCTGTAACACAAGAATCAGATACTGTGATAAAGACAGAATAAGAGGCCTCCTGGGTGGCTCAGTGGGTTAGGTGTCAGACTCTTGGTTTCAGCTCCAATCATGATCTCAGGGTTGTGAGATCCAGCCCCAACTGGGGTTCTGTGCTCAGCAGTGGAGTCTGCTGGAGATTATTTCCCCTCTCCCTCCCCTTCTGCCCCTCCCCTTCTGCTCCCCCTGCCCCTCCCCTCTTCCTTCCCCTCTGCTCCTCCCCTTGCTCAAGCTCCTGAGCACATTCTCTCTCTCTCTCTCTAAAATAAACAAAATCTTAAAAAAATAAGGAGATAATAAGAAAGAGCTCTTAGAAATACAAATGAATATACAAATACAAATAAATTAGTGAAAATATAAATCAGTTAGTTAGAAGGTATATTGTTTTATGAACTCTACATACCCAGGGAAAGGGTCATTGCAGTAAGAGGGCAAACAAAGACACTTTCAGACACACAGGGATTCAGGAAGTTTACCTCCTGCTGATTCTCACTTGAGGTTGAGTTTTACAAAAACAAAATTTTATTTTATTTAAAGGTTTTATTTATTCGAGAAAGAGAAAGAGAGTGAGTGAGGGAGCACAGCACAAGCAAGGGGAGGGGCAGAGGCAGAGGGAAAAGCAGACTCCCCACTGAGCAGGGACCCCTCCCCCAACGTGGGGCTCCAACCCAGGACCCCAGGATCATGACCTGAGCTGAAAGCAAATGCTTAACTGACTGAGCCACCCAGGTGCCCCCCAAAACAAAATTTTAAATAGAGAAAGAGGAAAGCATGTCACTCAGGAATGGATGCAAACCAGGACTGAAAATAAAGGAAACCGCAGGATGCCTGGATTCAAGGAGGACAATCAATTCAGACTGCAGCAAGAGAACGAAGGGGCTTTGAGACCAAAGAAATCTTCTTGTCCCAGGTACTGTGATAGGGAAACTCGACAAACACAGGGCGTGAAAAAGGCCAAGACTGAAGAAAACAGAGAAATGAAATGAGAAATTCCAAAGAGAATGAGATGATGGTCAGGAAAGGAAATAGAGCATAGTTCTTTCCTCTGCAGTGAGCAATATTTACATAGTTATAAGAACCTAAACGCCTCAGATTGGATTTTGACTTTTGGAATCATCATAGACAAAGCATAAAAGACTATTTTTGGTTAACATAGAACATAGTATAAAGATTCCAGCCTTAACAATGTTCGAGTAGAAGTACCGATAGCAAAGTTGGGGGGGGAGGAGAGAGAGGCAAAGTGAAGAGAACAGACTTTAATGTTAATATTCTCATATTAAAAACAGGAACTCTTCATCGTCTCTATCTGATAAACCAGTAGAGGTTTACATATATTATTTATTTATTTATTTATTTTTTAAAGATTTTCTTTATTTATTCGACAGAGAGAGAGACAGCCAGCGAGAGAGGGAACACAAGCAGGGGGAGTGGGAGAAGAAGAAGCAGGCTCATAGCGGAGGAGCCTGACATGGGGCTCGATCCCATAACGCCGGGATCACGCCCTGAGCCGAAGGCAAACGCTTAACCGCTGTGCCACCCAGGCGCCCCTACATATATTATTTAAACTTACAAATGTAGCCAACTGAAAAACTAAAAAGTGTAATATGTTGTGAGAAGGTAAGGATGGTACTAATAAAGAGACACATTGTCATTTACGATAGAGTCTCGATTTAGCAAATCAAGAAAGAGGTGCAAAAATAAATGACTTAGAGATCTGGAGGTACATACTTTGTCAGGGAGGAGAAACATTCCAATATTGGTGGGAATTTTGTTTGGGGAAATGTCCTTAGAACATGTGATAAATCCCAGTATTTTGAAAATTATCATTTGTGGCCGATTTTTATCTTTTACTTTTTGGAAGTTGTCAAAAGTCACTGACAATCCAAACTAGAAAGTAAAGTCATAGATAAAACTGGGTGGCATGAGAAGAAGAGCATGATATAACTGTAAGGTAAAGGTAACTGGCTTCTTTGTGTAGCTTACCTACTGCATCTAAATCAACAGCAAAAAAAAAAAAAAAAAAAGTCAGGCAACAAGAATATAGTTAGAGCAGTTACACAGCCTTCCAAAGGGATACTGGTATGACAGCTCTCCAATATATAATCTTCTGACTCCTTGTTTTATTTCATTATGCTATTCAAATATGAGGCACAAATTCAGAAAATGTATGTTCAATACATCCTCAACTTAAACTGGAATTTATGAATTTACTTCTTTATATTCAGTTGAGAGGTAGACAGAAGCAGCCGTCTTTGTAGTGTTTGCAGAAAGACTGAGAATTAATTGCTTGTCCATTTCCTCTCTCAAATTCCTGGATGCATTATAATCAAATTGTTCTCCTTTCTAGTACTGATAATCTGCTAGAAAATCCAACCTAGTCTATCGATGGAGGGCCCCAGAAAGAAATTGTGTAAATTCCTTCATGTTAACGAGAATGCTGTTGAGCGCCACTAGCTACTTTCAGCTCTGACCATAGAAGAGACACCTGGATATGGAGGATAAAAATCTGTAACCTTGACCTTAAAACATGAATCACTGGGACTAACTGTCTGTAGAAGGCTCTGTCCAGTGCTGCACCATCCCGCCCTGGGTTGAGCTCCAAGCTGGGTTGGTTGGCTTTGCTGGACATTTTACCAGTGTGGAGGTGTGGTATTTTTAAACAGCTTTACTGGGATGTAATTTATATACAATAAAGGTCCCCTGTTTCATATGTCAAATTTCATAGTTTTGAGTGTATTTACACAGTTATACAACCATCACCACAATCTAGGAGTAGATTAAATTGCTGGATCATTTGGTAGCTCTGTTCAGTATTTTGAGAGACTGCCAAACTGTTTTCCAAGGTAGCTGCACCATTTAGCATTCCTTCCAGCAATGTTTGAAGGCTCCAATTGCACCACATCCTTGCCAACACTTGTTAGTGTCTGTCCTTTTTATTATATTCATTCTAGTGATAGCTCCTTGTGGTTTTGATTTGCATTTTGCTGATGACCAAAGATGTTGAGCATCTTTTCATGTGTTTATCAGCCATTCATTTGTCTTCTTTGGGGAAATGCCTACTCAAATTTTTTGCCCAAGTCAGTGTTCTTCAAACATTTTTTATTCACACAGCCCCTAGAAGAATTTTGGAAATCTGTGTAATCCTTCTTTTGATTTTAAATTGATATCTACAACTTTTCATTGTGAGTTTAAAAATTGCAAAAGATGTAACTTCCAATGTATTTTAAATATAGACATTTCAAAATAAAATTAAGTTACTCTTAAATCTATCAAATGGAATCTAAATACAATACCAACATATTACTCATCACCATTCCTTTAAAAAATGCATGAATAAGCTTTTCTTTACCAATTCTGGAGCTCTTTTTTCTCTTTGAACTCTTATTTCTATTACTTTTTCCCACATTATTTTATCCCCAAATAATATATTTTATGCTTGTAAATCTTGTATTATAATTCTATTGTTCTTTTCTGCCATACAGATAAGTATAAGTATGCAAATTAAATATTTTGTTTCATGTAACCATAAGCATCTAAATATTATAAAATTTTCTGAATTGAATTAGGATTATAAGTACTATTAGGACCCAATTGTTCAAAACATGGCTATCTTACAAATTTTAATAAGTAATCATTAAAATAAAGAATAAACTTTTATTTACAATGCATTTGTTAATTAACCCGTGTTTGCATGAATTAATATTACTGATTATGAGAATAAATAATAAAGCAATTCTATTCTTTCTTTTCAAAAAATACACACACGTGCATGTGTGGGCACATATACACATGTATATAAACTATTTTATAGCTGAGAAATCTTGTTTACCTAAATAAGTATACAAGTATACACAAAAGTATGTGAGCATAGTATACAGGAATGGAAGTTTTTATGTTGTTTTATATCATTTCAGTAATGTTAGTTAATATTTGAAATCTTTCCAAATTTTAAGCCAAAAGCACATATTGGCCTATTATAAAAATATTTTGATGATCTATCAATTAATCAATTAAGTTCTCCCTTAATTTTGTTAAAAGCAAAGACTTTTGTTGAAAGCAAGCACTTAACTTGCATATGAGTTTATCTCTAGTTGATTAAAGTAATTTCCTCACTTCATTTCTGGGAAGTATACCAAAAGAGGCTTCACCAAGCCTCTTGATAATAGTCAACCAAATAACTATGAATTATACCTGTTTATTTTTCACTTAGAGGCAACTTATTTAACCCATCATTCTTAGAAAGGGCTGGAATAAGAATACTTTTCATTCCACAACATCTTTATCAATACGATTTTGAAAATAAAATTATTTTTATCATCCTATGTGATTTAAATGCATTTTTGTCCAAAGCTTATTGCTGCAGATTTAGCTCATTCAATTTGTGGTAAGGGCGGGAAGAGAATTAACACAAGTTTGCAAGCAAACAGATTTTACAAAAGACTGCACGTTGCCATCAGGGGTCTGCAGATAGATTCCCTTAATACTGTCTGTGCCTGTGCACCTCTTGGAAAGTCCTCCAACCCCTCCAGGGGAATGTGTGGCCCAGTTTGAAGACAGTTCTGCTCAGTTAGTGAGAGCTAGATCTAGGATCAGATACCTCAACCTCAATTCTAGTGCTTTTTTCTGTTCTTTTACGTCTTTTTCCCAAAACTATGTGGACTTTCAAAAATTATCTGCAGAACGTCATTTACAAAACACTTAGTTGTCTGGAAAAGATGATCCTTGTGGCATTTTGCTGAATTAGATGGTTTCCCCTTCTTTTTTGAAGTAACAGCAGGCTCTGCTCATCATCTAGGATGGTGGCCATAGTGATACCTAGAGATTGTTTGCATGTCCTTTCTCTAACCCCAGACTACACACTCTACTATTCCCTGAGCATTGAGTTCAAATTCTGAGGTTCTTTCTACAAATGGAAACTAGCAGTACACAAATTTTAGGAGGAGATAAAGAACCAAAGACTTGAGAGAGAGAGAATGAGAGAGACAGAGACAGAGACAGAGAAAGACAGAAAGAGATGGGATCTATTTTTCATGTGGAGGTTTGGGTCCTAGGAGAGAAATGTACATGGACCTAATACTTGCTCTGTCTCAACATTTAATTCAGAAGCAACACTAGGAGAAGCATCTGCTTTTTTTTTTTCTTTCTTTTATCATCAACCCATGAAGAGAAATGATCGGAAGTGAGAAAAAAGTGAATTCTATTGTGTTAGGTGAGTGGGAACCAATCAACTGATAAAAATATTGACAGTTGTTCAGCTGTTTATTATTAGCTCTGTTCTGTTCTATTCTATTCTCTATTATCTCTCATCTATTCTGGAAAGATGAATTTAATGCAAATAAAGCAAATATGTATTCCTCCAAAACTTCTATTAGGAGCTCTATCTTTCTTCCCTCAAAAATCTCATTCTGCTGGCATCTGCTCCTATCTTGTCTTTGGCTTGCATCTGAACTAAATTATTAGCAGGTCTCAGTTTGGGGAGTAATGCTATGCTTTTAGACTCTTATTCATGATCACAGTAAAATGTGAATGCTCCCCAGTCCTAGCTTATCCTGTGCTTTTCACCTTTTGAGTATTTTAGAATCAGAGACTCTCAGGTTGGCAGAGGACCTGAGAAGCCATCTAGGGTCAAGGCCAGCTCAGAGGTGGAGTGATTCCCTTTCGAACTGCTACAGCTTTGCGCCTGGAGCAGTTTCTTTCACCTTTGGACAGATCTGGATTTTATACAGCACTGAGACTTCCACCCGTCTGCACATTTAAGTGTTAAGACAGACCTGTGTGCCTTACTTAAGTAATCTTTCTAAACTGGGGGATTGATTTGGAAGAAAATTTTAATTTGGATAACTTTGAAATTAAGTATTAATCAATGTAATGGGCAAAACCCTTTTTGGCATAAGAAAAAGAAAACACTTTGCAAATTGAAATATCTCAGGTCTATTCAAAAGCATATCTGTTATTCCAATGCGATTTGGTAAGGCAGTTTATTAAATTTGTCAGATCACATGATGCTGAAAGGTGAGGGGAATCTTTTTTAGTGTATGCTTTTCTCTTTCAGACAATATAATAATATAAGGAATTGCTAGTTAGCAATAAGGCATTAAGCCTGTATCAGGAGAGAGATGTTGAAGTGCAATTTGGTTCTTATAAATTATTGCAGTGATGGATGCCTATTTTTGGGACCTGCTAATAAAGCAGAGCTTTGACTTATTTGGTTTGTGTCTGTGGTGCTCTGCCAAGATGACCGTTATATGGATTCCTTCACTTGTATGGGATTCAAGCATCCTTGACCCTGATTATGACAGCATTTTCTTACATACATCAGTATGCAAATTTAAACTTCATAGGAAAAAAAGAGTGAGAGTTCTTATTTGCATAGCACCTCTCAAGAACATCCTTACGCTTTGGTCATAGCAGGAAGTGAGAGAAGTAAGACAGACCTTGACCCGGCTGTGTGACCTTGACCAACATTCTTGAACTGTCTGAACCTCATTCTCCTCCTTATAGAATGAACATAACACTTCCCTCATTAAAGTTTTGTGAGGGTTAATGACACAAGACAGCTGAGTTCTTTGGGCATATAGTTTAGGCTCTAGTTTAAACCTTAGTGTCTGCATGTTTAAAATGAGGGGGATTTTCAGAGTGCCTGGGTGGCGCAGTTGTTAAGCATCTGCCTTCGGCTCAGGGCGTGATCCCAGCGTTCTGGGATCGAGCCCCGCAGCAGGCTTCTCCGCTAGGAGCCTGCTTCTTCCTCTCCCACTCCCCCTGCTTGTGTTTCCTCTCTCGCTGGCTGTCTCTGTCAAGTAAATAAATAAAAATCTTTAAAAAAAATAAAATAAAATGAGGGGGATTTTAAAACCCAACTCATCCGGGATTTGTGATGATTAAATGAAATTATCCAACTCAGCGAATTTGCACAGTGCCTGACACAAAGCTATTATTAATATTATTGAACACAGTTATACTCACTAAATGCAAGTTTTCCTTTCCCTTTGGCTCTTAAATTATAGAATTATGATTTCATTTTTTATCAGTTGTCCTCAGGTTTGGTTACCTGGTAGGCGGGTTGTCCTGCCATTTTGCTGCTTCTCTATTTGCTGTTCCATCTGTCCCTTTCTGGTTGGTGAGCCCCTTCCTGAGAGCTGAGAAGCTCAGACTAATGCCTGTCAATGCACGGAATTTCCTTGGCCAAAGTTCAGATGGGAGAAGATACCCCAAATAAAGCTTTGGGAGTCTTCCCTGACTTAAATACACCCTGGCCATCCCAGGATTAATTCGTTTTAACTATTATGGGTTATATCCCAGTCAAATCATACCACGGGAGGAGAGGCTTTGCTTTAGGCATGGTGAACTTAAAGCCTACAAAAAATATTTTGCTGCTGGTCCTGCCACCATTCTGGCTTATTCTCTGACCATCCACCTCATCGTCCTAGCACTTACTGTCCTCTCCCCCATCCTACCCTATGCTCACTGCTCAAGGCCTTTAAGCTTTCTCTTAGTCTCTGTCTTTTTCTTCTTTCAAAAACTATTATCAATCTCAGGTACAATCTTAGGTACAAAGGGCTTATATCAGCTTTCAGTTTTACCTCCTACATTGATATTGGTGTTTTAACAGTGATCAAAGCTAAAGAGATGGGGCTCTCATATGCGTAGTTATCCACAGATATCCAATCTGAAGGGAAGAAGAAGTCAAGGCTTCCCTATCTTTTTAGAATGGCACCAAGAAGGCATCCAAAAAAGGATAGGCCTGGTACATATGAAACTGTGAGATTAAAGGGGGAAATTCCCATTGAATTTGAAGACAGGAACCCCGGGGTATAGCCTTGGCTCCACCATTACAGGAGGTATGGTTTGGGCTATGTCACTCTCCCTTTGCAGGCCTCTCAGCATCCTTATCTAGAAAGTGAGCATGGTAACATCTGCTGTCTGCCTCGCAGGATTGTGGCAGGGGCCCAGGGATATGACACGGAAATGCCCGGGAAACCTCTGCTCTCCATGTAAATATCACTATCGTCTCTGCTGAGCGAGGAAACCATGAGAATCACATAGAAAAGAAATCCGAATGTAGTGAGAAACAGAAAGTGAAAAACCCGAGCTCATTCTTGGATGCCAATGCTTCAACCTTCCCAGGGAATTGGTGCTCTGTTGAGAAGTCCTGTCCAATGGCTGAAGTGTGGAGGGAGGTAATCCACTCTGCAAAAGGGAGGACCAAGCAAAAGTTTTGAGCAGCTGCTGATGAAGCTGGCGGAGGATTTGAGTGGAAAAACTGAAATTACTTCCCAATTCTGAAAGCCTATGAAGCATGGCATATAGAACACATTCCTAATGGTGTTAATTAAAAAAAAAAATTGGGGAATTTGGGGCACCTGGGTGGCTCAGTGTGTTAAGCGCCTGTCTTCAGCTCAGGTCATGATCCCAGGGTCCTGGGATCCAGCTCCCACATCTGACTTCCTGCTCAGTGGGGAGCCTGCTTCTCCCTCTCCGTCTGCCACTCCCCCTGCTAGTTCTCTCTCGTTCTTTCTGTCAAATAAATAAAATCTTAAAAAAAAATTGGGGGAATTCATTCTTATTGAATTTGACATAAAGTCAGAAGGTTTTAAAACTATGAGAGCAGATTTGAAAAATGGACCAAAAATGTTTATATTAAAGATTATATTTAAAGAA
This sequence comes from Ursus maritimus, assembly GCF_017311325.1. Classification (NCBI taxonomy): domain Eukaryota; kingdom Metazoa; phylum Chordata; class Mammalia; order Carnivora; family Ursidae; genus Ursus; species Ursus maritimus. The sequence continues at coordinate 68,107,078 of NW_024423453.1, forward strand.
AATTAATGAAAATCATATTTTTACATTTTTAAAAAAGCCACAGTATAAATTAATAGCCATAGCTTTCCAAGTATTTTTTTTAAGTCCATACAAATTCAATGTGAGGCAGCAATGTAAGATTGTTAACAAATTTTAGTGTAGTGTGGGAATGGACAAATAGAAATACAATATCTCATCCTCAGAACAATGATAATAACATCTCACAGAGCTGCTGTGAGGATTAAACACGATACCCGCGCCCTAAAGCAGCTAGCATAGTAACCAGCCACAGAAATGTTGATTCATTTCATTTACTTGACTTGTGCCCCATCTAAAATCACAGCAATTACTGCTTGTACCGTTCTTCTCTTCCTCATGACATCTTAGGATTTTGCCTTTTATTAACTTTTGCATAGTGCTTTGAGTTTCACATGCATGGGCTTTGTTTGTTTAGCTATTTTTAAAGTGATAGGTTATATGGATATACAGTTTACAATTTTTTGTCCCGATATAAAATTTACAGTCAGTGGAATGCACAAAATCCTGTCACACTCTGAGTTTAGACAAACGCACACACCTGCACAATCCAAACTTCTAGAGATCTGGAACAATACCTTCCCCCCAGAAAGTGTCCTGGGACCTCCGCCCAGTCATTCCTCGCCTTACACTCTCCGAGACAGCCACTGTTCTGATTCTTTGTCCGCCACAGATTAGGTTGCCTGTTCTTGAATTTTTTATAAGTGAAGTTATACAGTATGTATCCCTCACCTGGGATCACTATACCATCTTTGAGATTGATCCATGTTGTTCTGTGTAACAGTAGCTGGTCTTTTTATTGTGCTCAGGTGTTTTCCAAGCCCTTTGGAGACAGGGACTGTGCCATAACTCCTCGCACTCCCCATCCCCAGCCCTGTGGCACTTGTACAGAACTGTGCACATTGTAAGTGTTCTGCTGACATTTGGTGATTCAATGGATGAATGAACATATGAGTTATTTAATCAATCAACAAGCCATTTAAACACAATCAAGTTTCACTTTTCTAACCCAGACAGTCTCTTACGGGCTCAACTCACCAAACACTAATGTTACATATCCTGGGGTGAGAAGCCTGCCTGCTTTACCCTGGAAATCCAGGGATCCACCCATTTGCAAAGAACTGCGGTATTTGCTGCATTCGAGCAGGGGCGAGGTACTGGCGTACTGGCGAGAAAGTGAACTGCTGCCCTGGTTGGGCTCCAGCAGGGCAGCGAAAAAGCCAGCCTCGGGGCTTTGTCTCCTGCAGGCGGAAATTCTTATCCCCTATCTTTGCAAACTGTAAACCTCATACTCCTCCACTTGATTTATTAAATCGCCGTTTTAAAGGTCAGCAGAGAGAGCCAGGTGCTGCATGGAATGTTTCGGCGGCTAGTTAGTACCCAAACTACAGCAGCGGCATGCATTCCCCTGTAGCCACGGCTGAACAAACAGGGTTAGCACTGGGGATTCTGCCCGAGATGGCTGTGACCTGCTTGAACGGACTGCAAATTCAGCCTTTTAATGTCCCCGGCATACCCTCTTACCTCTGCACCTGGTGACTGTGATTAAGGGCAAGACACCGTGGAGCAGGCCTCTGGGGAGGAAATACATTACCTTGGCTAGTTCCGTGGAGCCAGCATTTAGGGTTTGATCCTATCACCATCATTTCTGCTCGGACAGCAGCAAGTTCCTGTCATTTCTAATATTGCACGTGTTTTGAATACAAACATGCTTTTCATCCTTAATCTATTCAAATGACATTCCTTTCCTGCTGCAATCCAGATTTTATATACCCGCATAGTACACTTTATGATGCATTACTTTGCAACGTGATGCTATAAAATGACACATATTTTGTATCACAATGGGGAAAATTTTCCTTCAAACATATTACCCAAAAGATGAGGAGACTCACGAATGGTGATTCCTATGGTGAGCACAACATATAAAGAAATACACTGGTGACAAGAAACAGAGGAAATCTATTTGTGGCTTCCCCACACTAGACATTTCCTGTTGATTTTATTCATGTTTCTCTTTAAAAAGTTAAAGATTTATAGAAAGCATGATAACCTCCAATAATGAGAGGTTAAGTGCCAGCATTTTTTCTTTCATTCTTCATAGCAATTTTTAAGCCACTTTATCAAAGAAACCCTATTGACAAGGGCAGAAAATGAAAGGATTTTAAGTAGAAAAAAAGGCACAAGTCATGACGTGGTCATTTTCAAGAGCTTAGATCAGCTAAGTGGTATTTTAGCTCATTAATCCCAGGAAAGGTGTTTTGTAAACCGATATTTAGAGTAGTGCCTAAAAGGAGACATCACCAGTTATATGTCCAGCGGTAGCCTTCAGTTTATTATTTAAGAAATCTACAACAATCATAGTCAATTGCCATCACTAGCTGTCCAAAGGAAACATGCCCGTTAACAGTCTTCCTGGTGTAGATCAGTTCAGACTGGTGTCCTCAAAACAGGCGAGGTTCACTCCATGCACACTGCAGATTGCGGCATGCAAGTATCCAGTTCCACAGAGACATATGGAAGCAGCAAATGCCACGGGCTGCAGTGTGTGCTATGAGCAGAGCACTATTCAGACTGGAAGCAGATCAAGCTCTGGTCTGAAGTAACTGTGTGAGTTGGCAAATTACTTAACCTCTCTGGGCCTCAGCTGTTTGCTGAATAACAACCACCATCTCAGGGGGATTTGGTAATAATTGTGTAGTAGATATTAAAGGCCCCCCACAGGGTAGGGATCCTGCGTGTGTTTGCATGTGTTTATGTCCTTCATCCCTCCTTGCTTCAAAAGGATGCTGACACGGGTGTGTCTCCATGATGGTGAGGTGACTGGGACTCATCTGTTCTGGACTGGGACTATTCCCATAGCTCACTGGTGGCAGGAGAATTTTGCTTACTCACTGCTTTTCTGAGGCCTGCCTCGTATAAATTTCAGCCTAAGTTTCAGACTGTGCTTTTCAGAACAAATGCTCATACAGAACGTCCTGCTGTACCAGAGTTTTAGAATAATGCAATCAAAAGTGACCAGGTCCTACCCATCTGAAGCTTTCCGATTCTATTGGCCCTGGAGAAGCAACATCTTCTCAGTGGTTCTAAGACATATTTTATGAGCCCTGTGGTAACGTGAATATATTTTACTTTTTAACTAAATTACCTCAAACAGTCCTTTAGAGGATTAGAGAGTTCTGTTAATCAGTTTCATCCACATACTTCTACACTTGCTTTTAAAGTAATTTGTATCTCCTAAGAGTATGTTTTGTTGGCAGCCCTCAACCCATTTCATGTTGGTGGAGAATATGCTTAAAGGAAAATAAATGCACAAGTGTGTATCAAGACCCAAAAGCCTTCTTCTAAAGAAATAACAACACCATTACAAACAACGCTCCTGCAGAAACATTTCTGGTAGGGGAAGGAAAAGTCAAGATTCTTTTCTCGAAGCAGATTTTCTAAAGTTCCTCATTTTACCTTTGCTTTGACACAGAGCAAGCGCCACATGGGCGTTCACAGCAAAATGCTGGGAAGAGGATTTTAAAAGGAGGATGACTGGACAGAATATTTAAAAAGAGGCAGTCGCCTAGCTGAGGAAGGCTGAAAGTAGGCTAACCAAAACCCAGACACGGGCTGGGTTCAGAAGCCCCCAGAAAGCAGGCTGTAGTGGAGACTGAGGTGGTTCTGCCAGGAGCTAGTTTAAAAAAGACTAGAGATCTACATTCAGAAATACAGTTGATGGTGCCCTTCTCCTGACTCCCTGCTCACGGCATCCAGCCAGGGTGTGGGCTGCCCCACTCCACTCCACGCCCCACTCCAATCCAGTGCACCTCCCTTCTCAGCCACCCAACGGATGGCAGGAGCTGCCCCACAGGTTTCCTCCCTACAGGGCATCCCAGGGGCCCTGCAGCATCCGTCAGCCATCGGCTGCCTCCCCCCTCTTGGGGGCAGCATCCTCTGTCCTCTGCAGTCAAAGGCTTCAGCCAGGAGCTGTGGCAAAAACGCTGATGAGTCGACTTAAGATCTTGGAGGGTGACCTGAAACTCCGAGGGAAGGGAGCTGGCAGAAAGAAAATGAATTCATGAATACCTAAGAGTGTGGTGTCTGTAGACAGCCTCACACACAGTGAGTGTGACACAATGTGGCTTATATGGGGCAGGTTAAAACAATTCCATTCTGCCACTTTTCAGCCATGCTGGGTAATTGGGAGCAGGCAAAACTATGACTTATTTAGGTTCTCTCCCTCACCCCCTCTCTCCCCCCAGAGAAGCCTTTCCCACCGTTGGATCACCTATGAATGTGAAGGCCAAGGGTATGTAGGCTATAGAAAGTCATCAGAATAAGGGCGCTAACATGTCTGTCAGGGCCAAGCCAAACCGGGAAAGCCTACTGCCTCAGGCTTGAAATCCTAGAATGACTGATGTGGACAGACCTCCTGATAGATTAAACTACAAATGTTCATGTTTCTGAAGTTGCATTACTTGGGACTATGTTGTTTAGAAACCCCATGCAAGTTCTCGGCTGCAGGCTTTCTCTCTACCACGAAGGGCGTTGGGGTATCAGAAACGCAGGTGTTTTTAGAGTTGCAAAGAACCCCGGGTTTAAGTGTCATCCCACCCTCCCGTTGGCGAGAAGTGCAGCACCTCCGGAGAAACTGTGGTACCCGCTCTAAGCACCTCACCGTCTCAGCCTCGCAGGGAAAGCGGCGCCGGCTTTTCTATTTGAAAACTGTTAGCATGTTTCCCCTTAGTTTGCTATTTAAAAAAGCAGTAAATTGCACGTCAAACGCTCCCCTTAAACAAATTAAGCAGAAATTAAGTGCTCGTGGAGAAAAAATCTTAGTTATCCTATGGAAATCTCTGCAGTCCCTCCAGAAAACCAGAAGGACTCCCTATCATCATGTGTGAGAAACGCTCTCCAAACCGCAGGCAGGGTAGTATCAATGTACATTACGGCGGGCACACTCTTTCAGGTATCGGGGTGTTTCCTAAAGAAAATCCATGGATGTCTGACTGTATCTGTAATCTAATTATTAGGGTGAACCGGGAGAAGAATCACGCGGCTATTTGCTGTCTGCCCCAGAACGAGATGTCTCCGGTCTGAGTTCTCCCGGGAGACCGCCCTCGGTGCTCCGGGCTGGCAGCAGCCGCTTCCCTCGGACAATCAGCCACCTGCCTGGCTTGTGGAAATCATCAGGTTGGATGCTACAAGGTGTAAAAAGAGGGAAAGGGGCTTTTAGTGTGTCGGAGTTGGCGGTGTCCACGCAGGAATTTAGTTTGATGAAGAAGATACAGGAGCATGGATCAGTCTGACGGATCCCGCTGCAGAGCTCGCGGCTTCCTTTGCGAGTCGGTTCCCGCCCCCGCCCCCGCCCCTCCCGGGGTTAGTTTCAAACTCATTCTCGGCTCTCCCACCTACCTACATGCTTTAACACGCTAAAAACACCCGCGGCTTCATTCTCCAGAAAGAAATGGTAAAATCTAAGAACACTAAAAGGCTTATATTAACTGTTCTAAGAGGTTGGAAATGCTAAAATCAACACCTGCAGTGCCGCAGTTTCACGCGTGTGTGTGTGTGTGTGTGTGTGTGCGCGCGCGCAGAAGCAGCGCATTAAAGAAAAAGAAAAATCACCAGGAGGGACGGGAGATGAATGAAAGAAAGTGCCAGAAACAGCCACAAAGAAATATAAAACTTTCCTCCCATATAGGCCTTATACACGCTAGCTTAAACTTTTCACTTTAATTTCGAAAGCCCTAGAGGCACTGCCTTGTCACCTTAAACCCCAGGGGGGAAGAAGGCGGAGGTGGGGAAGGGGCGAGTTGGGGGGGAGGGTGTCTCCGAGGTACCGGGGATACAGAAAACTAAGGTGTCAATGGGGAGTTAGAACCTATTATTGGGGACATGGCATCCGTGTGATACGGGGTCAGGGGAGTAACTAGGATGGGGGGGTTGGCTGGGGAACGGAATGAGTGAGGGGTAAGGGGTCTCAGGGAAAAATCCAGGGCCTCGGAGACAAGTGGAAAGGACAAGCGCCGCAGCACCGGAGCTGCCTGTCGCTCGCCCCCGCCTTCCCTTTTGCGCAGAATCCTCCCCTTGGCTGCAGCAGCGCGCTGCCCCCACTGGCCCGGCGCGCCGTGATCGATCGCAGGCTGCGTCAGAATGCTCCCCGCGTATAAATAGGGGTGGCAGGACCGCGCCGAGCCGCACACAGCCATCCACCTTTCCCTCTCCCTCTCTCCCCCGTTCTCTCTCTGTAGGCCCCCATCTCCGCCGCGAGCCAGAGGGGCTCCGACCGCCACCATGAGTTCCTTCAGCTACGAGCCCTACTACTCGACCTCCTACAAGCGGCGCTACGTGGAGACGCCCCGGGTGCACATCTCCAGCGTGCGCAGCGGCTACAGCACCGCGCGCTCCGCTTACTCCAGCTACTCCGCGCCGGTCTCCTCCTCGCTGTCCGTGCGCCGAAGCTACTCCTCCAGCTCTGGCTCCTTGATGCCCAGTCTCGAGAATCTCGACCTGAGCCAGGTAGCCGCCATCAGCAACGACCTCAAGTCGATCCGCACCCAGGAGAAAGCGCAGCTGCAGGACCTCAACGACCGCTTCGCCAGCTTCATTGAGCGCGTGCACGAGCTGGAGCAGCAGAACAAGGTGCTGGAAGCCGAGCTGTTGGTGCTGCGCCAGAAGCACTCCGAGCCCTCCCGCTTCCGGGCGCTGTACGAGCAGGAGATCCGCGACCTGCGCCTGGCGGCGGAAGACGCCACCAACGAGAAGCAGGCACTCCAGGGCGAGCGCGAAGGGCTGGAGGAGACTTTGCGCAACCTGCAGGCGCGCTATGAAGAGGAGGTGCTGAGCCGCGAGGACGCCGAGGGCCGGCTGATGGAAGCGCGCAAAGGAGCCGACGAGGCAGCCCTCGCCCGCGCCGAGCTCGAAAAACGCATTGACAGCCTGATGGACGAAATCGCCTTTCTGAAGAAAGTGCACGAAGAGGAGATCGCCGAGCTGCAGGCGCAGATCCAATACGCTCAGATCTCCGTGGAGATGGACGTGTCCTCCAAGCCCGACCTCTCCGCCGCGCTCAAGGACATCCGTGCTCAGTACGAGAAGCTGGCTGCCAAGAACATGCAGAACGCCGAAGAGTGGTTCAAGAGCCGCTTCACCGTGCTGACCGAGAGCGCCGCCAAGAACACCGACGCGGTGCGCGCCGCCAAGGACGAGGTGTCCGAGAGCCGCCGCCTGCTCAAGGCCAAGACCCTGGAGATCGAAGCATGCCGGGGCATGAACGAAGCGCTGGAGAAGCAGCTGCAGGAGCTGGAGGACAAGCAGAACGCCGATATTAGTGCTATGCAGGTACGGTACCGTGCAAACACAGTGGGGGGCGGGGAGGGAGCTGCAGGAGCAAATTGTGGGGGTGGGATGGGGGAGGGTGGAGAGTTGAGGGCGCGCCCAGAAAGTGGAGACCAGAGATGAGGCATCCGCATGCAGCTATTAGGGAGTAGAACTTGGCTCCTCAGAGACTGTGTGGGAGGGGTGGGGCACTTGGAGGGCGGGGGTGGGGGCTCGACTGCAGTCTGAGGAGACTTGCTTGGTGCAGCTGAATCTAGCTCCGCATTAAAGCTGCCCAGCCCTACAGGGGTGGGGTGGGGTGGGGTGGGGTGGGGTGGGGTGGGGTGGGGTGGATGAAGGGGTGGGAGCTGGGCATTGCCTCTGGCCTGCCTCTCTAATGTCCTTCACTAACCACAAGTCGCTTTGCAGTACAGATTGGACCATCTGCTTAATAAATACAGTAGAGAGCTTTCATTAGTTCTGAAGGATGCCTGTGACCAAGCATACTCAAGACTAGTTTCATCAACCACTCCTTGCCCTTAGGTAGACAGGCATGCAGTCAAAACTGTAGTAGGTAATGTTAGTAGTAAGACAGTTCTTTTTAAGGATCTCCATTTTCTGGGAAGGAGAAAAATAATATAGGTATAGAGAAAATATTTTAGATACAATTATTACTATTTTTTTATTTAGCTATTTCCTACTCCTGTAAAGAAATGGAGTAATTTCTTGCAAATTACCTGGATAAAGTTAACTAATGAATATGAAACAAAGTGTTTTGCAATTAAATTTTTGCAGGCATTTTACTGATGATCATTAGACTAGTGATTAAAAGAAAACAAAAAAGAATTTTTCTTCTATCAGGTTTTTTTTTTTTTACTATTTTTTTGTTTTCATTTCATGCTTCCTGAGCTGAATTTTTTTTTTTTTTAATGCAAGGAAGGAAAGGTTAAAAAAGAGGAAAGGTAGTTGTTTTAGGGGAGATTTTATCTAAGGGGTGCCCTTTGGTTTTAAGTAGGTTAGGCCTTTGCAGATGTACTACAGTAAAATGACAGCAATCGGGATTTATGGCTGGATTTTTTCTGTCCTCCAACAGGACACAATCAACAAATTAGAAAATGAATTGCGAACCACGAAGAGTGAAATGGCACGATACCTTAAAGAATACCAAGACCTCCTCAATGTGAAGATGGCTTTGGACATTGAGATTGCAGCTTATAGGTAAAAACAGTGGGGTGGAGCAGCCATTCAGGTTTAGGAAGAAAATCAGATTTCATTTATATTGAGTCAGAAACCTTCAGGAATAGTCCTTTGAAATAATCGTTTGCTTTTTGGCTTTTTCCAAGAAAGTATTTAGACAAATACAGAAGAATTGGACACTGTATCATAAAAAGTTATGTTCTTAGTTTCTCATTACATTTTAAATCAAATAGGGCTATTTTAAGCTTGTTTGTTTTTCTGATTTTGTTTTGTTTTGCTTTTGTTCTAGTGCCAGACACAACATCCCCTGTCATGAAGTTTTGATAGTTCCCAGCCCTGTTCCTGCTCTCCTTTGCCTTTGGGGGTGGCATTAGGGGAGGAAGATGAGTGGGGGGCTCAGAGCAGGCAAGTTGTTCAACACACTTCCTGTATTCCTGTTTATTAACCCTATCCTCCCCTGCCTTCCCAGGAAACTCTTGGAAGGTGAGGAGACCCGGCTCAGTTTCACCAGCGTGGGAAGCATAACCAGCGGCTACTCCCAGAGCTCTCAGGTCTTTGGCCGATCTGCCTATGGTGGGTTACAGACCAGCTCCTACTTGATGTCTGCCCGCTCCTTCCCGTCTTATTACACCAGCCACGTCCAGGAGGAGCAGATCGAGGTGGAGGAGACCATTGAGGCTGCAAAGGCCGAGGAAGCCAAGGACGAACCCCCCTCTGAAGGAGAAGCCGAGGAGGAGGAGAAGGAGAAGGAAGAGGCTGCTGAAGAGGAAGGAGCTGAAGAGGAAGAAGGTATGGTAAAAAGGAAATCCCTACAAGGTCAGGTGCAATCAGGGCATGGGTATTGCTAGGAGATGGGTAAGAGAAATGAAGCCTTGCTTAGGTCAAGGAAGTTTTATTCATATATGACTTGAGAATCTTAAATAAGTTATTTGACAAACCTTTTGTAAGTACCTGGTTTTTCAAATTGGCTGTCCTCTCTGCTTAGCTTGGTGGCTTTTCAAAGTAATATTCAAAATATCCTCCTACTGCTGTCTTTTTATTCTTATTAAACATTTAAAAAATATATTTGACCCAGCAGTTTGGTGGCCTTAAGAACAAAAGTAGTTTTTTTAAAAAATAATTGTTTGCTTTTTGGCTTTTTTTCTAAGAAGAAGGTATTGAGTTCAGTGGCCAGCACCGTCAGTTGTGTGTGTGTTGGGGGACGGGGTGGAGAAGTTTGGGGGAAGCTTTCTGACAATTGGAGTTCCACACAAAACCTGAGCAGAAATGTTTTGAATGACTTCCCCTGGATTTGCAGTTTGTACATTTTCTTTTCATGTTAAAGCTGCCAAGGAAGAATCTGAGGAGGCAAAGGAGGAAGAGGAAGGAGGTGAAGGCGAAGAAGGAGAAGAAACCAAAGAAGCTGAGGAGGAGGAGAAAAAAGACAACGGTGCTGGGGAGGAACAAGCAACTAAAAAGAAAGATTGAGCCCCTCTGTCCTTAATCCTTCCAGGAAGAATTCTCCCGAAATCAGGTCAACCCCATCACCAACCAACCAGTTGAGTTCCAGATATTATATGAATTAAGAAGTCAATATATGTATAATTCTGAGATGACATAGGTTGGACATTCAATGTTGTGCTATGACTTTTCTCCTTATGCAGAGTATCTGTTTGCTTGCAGAGTGGCTTCCTGGCTTGCTGCCAGCCGTGCATGGTCCACGCTTATGAGTTCAGGATCTATGGCAATGTGAATAATTCAGATGTTTACAATAAAAAAAAAAACATGAATAAATGAATTCACTAATGTTAATGTTAAACCTCATGGTAAAAATAGTCCTTTGAATCTTTGGTGGTTAGAAATTAAAGACCTCGAATCATGTGCAATAAATACTAAATAAAGTTACACTGAATGACATTTCTTGCTGTGGTTGTTGACTTAATTAAAATATCGTAAAGCACCAATATAAGCCAAGTGGACTATCGACCTCCAAATTTTTTTTTAAGTCCCAATTTTTAACAATTACAATTCATTTTTTCCCCCTAATTGGTAATTCTGAGGGATACAGTTAGGTCACGACCATTCATGAAATCTCTCCCTCAGAAATTTTGCAATAATAAACTTGAGTAAAAGGGAGTCTCTGGGATTTTTCTTTTGTAATTAGCGATATACTCTGTCCCATAAAAGGTACTGTATAACGTTGGGAATGGCTTTCTTGGAGGCAATGGTGTAATATGATAAATATACCTTTTGTGGTAATTAGGTGATTTAATAATTAGTGCAATGTGGATAGAATATGAATCCCACCCATCCATTACTATAACCACATTATTTTAATACAGTCCAAATATGGGCAGAAGTGGAAACCCAAACAATTGACATAATTAGAAGGAATATTATTTTTTCCATGTATAATTTTGGATAGAGAGAGTCGGAATATCAAGGATTATTTGCCGTTGCAAACATGTTGCCTGCAATCCTGAGCTCATGATTCAGTGTGTTAGTAGCTTGATTCCGTTGCCTCAAGTAAACAACATTAAATACCACCCACTTTAGACTTTTTTAAAAACTACAGATGACAGATAATGAAATTGTTATTAGTAAAGAGAGGAGATGATCTTCCTGTGTGTTGCATTGCATTGCTCTGCATGTTTTTATCGGGAAATGTTTGGATTTCAGTGATAGCTCTAACTGGTTGGACATTGCATCAAACACACACCCCATGCACCCTCCTTGTTCACTGTACAGTCGTGAAAGCTCTTGCACTTGATGTGGAATGTAGATGAAATTACTGATAATCCGCTGTTCTGCCTTTGTTCTTAGACAATTGTTTTGTCGGCTAATTTCGTTCAATATTTGTTCTTTAGACAACTTGTAAAAGTTGACGAATTTAACCTGAGAGTGAAGTGGTCTCCATTTAAATTTATCTGATTCTTCACACTACCTATTTCTAGTTAAATATATGTCACCACACAAATAGGTAAAATTATTTATTTATCATGATGCTATGGATTTGAACTATGAAGATTCTCAGTATATTGGCTTCTGTAAAGGCTAGGAGTCGCCTTGGAAACCAAGCTTTTCACACTTATGTTCATTAAATATGGGATGCTACACATGATAAGTCTAAGACAGATGCAAATTAGATGTAAAAAAAAAAAGTAACTTTAGCCAAATGGAAATGGTTGGTTTCAGAATTACTTGAAGTAACAACACTGTACCATATTCTATCCTGTGTGCCATAATAAAATACTAAAAAAAAAAAAAAAAAAACTAAACTAAATGGATTTGAAGTCTTTAAAAACATTTCCTTAAATTTGGTACCTGGCTCAGTACCTCTCTCTCTTCTGCTTCCCCCAAAACTCCAGTTCTCTTTCAGTATCCCCTCTTCCAGTTCATGACACCACTCCCCAGTCATCCAATTCTGCAAACCAGACACTGGACAGGCATGGCATCATGCCTCCCATTTCCTCTCCCCAATCCCTCTGGTTTAATCTAACCAAGCTTTACTGATTTTATTGCCTATATATCTTGAATCTATCCATCCACGCTTCTCCATTTACCTTGACACCACCCTAGGAACCTCCCAGTGTCTGCCTACTGGTGTCTTTCTTTGATCAGCACACTACAGTAAGCCATCCTTTAAAAAGGAAATTTTGATCATGTCATCCCCTCGATTAAAACCCTGCAATAGTTTCCCATTTTTTTAAACATTATTTATTTATTTGACAGAGAGAGAGAGAGCACAAGGAGGGGAAGCAGCAGGCAGAGGGAGAGGGAGAAGCAGGTTCCCTGGGAGCAAGGAGCCTCATGTGGGGCTTGATCCCAGGACCCTGGGGTCATGACCTGAGCCAAAGGCAGATGCTCAACGGACTGAGCCACCCAGACACCCCAGTTTCCCATTTCTTTTAAGATAAAAATCAAAATCTTTAAAGGGATCTTGAAGGACTGCATTGACCTAACTCCAGCCTCCTTCTCTGATCTCATCCTCTCTGTATCCCCTCGTCCCTTACTTCTGGTGCTTCAGTCATCCTGGCCCTCTGTTCTTCCACCTGTTACAGGGGTTTTTCTGATTTCTCCATCTGGAGCACTTTTCTTTCCTTTCCTCATTCTTGCCCAGTTAAGGTTCAGTTGTCATTCCCTTGGGGAAGGCTTCCCTAACTGGGCTAAATTCCTCTACTAAATGTGTTCTTAAGACCATGTAGACTTTGTAGACTTTACACACTTGTAATCAGCATCTGTGTCCATGATCGTTTGATAAATGTCTGCATTCCCTGCTAGAGTGTGATCTTCAGAAGCATGGTAATCAGACTTCTTGCTCACCATTTTATGCCAAGCGTCTAGCATCGTTTCTTCTATAGAACACAAACAAATATTGAATTAATAACTTCTTAACAGATTAGAATGCCTAGAAAGCCAAGAGTATTCTGTTAATCAGTCCCACTCCCGGTTCCAACACCCTGTGGAAAGAGCAGAGATCCAAGAATTTATTCTGGATTCTAGCATTCTTGTTTCGGAGTCCTGGTCATATCCTCAACCCCACCCCCACTCCAGCCTCAGTTGTTTTAGCTGCATATAGGTTCAATGGTTGACATGTCAGATCCTTTCTAGTTTCATGATTCAAAATTCCTGAAAAACTTATGGAAGTTTAGGCTAAATTGGAAATATACATATGACTGTGATGTCCACACTAAAATCCATCACTTAAAGGGAATTGCTCAACTTAGCATTAAATTGGTAAGCGATCAATCTGATTGCTTTTTTCCCCTCACATGGAGATTTTAATGCTGTCAGAATGGTTGCTGTGTCCCAGGCACTGATCGAAGTGCATTATATGTATTAACTCATCAATTTCTCTCTTATGTCAATGTTTTCAGTCCAGTATGATTATCATCTCCATTACATAGATGAGAAACTACAGTTAGGTAAGTTGACCAAGGTCACACAGGTAGTTTGTGGAAGGGCTGGGATTCAGCCTCAGCTCTGAAGTCCGTGCTCTTATTCAGTACATCACACTGCCTCTCCCTGGCAGTCAGGTTGAGATGTATCTTTGTGGAATCAGAGCAGATCTTCACAGGCATGTGTTGTGACAGTAGCCTGGGAATTTGCACACAATTATTAGAATTCTTTTTTTTTTTTTAAAGATTTTATTTATTTATTTGACAGAGATAGAGACAGCCAGCGAGAGAGGGAACTCAAGCAGGGGGAGTGGGAGAGGAAGAAGCAGGCTCATAGCAGAGGAGCCTGATGTGGGGCTCGATCCCATAACACTGGGATCACGCCCTGAGCCGAAGGCAGACGCTTAACCGCTGTGCCACCCAGGCGCCCCCAATTATTAGAATTCTTACTATGCAATTCTTGTATTGGTCAAGGGGCATGTTTGCATTTACAATGTCCCACTGTAGTTCCTTGGGATGCTCAAGCTTTTCTTTAATTCCTTTGATTGTTTATGTTCATATCTTAATTCCTCTGCTTAACTGTAAGCTGTTGGAAGGCAGGAACCAGGTTTTGTAAACAGAGATAAATTTGAAGTTTATCTTCAATGATCATCAACTTTCAGGGAGGTTGATTCTCACAGTGTAATTCTTCTACTTGGTCATAGCTTTCTAGTTTTTTATATATATATATATTTCATTGACTCTATTGCTTTTTCTCTTTCTGCTCTTCCTCTTCTTCATCCTCCTCCTCTTACCTCTTGCATGTTTTCTCGTTGTAAGCTATTCCAAATCATTTTGGGAAATGGATAAAGGTTGACTAAATAAATAAATATTTTGTTTTCCCCCTACAACATCCAACAAAGTGCTTTGCATTTAGTGGGCATCTTAATAAATATTTCTAGAATGGCAAAGGTTTAATGTTTATAAGAACTTCCATAAATATGGCCAGGATGAAGAATTTTTTCTTTCTGTCTTGGAAATGGAGTGTGAGATATAAGAATTGGTCCAGCCATGATTCATGTTTGAAAGGGGGTTCCAGTGGATAATTCTGGGTATTTTCCTCTTTGGAAAATGTCCAGCAGCATGGAGTGCAGTGAATTATACAAGGTATGCATGGGGGCCGTTTCAGTTAAGGTCTTCTAGAAAATTCCCAGTGAAGGTCTTATATGAGAGCTAGAAAGTCAAAAGGGAAAGTATCATGAGAAAAAGAAAATTTCAGCATCCCAAAACGTAACTATTGGTAGCCTTTTAATCCTACTTCAATGTAGATAATTATTTGTATGGAGGGTTTAAAAAAATAATATAACAACAGTATTCAAAACAAATTTAAAATGGAAAAAGTCATATTTCCTCCATTCAAACACCATTATTTTCATTTATATATTCTTCTTTAGTCCTTGCTTCATTTTATGCATATTTAGACAGAGCTTGTCTATTCATTTCACTCATATTAGTAATGTGAGAGGCCGTGTTCTAAGTACAAGGAGTAAGACAGACAATATCCCTGCTTTCAGGGACTACAGTGGGGTATGTGTGTTCATAAACAGACAATAAACTAGTAAATTAGTTAATAAGTAGGTGACAGTGGATTTGAGCCAGACATGCAATGATCTCCAGGTAGGAGGAACAACAAGTACAAAAGCTTGGCTTGTTTGAACCCAGAAAAATGCCTTCAGCTCATTGCTGAGCATTAAGAATGAGACAGAGAGTAAAAGGGTGGAGAGTAAAAGACAGGGCAAAGGTCAGATTGTACAAGGGCTTATAGACCAAGGAGTCTGTTTTATTCCTTGTGCAATAAGAACATTTTGAAAGGGTTAAGTAGGGGAAGGTGGCATGATCTGATTGCTACTTTATGAGGCCCACTTTGGCTCCTGCATAGAGAATGGATTTTAGGAAAGCAAGAATCAAAGCAGAGTGACTAACTAGAAGGCTGTTTTAGCTCAGAGGAGAGAAGGTGGTGTGATGACTCAGCAGAAGGCAGCAGTAGTAGACATAGCGTGATGTGGAATGATTCAGGAAATTCTTGAGATGATATTTTAATGACAGAGTGAATGCATGGAGAGGGAAAGTAGTAAACAGTACCTTTTTTTTCTTGATAAGTACATAATATTCATCAAATTAATATGTAATAAGTATTAGCTATCGATTTCTGTGTAACAAATCACTCCAAAACTTAGTGGCTTAAAACAATCCCAATCTCCCGTTATTTCTTCATCGCTGCAGATCAGGAATTTGGGAGTGGCTCCATTGGCATGTTCTGATTCTGGGTCTCCAGTGAAGTTGCAGTCAGACATTGGCTGAGGTTACTGTTATCTGAAGGCTTAACTAGGCCTGCAGAATCTACTTCACGGTGGTTCACTGACTTGGCTGGCAATTTCTGCTCCATGTGGGGCTTTCCATGGGGGCTACTTGAGGATCCTTACAATACAGCAGCTGGCTTCCCCCAGAGCAAGGCTTCCAGGAAACCAAGGGAGAAGTTGCAATGTCTTTATGACCTTGAAAGCCTTGAAAGTCACACACCATCATTGCCACAATATTCTTTTGGTCACAGAGACCAGCCTTTCTGATTCAATGGGAGAGAGAACTACAAAAGGACATAAACATCTAGACGTGAAGATCACTGGAGGTCACCACAGGATGGTGGGCATATGATGATTTCTTTTGTGAACAATCATTCATTCAAGAGATTCTGAAACAATTCCACCTTCAAATATTCTTTTTTTTCTCATCGGAGTACTCATCCTTAATTGAGCGGATGTCCCAATTTAAGTTTAAAAATATGTTCGTTCGTGAAAACTATAGACAGCTTGGCAATGAATATCTTCGTCGATGGATCTCTTCACAATTGTCCTTCTATTAAAGTATTTCTTTAATAATTCCCCTAGGGGGATTATCTGTTAAAAGTGTATTATGCACATTTGAATGGCTCCTGATATGTGTCCCATATTATTTTTCTATAAAGCTTGCTTGTTGTACTTCAAGGACTTAGCTTTCCTGTATGAATTCATTTGAAATGAAATATGTATTATTTTAGTTAATTGGGATAAATATGGTGGCAACTAATACATGACTTATGGTAGGTTGTGACAGGAAAATAAGTGTTTTGTGAGGTGGTCAAACCTATCCCAGTTGACCTCAGATTTTTTTTAATACCTTAGATTCTGATATAGGACACACATAATTTTAAATGAAACATTCTAATAAACAAAAGTTATATTGATTACAGCTAGTCTTAAATATGAAGTGGCTTTAGAAAAAAAACTCAGAGGCTGTAGATGAGACTCAGGTTTCTTGTAGCTATTAAAGACATTTTCATGTGTGCATCGATGGCCATTAATCCTTTTGCTCTTAGCTAAATGCCATTCTTTCAATCTATAACCACCCATATCTGTATAATTTCATATAGAGTACGGGCCATTTCCTGATCTGACTACTAAAAAACAAACAAAACCCTAGCAGGATGCTTCAATGCAGCAAAACTGAAATTCCTTTGTTACTCTGTATCTCCCCCATTACTAAAGACAGAAACCCTCTATTAAAACTCTGAGTTTTACTTAATCATCTCTTGTTTGAGGGGAAGAAATGATCTACTCATTCTGAGCTGTTAATTTGTTTCTAATTATTTAGTCACTGGAAAACCCCGCCTTTCTACTGCAGAGGTTAAACCCCACAGACATACACACACCCACCCATTAGAGAGAACCTCCGGCTTTTTCCTTCTCCTCCCCCACCTAGGCACACTCACGGGAGCATATGTGTGAAAGAGAACCTTAACTGTAAACCACAAATCATTCACACAGTTGGAGACTGAAGAATTGGTGTGAGACATGTGAAATCAGAGCGCGATTTTGAGGCGAGAATAAAATGCATCACCTTCCCTAGACCCAGATGCAATGTGTTTGTCCGTTGGCCCCCGGGGACTCGCGGGTTCTGAGGACGCAGAATCCTGATAATGCTGCACTTAGTAAGAGAACGTGTGTGCAGGCGCGGCCTGAGAATGTGAACCAAATCTCCAAAGGGCCTTAGTGACTTTGGTGACGTAGTTGGAGCACTTGGGAAAGATAATGGAGACAAAGACAGCTTGTACTCTATTCCCCCTTGTAACTTCGTGCCTGGCCCCAACGCCTTCCGGACCCACCGAAGAGTGGAAATTAGAAAACGGCCAGGGTGCCTCCGGAGAGAGCTTTAGGCACCCAGAACTCGGCCGAAATCTCCAGAAATCAGGAGCGGAGGCTGATTTCAGCTTCTACAGCACTGCGGCACTTTTCCCTGGGTGACTCCCAGCCCTTCAACAAAGGGCCCCTCCTCACGCAAAGCAATCCACTTGGCGTATTCTGGGGGGTGGGGGGGGTGTTATTTGGGCACTCACCCCTCAGTTTGTTATGAGAGGGGGTGAGGCAGGTGTCTCTCGGTTCAAGTCGCGGAAGTCAGGAGGCTTTGCAGCCCTGCAACCTCTTCCCTGACCGCTTGTAAAACAACATTTCGCTCAAACTCAGGGATCATTTAAGCAAGATGAGTAGAACGGAGTACTTCCTATCGTCCCACGGCAGGGCGTCCTTCCTGAGGAGCTGAGGGTCTAATTGTAGATTCAGGATCTTTCCTTCTCGTCTGCCCAGGACCAGCAAGACGCCCGTCCGACACCGCTGCTCCTTTCCCCTCGCCCCGGGGTGTGGCGGATGGAAGAACCGGAGGCGGGATCCGGGCCCCTCAGCCAAGAGCTGGTGTGTTTCTGGACAGAACCGAGCGCATTTGATAATGTTTTAGAATTACACTGAAAATATGCAGCATTCTCATACTTTCAAAAAAATAATTTCAACAATACACTTCCGTAACACTGTTGGAATCTAATGAGCTGAGATGAAAGTCTTTGAAAAATCAAAATGTTCTCTAATAAAGCCAAATAACACCCCCCCCCCCCCCCCCCCCCCCC
>NW_024423453.1:68125450-68147687 GCF_017311325.1 Ursus maritimus
CCCCCCCCCCCCCCCCCCCCCCGCATAAGCCGTCCTTAGGGTCGTCTCGGCGCCACCCGACTCTCCGGCCGCCGCTGGTCACAGCTCTTTTCTTTTTTTCTTTCCATCTTACCAGGAGAGACCCAGAGCACGGGGTCGGCGGGGCGGGGCGGGGGGGGGGGAAGGGGGCGCTTAACCAGCTGCTTCTGTTCGCCCAGTGAATGGGAAAAGCCCAGACATGCTTCCCCAAGGGGAAGCCGGCGTGGCGCAGGGACCCAGTGCAGCCCCAGCCCCCCCACCCCTGGCCGCCAGGGAAAGCGATCCCCGCAAAAGTGCAGAATGCGCCCGCGGCAAATTCTCTAGCCACTGGGACCCCCGCCCCCATCCCACCCCGCACACGGTGAAGTTCCAAGACTTAAAATGCTTTAGAGCAGATTGGGTGACACACATTTTCGGCAGGAAGCCCAGTCATTTGGTGATGGGGTGGAGAAGGGAAGGGCGTGGAGAGGCGCTCGGAATTCTCCTTTTGCTCGATCTTTCTCCAGGTGGCCGCGCCGGGAGGACACCCCAGAAAGTTCCGCAGCGGCACTGCGTCCACTGCGTTCCCTGGGCGGGCGCGACTCGGCGTCTCGCCAGAAACGCAGCCTCTCGGGAAACTTCTGTCACCGGTCCCTCTCTGCAAGCCCAGAGGCCTCTCAGCCAGGGCGGGGGCGGCTCCGGGAGCCCAGACTGGAACAGAAGAGGGGGGCAACCGCAGTCATACTAGGCTGTGCTTCTTCCCTCGGAGGCCTGACCCAAAGCTTAAGCCGCTCGGGAATCAGATTTTAATGTAAAGAAACCGGACTCTGGGGCTTCGGCACTGCGGTGGAGATGGGAGATGGAGGGAGGGGACCAGACCCGGAGAAAGCAGCTCAGCCCCAGGCGGGCTGGATGCGACCTCCTCCTGATTTCGCGGTGGAGGTGGACGAGTTGTGTTTGCATCACTCGGGTGCTTGTTAGCAATGCCCAGCCTTGGCCCCACTCCAAGCCTATTGAACTAGACCCTGCATTTTAGCCAGAATTCAGGTGATTCAGGTGCACCTTAAGCGTGAGAAGCCTTAGTAAAGAAAACCAGTTTAGATCTGCAGCTCACTCCCCCTTTTGGGGGTGTGGAGAGGGGGGTGGAGAAGGTAGTACGCCATTCTGCATAACAAAAGGGAGGCGGGAAGAGGCTCAGCTTTCTCTCTTTGCGTGTTCTAAGCTAAGCACTGGCCAAAGGCTAGACATTCATTTCATGTCTTTTCTTCTTATCCTTCACTCACTGTCCTAGACAGTTTTGGTGGAAGAACTTGTGTAGAATATTGAGGGCCAGCACTCACTTCCCTTTGGAGGCCTGCCTAAGTAAGGCCTTTCAGTCCCTCCCTTTGTGATGTTCTGAGGCCTTCATTCCCCAGACCCTTTGAGGCCGCCCAGGCCCTTGTGTTAAACTGTACATGGAAGAACCCAAGTGAAAATTACTAGTATAATATTCTTTTGCTTTCTTCTGCGGGTGGGTGGTGGTTAGAAAACATGCACTAGAGATTTCTCTGGATCTCGTATCTGCCCCAGGGAGAGCTTTAGCCTGGCCTGGGACCAGGCAGAGTCAGTGCTGGTGTATGGGAGGCCCAATGGAAGGAAGAAGGCAAGGTGCAGAAGAGGGCTCAAGGCCTCTGAGCCCATATGCTGGGCCAGTTTTTGTCCTGGGGCTGGATGCCGGGTTCAGGGGCTCATTGTAGGCTACATCTGCCGGTAAGGGTTCCGGGAAGTTTATATCATTCATTCATTCAACAGAGAACTTACAAGTACCTTTTAGAGGACAGGTACTGTCCTTCAGCCCTGGAAGATTCAGCCTTCACAATAAAAATATCCTATTTTCATTGAGGCAGATGAGTTTTAAAAAACATATATGCTATCTCAGGTGGTATGGGTAATAATGAAAAATGAAGTAAGATAAGTGGGATAGAGTTTGAGCAGAGGGTGCACTTATATGTTGGTTGTTCAGGGAACGTTTCTCTGTTAAGGTGACATTCATTGGTGGGAGACCTGAAACAAGCGAGAGAGAAAGCAGGTAATGGGTGCCCTGAGGTGGAAGCCTGCTCAGTGTGTTGGAATAAGAATAAAGAGGCTGAGGCGAGAAACTAGGAGAATGGAGTTTTTCCTGAATGAAATGGGGGAAGATGCAGCAGGTTTTGCAGCAGGGGCAACATCCAGGGTAGGTTTTGTCTGTGTTATATGTGAGGCTGCAATCAGATATGTGTATTTGAAGTTCAATGCTTGGGGTACAAATCCTGCTAGTGTTTTGAAGTTCTCCCCTTCAAGACCATTAGCCCTTCAAAGAAAGGCTCCACAGTGTGCAAAATTTCATAGAATGATAGAAATCCCAAGTGAGGAGCTACCCAAGGTATTTCTTGTTTTGCATACAGGGAAACTGAGATTCAGAAGAATGAAGTGACTTACATGATGCAATTGGTTATAGCAGAGCTGGAACTAGAATCTGAGACTCCAGTGTATTTCCCTGCACCATACAGTGCTGTCTTATCAAAAAATAACATTATTGTTATTCTTGTTCTTTTTTGATGGCCCAGATATTAGTAGACTGTGTTGTAGTCTCGTTTGGTTACAGCAACACTGGTTCAACAGTGGACAGATTGGTACCATTTCTCTCCCTCTCCCCTTTTCTTCCTCTCTGGGCTTTTTGACTTTGTTACTGATCGTTTGATATCTAACAGACATAGTTTTATCAGGGGTCACCTATTGCTTTGGAAATAGTGTATAAATCAGACAAGCTCAAGGTGTTTCACACTCATCTGTCTTCTTTTGCTTTTCAGATCAACAGTGAGTTGTTTGTAAAAAAAATGTACAGTTCAAGAAACCACTTGAAATTTTCTTCTTCTTAAACAGACACTTGCCTATAAAATGAACAAGCTGAATTTAAGTGCTTAGTTTTCAATTCAGTGAACTAGTTGAGTAACTCAGACTTCACACACTGAGAATTCACTTCGTGCTCTGTGCCCTGGGAGATGGGGAGCTGCCATTCCACTGTGGTGATAGCCGTACACTGCTGTCATCTTGGAAGGACGCGGCTGTTGCCCCAGCACCATGGAGTCTGTGTCTCTGTCTGTTCTAAGAGTCCCCTTCTCCCAAGGCACGCATGTGGGACACGGAGTTGAAGCATGAGGGTAGAGGACCAGAAAATAAAGCCAGCCATTTTATTTTAGAGCAATCAAATTGCCAATCATAATTCCTGGGGAACAAAAGCAGACCTTTTTGGCCATGAATGACTTGACTATGAAACATCAAAATAAGAAAATTGCTTTGAAAGACTTAAATATTCTCTTGGCAATTGCAAGCAGCCCATGCGTGCCATCATTGCCAAGGCCACGTTACACGGTTAAAGCCAACACATTCATTTTACATCTATGCCATCGGGCTTGTTTTTTCCTTTGTCTCCATCCTACTATCCATATGGGGATAAATTCCCCATCTGTGCATTCATTTCATTCTTCACAGCTGAGATTTTAATTTTAATGATTATAAAAATGATCACCATCATCAGATTTAGGTTTGATGGTGTGTTTTACTTTTGACAGCACTTCCACCTTTTCTCATAACACTGAGAGCTTGGAGGACAAGCATTCTACACATTTTACAGATAAAATAAGGGCACAGAGTTTATGGTAATTGGTTTCCTTAGAGATGCCATCTCTACTTTAATGTCTCATGGGCAGTCAGCTTCCCAAGGCAAAGCCCATATTCCATTTCCCTTCCCCGTCTCTAAACCTGCCCTCTTCTAAAGTCTTCTCCAGTTGTTCCCATATTGATATGGGAACTCCATGGTCCCTGTTTCCCAGGCCAAACTCTTTGGAGTCACTTTCAATTTCTCTTTTCTTCTACTCTCTGTAATCCTCCATTGACAAATCTTATGGACTTTACTTTCAAAATACGACCAGTGACCTGGTACTTCTCACCATCACTGATGTTACCTCTTTGATTCTAAGTTTGATACCAAACTCTCTTGCCTTGATTATTGCAGTAATTTCCTGACTGGCCCTTTTGTCCTCAGCTGCTCCTGTCCCCCATCAACACTCAACATAATAACCAGAGTGATTCTTTCAAAATGCACCTGTGTCATTCCTTTGCTCAAAACCCTCTAAAGCTTTGCACTTTCTGTGGCCTATACGGGGCTCCTGGATCAGGCCCCACCTCTCTTTGATGCCTTCTTCCCTCTTGACTATTGTGTTCCCACCACCCTGGCCTCCTAGTTACTCCCCAAACATACCAAATAAGGTTTTGCTTAGAGCCTTTGCACTTGATGTTCTTTTGGCTTGGAATGGATTCTTTCATATATATCTGTATCTTTTTCATAGATATATGCATCTTATCTCATCTCAATATGTCCTATTTATTAGAAAGACCCTCCTTAACTATCCTGTATACAATAGCAACTCCATCCTCCCCATTCAGTATTTCCTAACCTCCTCACCCTACTTTCCTTTTCTCCAAAGCATTTATCATCCTCTGAATCCTTTATATTTGCTTTTTGTTTTTTTCCCTTCTCCCTCATACAGGAATATAAATTCCACAAGTCAGGGACTTAATTTATTCACTGCTACATTCTTTGGGCCTGGAGCTATGCTTGTCCCATAAAATATTTGTGCTTACAAATATTTGTTGAATGAATGAATGAGTTAATGCATTCGGAACTGCTCAGGATGGAATGGACTGCTTAGTAGACAGTAGACCTCATCACTGGGGGTTTTCCAATATTGGCAGATTGTTATAAAGTGGACTTAAGGATCACAGGGATAAGACTAAACTCGATGTCCTTTCAAGGACAGTGTTTTGATGTAGAGCAGAGAGCATGTATCCGAGAGAACTGGACTTAAGCCTTTTCTCTGAGACTTACTGGTTCTGTAACATTGGATGGTTTTTCTAAGTCCCCTATCTTCAATGCCTTATTTGCTACAATTGATTTTATACTTTTCTTTTCATAGGGTAGTTATGACCTTGAAATTAAGCAAAGTCTTTCATGTAAAGCTGTTAGTGTGTTTCCTGACACTTACTAAATGCACAACAAACCTAAACATAACTGTGACGATAATGTTGCTTCCATCTTCAGGAGTCTGAGAATCTGTGAAGGGACATGTCCAAGGCCACTCAAGAGATAAGTGTATTTTTTTGACTATTAGTTAGGTCATGCTTTTCCTACCAAACTATGTCAGTTCTTTCCCTTCAGGCTTTCTTCTTTAGTTCTGGTAAGATTCCTACCTCTCCTGACCCTCCCTTGGTCTCTTGAATTGCTGTGTTTTTAAAATTTTTTTCCTCAAACCTATTTTGCCTACATCGTGACGCTGGCTACTGATATTTATTTTGCCTAATGCCAATTTTTAAGTCAAAAACAACCTCACCAAGGATTGCTTACCCTGCATCATATTCAAGTCAGATGATTCAAATATCAGTTTCTCACTTCCATAGCTGATATGTCTCCCCCATGAACTGGATGCTCAACAAACATGTGTGGATTATAAATTGGTAGTTTGAGCTTTGAGAAAGGGCTGAGTGTAATAATAATAATGATAATAATAATAATTAATAATAAAGATTATTTTGGTCAACCAAACCTGTTTATTTTCAGAATCTATACAGTTTGGGGCTTCAGTATTGTGGCTTTGAAACTGTTGAATGAACTGGAAGGAATAGATTACAGTGACCACAGACAGGGGAGCTGTTTGCAGAAGGACAGTGGATCTTGATAAATGCTGCATCCATGTAATATCTAGTCATGGTGATGAATTTAAAATAAAATGAAAAAACATTTATAATATATTGAAAAAATATTACTGAATTAGTTACCGAAAATGTGGGTTACTTAATGATAGTTTCAGATAGTTTCATCCCTCCGTATCAAATTTGTACGTAGAAGAAAGTTGGAACTGTGCTGAAATGTAACAGTTATCTAAGATGGCAGGAATATGGATGAATATTGTACAGTGCCAATATTCCACAATGAAAAAGTTATTACATTTGAATATAAAAGTTAAATATCCTTTCTTTTAAGAAATGTCCTAGGAATGCATGTGGTAGGGCCCACTGGTGATTCTCCCCTTATATGTATAGATAAATCACTTCTCTGAGCTTCCATGTCCACAAATTGAGAAAAGAAATCACAATATCTGTCCTACATAATGTGTGGCCTTATACAGGATGATGTATCAGAAGCTACTTTCTAAACTATAGAGAAATAGACAAGTTTTAGGTGTTTTAATTATTGGCATTGCTGTGGAGACAGATGTTGCCATTGTGCAGAGACTCACGTGACCAGCTATCTTTGGTATGACTCTTCTCCAGCATATTTTCTGACCTTCTGTCTTTTTGGGGGGCATAAACACAACTGGGCCTCACGGGCTTCTTGGATGACTATGCTGGACATGCTCATGTCCAGCTCCAAAGGAGGGAGGCCTGGAAGAAGAAAACACTGTTGGTACAAGATTCCGGTTTTCCTGGAGGCTTTCTTTTGAAATGATTTCTGCTTGAGCTTTGCTTTCAAGTAGGTAAAAACTGGATTTTGAATCTGTTACCTATAGCCCTTCTGGCCCTGAGACCCAGCTGTGTCCTGATTATCTTCTGCATTTGCATCCAAATCCTGCTATTGTTTTAGTTCTAAAACTGATCAGATGCCCTTACCTTGATTGTTGTGAGAAAACAGCCCATGCCTGCCACCTGGGGACTTTGTAGGTAGCATTTGGCTTCCTTAGGTCTGAGATGTGCAATTTTTCCAGGAAGCGAGATGCAGACAAGTTGAGATCCATTCCATCTGCACTGTCTCCTCCTTGTTGGGAAGGATGTGACCCTGGCAGAATGATATGGCCTTCCCCTTGGCAAGCAGTTCATGCTGAGGGGGTCATATGCTGAGTGGCTTCTAGTGCCATTATTTATCTCTTAGAGACAAAGGACATCTGCTGAGACCCTCGTTCCTGAGTAAGAGGAGTCATTCAGTAAGGGAGATGATCTATACAAAGGGCCTACACATTCCCATGGTCTAAAGCTGGAAATGAGGAAAAATCTGAATGGATTAATGATGCATTGGTTTTGATCCACTGATCCAATGATTAATGATCTTCATTATTATACACAACCTTGGAACTTTTGGATGAGGGGGGAAGAGAAAGACAGGGGCCTCAAATGGAAGCGTATAAGAAGGAGAAAAGAAGTAGACAGCAGAGAGGAAGCTGGAATGGGCACTCTGCAGTTATTTTAACCTTCTTAGAAGTTTCATTTTAAAGATAGCTTGGTTCAAATCAACGTTTGGATTTTCCTAGTTTATTGATCCTGAGACTAGTTCTCTTGACCTGATTGTTCAGAGTCATTGTTAAGACAAGCTAAAATAAACATACGTCCCCTGACTAACAATAAATAGCATTTTTTGACCTCTTATCACAGGGTAAGGAATTTACTCTGACTTAAATGCTTCACAAGAATTATATTCCTTAATCCACAAATAACTTTTTTATTGGCCCTATTTTGCAGATAAGGGAACTGATGTTCAGAAAAGAAAGTTGCCCAAGGTCATACAGTGAGTTTGCCAGTCATCTGTCAGTTTGTGCTCAGCTCCATATCTCACCTTGGCCCTGCTCCGCTCTGTATGAGAGGAACTACATATCCCAGACTCCGTTGCTGAATAGCTTCCAGGGAGTATTGACCAATGGGAGGTACTGGGAGTATTGACCAATGGGAGGTACTGGTGAAAGAGTAGAGGACAGGAGAGGGGAGACTCAGAGAATATTCCCTGGCATTCCTGGCCCTGCTTTAGGCAGCCTGTCCAGGGGTGCTTGCTTCTCCTTTTTGAGTCTGGTTTCCGCTGGACAATGCCTCCCTCCATAGTCTCAGTTCTCACCAGGCTGCCTCTGTTGCATGGGTCTAAGCTTCTGCCAGATGGCCCTGGCTTCTGGGTTCTGATAACAACATCTACTTGTGTCATTCCAATCCCAGAGATGATAATGGCTTCTTTCTGTTACTAATTTCTGGTTGCCTCGTTGTTTCTTGCTATGGACTAAATTGTGTCCCCCTCAAATTCCTATGTGGGAGCCCTAACCCCTCAATATGACTGTATTTGGAGATAGGGCCTTTATGGAAACGGTTAAGGTAAACAAAGTCATAAGGGTAGAGCCCAGATCTGATAAAATTCATGTCTTTATAAGAAGACAAATGAATGATCTAGCTCTTTCTCTCAGCCATAAAAAAAAAAAAAAAACAGTGAGAAAGTTGCTGTCTACAAGCCAGAAAGAGAGCTCTCTCCAGAACCTGACCATACTGGCATCTGGGTCTTGGACTTCCAGCCTCCAGAACTATGAGAAAATAAGTTCTGTTGTTTAAGCCACCCCACTATGAGATTTTGTTATGGCAGTCAGAGCTGACTAATATGCCCCCTTTCGCTTCTAAACCTTTCCTTAACTTTGTGGTATAATTTCCCTGCATTAATTTCCATTCTGTTTGAAATCCCTAGAATGTTTTTATTTTTTTCTTCTTCTGACTGACCTCTGACTTAATAACTCAGCTAGCAAGTTCAGACCTGAGATTCCAACCCAAAATCTGTGTTTTTAAAAGCTACGTTACATTTCTTAGATTGTTTTGGCTATCTGCAGAAGGTTGGAGGAAGAGTCAAGTAAATAATTTGAAACCAAGGCTCTGCCTGACCAGTGCCACTAAGAAGGATGGAAATAGAAAAAAATTTCAAGGTTTGAGAAGTTCTCAATATGACATTTCAGACACAGCCTTTGTAGTTACGGGCAGAGGTTTGTAGTTACGGGCAGAAGTTGGGAGTCCGTGCAGAGATAGAGTACTCTTGTTAGTGGCGTGGCTCCAGCGCTGCAGCAAGAGGGGCAGGGATATTGTATCTGCGAAATGTGGATATTGACTTGCCAACATTGTGAAATGTGTCATATGATGAAATGCTAAGCATGGAACTGAGTAGGGTGTTAGGGTGGCAGTTAATTATATAGTTTTCTCTTTTCTGATAACACGTGGAATGATAGAATGTTAATGTGGGCAAGGTACAAGTCTCTAATGTTATTAATTTTCTCATCCTTTGACAAGTCTTTCTCCTCCCTCTAGGAAGAGTTCACTTCTTGTTACCCAGTTTGAGGAGGAGGTAAATACTTTGAAAGATCTCTTTCACCTTTCTTTCCCAGACCTTGTATTTTTCATCTTTTAATGAGAATATTGAAATCCATGTCTCTTCCTGAGAACTATAAGCATATCCCTCACAAAGGATATGAGACAAAGCAGTTTGCTACTTGCCAATGAGAAAGTGAAAACTTTAGGAATGTTGGTGGCTATTTCGTGGGTAGCTGATGAAGAATGGAGATGAGTATCAGTCTTCCAAATGTCATGGCCACATAATTTGTTTCTATTTATAATGCTTATTCTATTATGCCAAGGGAAGGAACCCAGCGGATGGGCACGGTTAACTTCTTTCACAGGGACTTGGTGATGAGTAAGATAGACAGTAATGCCCAGCAAAGGAAATTTCACCTCAAGTTATGATAGTAACAGATTACAGTGAGTGGGTTATGAAAGTGAAATATCAAAATTTGTTCAAATTTCCAACACATTACATTCAAGATACACTTAACTAGAATTGTCCAAACCTATTTAATGATAGACACATAGAAATAATTCACTCGATACCTAGTCACTTTAATCCAATCAAAATACTTTTCCTTGTTGTTATCTCTAAGGAACAAATTTTTTTTTATTATTATGTTCAGTTAGCCACTGTATAGTACATCACTAGTTTTTGATGTAGTGTTCAGTGATTCAATAGTTGCATATAACACCCAGAGCTCATCACAACATGTGCTCTCCTTAATACCCATCACCTGGCTAACCCCCCTCCCAACGGAAAACCTCGGATTGTTTCCCAGAGTCCACAGTCTTTTATGGTTTGTCTCCCTCTCTGATTTCTCCCCGTTCAGTCTTCTCTCCCTTCCGCTATGGTCCTCCTTGCTATTCCTTATGTCTAAGGAACGAATTGTTGATCAAAGATGAGAGGCAGATACAGTCGCTGTACCCTGCAGAATCACTTATGTTACAGGTGAGTAACTAATAGAAGAAACATTCATTTGTTTGCAAATTGCCTTCTTTAGAGTCTGAGAAATGGAAAAATAGGGACGTGAGGTATTTCATGTGCCAGTCAGAACCTTAATATATTGTATTTGGTAAAGAGGATTCCACAAAGTAAATTGACATATTCAGGCAGAAGATAATGGAACCTAGACTATGACCCAGGGAAACTGATGATGGATCTGATGTTTCTGCCATTTATACAGCAATAAGTTATAAAAGAACACTCCAGGAGGTCAGTTAATTCCTCCATAAACTAAAAAAAAAGAACAATGGGGACTGCTTAGGGCAGGCGACGCCCAGTGGGCAAAGGTTCATTCCAGAGATGAACAAACACAGAATATGTATTTGCTATCTTTTCTATAAATGTATGTAGTGGAAAAGGCATGGGTTTTATATGAGAAAGGCCTGCGTTCCAACCTTAGGCCCAAACTTCTGCAAAAAATGACAATGAAAATAATTCTTGCACATATATTTCTTAAAAGGATTCAATGATTTATTACAGGTAAGATGCCTGGCATATAATAAACTTAACAATTATTATTGTGATGATTATTTGGATTTGGGCCTGGGCCTTCACCTTTCTGAAGGTCCATTCTAGGAAAAAGGGAATAGAGATTTATATGACTCCTTAGAACTTGCACCAGTGGGTCAGATATTGAAATTGTGGAAAGAAGGCTTTGCAAACAGTTAAAACTGCTTAATGGATACTTCAGGACAAAGTAACTTTTCCTGTCACTGTGGGTGCTTCCTTATAAGATAGGCAATTACTTTTCAGGCACGAAAAAGGGGAGTTCAATAACAGAAGCGAATCCAACTTTTAGGATTCTATGACTCTGAGTAACAAACAGTAAATAGAGTTCAAGGTTTGCAATAGAGTCGAAGGGTTGCTATAGATTGAATTTTTGTGTGTATCGCTTGTAAATATGATAATCTAATACATGCCACTATCTTAATTAATACTTTTTAAACTAGTAACAATAATAATAACAAGGAGAATTTACCATTTACTAGGCACCTACTATATATCAGAGATGGTTATTCACTGCTATTTTTAAATATGTAACTTTAATGGGCCACTCCGAAATTCAGTTCAGAAACAACTGGGCAGTCTGGATTAGAAAGAAATCTGGAGAAAAGGACAGGCAGCTTCCTTTCCACCCCTCCCCACGTATTCCCATATTACATATTTAAGTGGATATAAATGAATAACTTTTAGCTTTTTATCCTTCTAAATATTAGCACCTGCTATTTCAAGTATAAAGTTCTCTTTAGCTGAAATATTCTTTCTGGCTATGAATAAATTTTTGACATCTAAATTGAGTCAGGTTTAAAAACATCATCTCAGAATTCAAACTATCCTTGAGGTTTTCAAGTTAAAGTGGGAGGTGTGGAGGTATTGTGACTTATGGTGAGTTCCAGGTTTCCCAAGTCCAAGGGCATATAACTATATTACTCTGTGTTTGTGCTATATTACTCTGTGTTTTCAACCAATCTGTGGTTTTCTGGAGGAGACTATCAACAGTTAAAATTAAGGGTATTCAGAAGCCCTAATGTGAACAGGCAATTTTACCTTTTTCACCAAAATTCTCTTAGGAGATGAGAACCAAGGCACTCCTGGGTGGCTTAGTCAGTTGAGCATCCAACTCTCGATCTCAGCTCAGGTCTTGATCTCAGTCAGGATCATAAGTTCAGGCCCTGCATTGGGCTCCAAGCTTGGAGCCTACTTAAAAAAAAATAAAATAAAATAAGAGAGATGAGCACTAATTAGACAAGGAGGTTAATTTCATTGGCAACTCTTTTTTATGGCATCATCATGGCCTACGCTGTTATGAACGTGAGAAAGCCCAAAGATAGAGCCTATGATATTTGCAGTTGGCCTCTGGCTTTTGATCCTATGATTTTAATTCAGAATTGGGAACCTCCTGTGTCTGCCTTCTGAAAGCAATATTGTCACTCAGGTTCTTGGACCCTTGATTCCTTTCTCTTAACCCTCCTCCTCTCCCATCTCCATACATCCAAAGCAAGACCAGAGGCATGGGGTGGGCCTGTGTAAGTGGTCTAACATCCTAATCCTACTTAGGTCTTTGAAATGATTACCCTCCCCTTAAATATTATAAAGAAGGGCTTTTGATCTAGTCAACTGCTAATTTTTTTTCAACTATGGTTTCTTCTAATATAAGAATGCTAACTAGACTTAAGGAGTATTACCTAAAATTAATAACCTATTGAAGATACAGTGTGATCATTTTTCAAAATACCTCAAATAAGAAATAGAACTCTGAGGGGCGCCTGGGTAGCGCAGTCGTTAAGCGTCTGCCTTTGGCTCAGGGCGTGATCCTGGCGTTCCGGGATCGAGTCCCACATCGGGCTCCTCCGCTGGGAGCCTGCTTCTTCCTCTCCCACTCCCCCTGCTTGTGTCCCTCTCTCGCTGGTTGTCTCTCTGTCAAATAAATAAATAAAATCTTTAAAAAAAAAAAAAAAAAAAAAAAAAGAAATAGAACTCTGAGAGCCTTGCATTATGATGTGAAGCACAATCAGTATGGATTTGGGGATTTAAAGTTGTCTTCATAGGCCTAGCCCAAAATTACTTCTCTAATTCTCAATCTTGTTTTAAATAATTTGCATCAAGAAACGTTTAGGCCCCATGATTATGTAGGTGGATTATTGGGTATCTAAGCAGCTTCTATGGTTTATTGTGAGAAGTGCAATTATTTTCCACTTATTTTCTCTGTAGGGATAATGAATATATTACAGTGCATTATGCACTGATGTGTATAGTGTGATGAAGAAATGTATGTGCTTATGCATACATGTATGCTTATATTGTATACTGGTAAACTCATTGTAACTGCAATCTGCAATGAAATCATATAGAAGGAGATTAATGTTCCAGTCAATTTCTTACAGAGATATTACATAAATTCTATACTTATAGCTTTGATCCAACTTAAAATTCAATATATTCAGCAACAATTTTGATCAGCAATGATTTTGATCATTAAGATATTTTTACAGTGTATCTTTTACAGTGCTAGGTACTTCTACAGATATCATCTTATTTAATTACCTTGCAGCCCTTTGAAGAGTATGTGAGTGCCCTGATTTTACAGATAGATAAGTAGAAGCTGTCTTCGTCTGTTCTGGCTGCCAGACCAGGTGGCTTATGAACAACAGAAATTTATTTTTCACAGATCAGGAGGCTGGGAAGTCCAAGATCAAGGCACCATGATTCAGTGTCTGGTGAGAACCTGCTTCCCGGTTGAAAGACGGCTCTCTTCTCAATGTCCTCACAAGGTCGAAGGGAGAAGGGAGCTCCTTGAGTTTTCTTTTGTAAGGGAACCAATCCCATTTGTGAAGGCCCCATCCTCAGAACATAAGCACCTCTCAAAATGCCCACCTCCAATATCATCATATTGGATGTTAGAACTTCACGTACAAATTTGCAGACACAAACATCCAGTCTATAGCAGAAGCTTAGAGGGATAAAATACAATGGACTCAAGACACACAATTTAACTATCTCCAGCCCTGGGACTCCACTCCAGCGTTTTCACCAGAGCTTTATTCTTCTAAGGCTAAAGGAAACCTGGAAGTAGACAAATTTTGTGCACAGCAAATTAAATAATTCACTGAAAAATAGCTCCTGTTTTCCTTTGTGAAAATTACATAAACCAGCAGGAAAAAATTACATGCTCCAAACTGGAACAACCAACCTATTTGTTGTGGGAATGAATATCCCAGTGTTTTAATACTGTCTCTGCACTGACTGGCAATAGAAGACAGTGTGCTAGAAATAACACTTTCCTTTTCCATTGAACATTGAAGTTGTCATAAGAAAAGTGTTTGCCACATTTTTGTGCACTGCAAGCTGTTGTGGTAGAAGGAATCACTGCTTAATTTGTATCTGGATGTTTTATTCTTCTCATGATGCAAACAGTGACACAGAGAGGTGATATTGCATCCTTTTTTTTTTAATGTAAAGAGATCTGTAGGCATATTAAATGAAAGACTCAGGACAGAGATCTGTTTTCTTTCTTGCAATCTGAAGAGAAAGAAGGAACAACCCCAGAATCACCTTGTAAATTGAGATGGTCACAATGGATGGATTTGAGGGGCAGTGTCCTGCAAAGGGTTAAGCATAGATGTTCTGGAGCCAGAATATCTGGATTAAATTCCAGCTGTATTACATACCAGCTGTGTGACCCAGAGAAAGTTAATTTTTTTTTCTGTGCCTCAGTTTCCTATTTGAAAATTGAGAACTAATAAGCTTTGGTACTTCTTACCAAACGAAGTAGTCTCTCTAAGGCAATCTAGTGAAAAAGTAGAAGTTCTGTTTGTCAATGGCTTAATGTCATTGTAGCCAGGGACTGATTGTATTGAGGGAAAAAGCATTCTAACTTCATAAATACCTGGAGGTTTATGCTGAGTTTTAAATAGCATCTCTCCCTGTCACTGAACATATTTGAAAACACAAATTTCACATTGCTTTCTCTTTAAATAGTAGTATAACAATTGGAATTGCCAATACAATTAGTGAATTCCAGGAGAGAAGATCATTGTATTCCCAGGCCCTAGCCCATGATAAATATTTGTTGAATTAATGATACAACCAAGCAATCTGATACCTTTAGACATGTTGACATTGCTTATCAAAGATGCATTCTATTATTATTATTTTTTAAAGATTTTTAAAAATTTATTTGTCAGGGAGAGAGAGAGAGATAGAGAGAGAGAGAGAGAGAAGTAGGCAGAGGGAGAAGCAGGGAGCCCGATGTAGGACTTGATTCCAGGCCCCGGGGATCATGACCTGAGCTGAAGGCAGATGTTTTTGGTGGTGGTTTTTTTTTTTTTTAAGATTTTATTTATTTATTTGACAGAGAGAGAGACAGCCAGTGAGAGAGAGAACACAAGTAGGGGGAGTGGGAGAGGAAGAAGCAGGCTCCCAGCAGAGGAGCCTGATGCGGGGTTCCATCCCAGAACACCGGGGTCACGCCCTGAGCTGAAGGCAGACGGTTAATGACTGAGCCACCCAGGTGCCCCTGAAGGCAGACGTTTAATTGCCTGAAGCACGCAGGCGTCCCAAGATATATTCTATTATTTTCAAAGAGGACAGAACAGTACTCTGAAATATGTGGAAGTATTATTAAAAATCTTTTATTCTTGGGAAAGAAAATGGGATGGCTGAGAACAAAGTTGGAGCTGAAGAGACAAGCCTCTAGTGCTGGCCCTGGGGAGGGCTTCTGATTGGTCCTGTCATTTGAAAACAGTATATGCTACAAAAAGGGGTTTCTAAGCTGTGGTAGGCTCAGGGGCCAGTGTTGGTAATGAAATGATTTTAGGTATAGACGAATTAATATTTTTATAGTGCCACCCAGGCACCCATATTTATTTATTTTTTAAAAAAGATTTTATTTATTGATTTATTTGAGAAAGAGATCGAGAGAGAGAGAGAGAGAGAGAGAGCGCCAGCGCGCTCATGGGGGAGGGGGGAGAAGGGCAGAGGGAGAAGCAGGCTACCCCACGCTGGGCAGGGAACTTGACAAGGGCTTGATCTCAGAAGCCTGAGATTATGACCTGAGTCGAACACAGATGCTTAACCGACTTAGCCACCCAGGCACCCTATTCAATAGGTATTTTAAAAATTCAACAACACATCATATAGGTCCAGTCTATTCCCACTTTATTTAAAAAAATATTTTATTGACTTATTTGATAGAGAGGAGAGAGTGAGCACGAGCAGGAGGAGGGGCAGAGGGAGAGGGAGAAGCAGACTTCCCGCTGAGCAGGGAGCCCAAGTAGGGAGCCTGATGTGGGCCTCAATCCCAGGACCCCGCTTAACTGACTGAGCCACCCAGGCACCCCTCTATTCCCACTTCATATAAGAGCTCCCAGACTCTTCCCTGGGGAAATGCTGCTGCACCATGGGTGCCAGTCTTGGTGGGACTGTTAATCAGGATGCTTCTTGTGCTGCTCACCAAGGCATGGGACAAATGTATGCTGTGTTTCTAACCTTCCAACGGAGTGATACAAGTTTTGAGTTTAGTCAGCCCTGTGACTGCATGATGATTCCTGCTGCCTCCAGTCCCGGAGCTGTCTAAGCTGGTCTTCCCAACACCCACCTCTTCTGCTCATCCTTCCAACCTAGGAGTTGTCCTGAATTTTTCCAATATGCTCTTTTTTTTCAATTCTGTGTAGCTAGAGCAAGTTTTTGCTGATTATATTTAAAAATTCTTTTACCATGGATGTCATCGATATTATTGCTTCAGAAAAATTAGTGTTTTAACATTAAACATGAGTCTGTAAAGGAAAATGTTGAATACACTGTGAAATGATATGCAGATACAGCAAAAATTGTGAGGATTGGCAAATGGCTAATGATGGGAAACATCATTGCAAATATTGATATTAGCAATGAGCTTCCTGGGTGCATTTAGGAATTAAAATTGGGGTATCCGGAAAAGCTATTAAAAAGAGCACTGAGGATTATATTATTGGGATGATTTGATCAATACAAAAAATATGGACTTGAAACAAATAATATATTAATTAATAAGTTAGTAATGGTCTTAAATGTCTAGAACAGATACATTTTGAAAAGGGAGTGGTATTATTTCCTTGTTCAAGATCAGGCTTTTTTTTTTTTTTTCAAATCTAAAAACACTTCTTCTTGGGGCGCCTGGGTGGCTCAGTCATTAAGCGTCTGCCTTCGGCTCAGGGCGTGATCCCAGGGTCCTGGGATTGAGCCCCACATTAGGCTCCTCTGCTATGAGCCTGCTTCTTTCTCTCCCACTCCCCCTGCTTGTGTTCCCTCTCTCACCGGCTGTCTTCTCTGTGTCAAATAAATAAATAAAATCTTAAAAAAAAATAAATAAAAAATAAAAACACTTCTTTGCCTATATCAGAGAAAACCGTTTTTCTGAGTGAAGTATTTTATTCTTGACATTATTTTTTCCCAATTAGTAAAACACCAAAAGTATAAATCTTTGTCAACTAAATCAAGAATCAGTGCTGCAGAAAAGGAGTGTGCGTGTGTGTGTGTGTGTGTGTGTGTGTGTGTGTGTTTGATATTTCTTGTTAGTAACTACTGTTAATGTTTTCAGTCCTGCTTTTTCTGGACATATTGTTATAAATGCCGTGATTTCCTTTGTGTCAGAACTCCAAGAAACAAGTTGTGACTCCACTGTCATCCCTCTCACTTTCAGGTTCTCTGAGTATTGGTTTGGGGTCAAAACATTTGGAAATTGAAGACATTTAGCCCATGAATCTTGCTTTTTTACCTGATGCTTTAATTTTTATTTCAAAAATATGCATTTAAAATGTTGAGGTGAACGTTGGGCTACATAAAGATTTTGACACCTGAAACTGTTTTTGGCGATTATGCTTTCTCGGTGATCCCCCTCAGGGAAATAATGATAAGAAATGCAGGTCACTTATAACCCTCCCCCCCTCCCCCCAAATAATCTACAGTAGGAAAAGAAAGTGTCAGGTACTGGAGATTTCACTTTGAAATGACAGGACACCATGCAATCGACTATGTTTCCAATATGACCTTTATTGAGCAAGTACTGCTGTGACATTTAACATCAATCAACGAAAGGTTGCAAACTGTGCATGTCAACGAGGTTCTCCCATGAACAAAAGTCCTTTTTCAATGCACCAGTGAGGTAAACATAATTATTCATATATAGCTTTCTTAAGGCTAAGAGAGTTCTGTGTTTCATTTATTATTTTTGGCTCAGTTGGTTCTTTGCATAATACATCTCAAGACATCCCTCCCCCCAAGTGCCCCCCTTCCAACAGCTTAGGAAATTGGCCAATTCCCCAGGTACATACAATATCATGCATTTGAATCACCCAAAGACTGAGGAGGGAGCACCCTGAGCTTGCATGCAGTTCCCTCATATTGCACAAAGTAAAATACAATGTCTGGAGCCCCCATGGGAGAACCCGTTCTGTTTTGAAGCTGTCAATCACATGCATATTAAAATTGTCATATGGCTTAACCTTTTGCAATGGACTCAAATATTAGTCACTCTGGGTGACTTCCTTTACTATGGCGTGTGAAGTGACCTTCTCTACCTTTTTGGTAGACACTAGCTTCTCCTCAAAGGTCTCTTCATGCTCTTCGACCTTTTGAGTGACGGTTACAGATTTGGTGATGTATTTGGTAGCACCATCGCCCCCCTCACTGGTGATTTTTTCTATCTTTTTGGTCACCACCACTTTTTCCTCACTTCTGTCTCCCCCCTTCTTTTCATCTGCTGGGCTCAAGTCTAGCCCATTGGTGACAACCCCTTTCTCCTCTTCTCCCCCACTGCCTTTCTCTTTAGTTTCCTGCTCTTCCTCCTTTCCTTCCACCTCCCCATTTATCGCTATGTCTTCCTTCCTGGATTCCTTGGAAGCCTGATCACCACCTTCCTCCTCACTTCCCCCCTCCTCTTCTGCCTTCTCCTTCTCCTTCTCTTTCTCCTTCTCCTGAGGCTGTGGCTTCTCCTCTTTGGCATCTTTCTCCAAGCTCACCTTTACAGATTTGGTGACGGTGCTCACCTCCTCCACCACTTCCTCTTTTACTGGGGACTCCGCCTTCTTCTTCTCCGGCACTTCTTTCGGCTTCTCCTCCTTTTTCTCCACCTTCTCTTCCTTGGGGGATTCCTTTACTTCTTTCTTTTCTTCCTCCACTTTCTCTTCTTCTTTTTTCTGCTCGGCTTTCTCAGCTCCAGCTTCTGCTTTTGGTTTCACCTCTTCCACTGGGGATTTGGGCACGGGAGACTTGGCCTTCTCTGGCTTTTCTGCCTTGGCTTCTGCCACTGGCTCCTCCTTGGGAGCCACCTCTTCACGCTTCTCTTCAGTTTTCTTTTCATCCTTAGCTTCAGCTTCTCCTTCACCTTCGGCCTCTATCTCTCCTTCTTCTTCCTGTTCACCTTCCTCTTTTTCACTAGAACCTTCCTTCTCGGATCCTCCTTCTTCGGCTTGGTCTGATTTAGCACCCTCCTCTTCCTCTTCTTCTTCCTCTTGGCCTTCCTCTTCCTCCTTTTCTCCTTCTTCCTCTTTAAGTTCAGGTGCAGCCGCTTTCTCTGGAGACTTTTTGGCAGCTACGACTTCTTCCTCAGCCCCTGCCTCTTCCTTCTCTTCTGCCTCTTCTTCCTTCTCTTCTTTCATGGACACGGCCAGTTCCTCTTTAATGGCTGTCAAGGCATCTTCCATTTCTGATTTCTCATCTTCCACTTTGGTTTCCTCTATGATCTCCTCAACAAATTTGTGTTGGACCTTTAGCTTAGGAGCCTCTACCTTGGTTTTCTGAATCTTACTGGATATTGTGACTGAGGGCTGTCGGTGTGTATACAGTGGCCCAGTGATGCTTCCTGCAAATGTGCTAAATCTGGTCTCTTCACCCTCCAGTAGTTTTCTAAGGACCGAATCAAAAAAGACAAGTCATAATTAAAATCTCAGTGGCCTTCTGAGTTTCATTATGTGATAGGTAATGCAGCAGATACCTTTCAACAAATAGAATCACATAAATAAAAGATTCTGTCAAGCTAATGTAATACCTGCTATCATTTCACTGGTCTACAGTGTCATATCCAAAGATTCTCATGGACCACCAGCCAATCACCTGCTGCAGTAACTGACCACACCCAATAGTCCACTAACACACCCAGCCACCAAATCTCAGCTTGCCGCAGTCTATTTGCTGCACCATGAATATGCTGAAAAGCTCCCTCATGGCCAAAAAAAACCTTAGTGACCTTCTTGGGCATTTGGACTTTCAGGATGTACACTAAATTTCTTTTAGCAAATATAACGATCAACAAATCTAGAAAACTGTTTAGTGTGCATCAGTATTTGGGGTATATCAAGTTATAAATTGGTCTGCAATTTTAATCATAAACTGTCTATTTAATATAATTATTCAGCTTTCCTGAAAAAAGAGATAGCTCTGAGTGCAATTTATTCCTGAAATGTTATGATGATGACCTTTTGGTAG
This sequence comes from Ursus maritimus, assembly GCF_017311325.1. Classification (NCBI taxonomy): domain Eukaryota; kingdom Metazoa; phylum Chordata; class Mammalia; order Carnivora; family Ursidae; genus Ursus; species Ursus maritimus. Next base: position 68,145,558 of record NW_024423453.1, read on the forward strand.
TAGAAAAAGTGTTTAGTCAAGGATTTTCTCCTATGAACTTAGTCATCAGTAAGGTGACATCAGTTAGCAGACCTATAATCTTTTTTCTTTCCTCTCTCTGGTTGTGTATCTAGGTCTGTAGATATAAATCTAAATAGAACAGAATACACATATTTTCTCTCTATTCTATCAAATATATATAATATATTCTATCTAATATATGTGTATATATCCACCCTATCACTCTATAGCTGTTCTCAGCCAGATGATGGCAATAGTAAGCTGTAACAGAGAAATTGAATGTCCTGGAATTTGTCCTTGATATTATAAAGTTGAAAAGCTGAAACCACTATATGAAATATTAAAAACTAAAATTCTGTTTTTGTTTCAATCAGTTGGAAAACATTTTTCACTAAAAGTTGAAGCATAAGCACAAGCACTAAAATCAATCAGCGCCATCCCTCAAAACATTTTATTTAAATACTTATTTTAACTAATGTTTACTCTTTTAAAGCTGTGTAGAGTGGTAAAGCCAGATTTACAATTCTTTAGAATAATTGTTTTTTAATTAAGAAAGAAAGCCAGGCACTGATTTAAGATCCCTGCCACCTGCTCATTTTAACTTAAGTGATGGGGCTCTGCCAAAACAGCCTCTGCAGTGCGGTAAGTATTTCCGCCCAGTCGGTAGTGAGCGCGGTACCTGTACGCAGCGATCTCAATATCCAGAGCCATCTTGACGTTGAGGAGGTCCTGGTATTCTCGCAAATGACGAGCCATTTCCCACTTTGTGCCCCGGAGCTCATTTTCCAACTGCTGGATGGTGTCCTGAAATAGACACAGCCATAGACTCATGCTTCCAACAGCAACTTCTTTCGCAAACCGCTTACTAACCCCTCCGCCCATTTCTTTCCAGTTCTGTAAACCCTGTAGCTTCCAGCCCCCTTAAAACAAAAATAAAAACAGAAAAAAAAAAAAAACCGGAGGAACTGTCAAATAAATAAACAGGATCAATTAGACAATATGAGATTTTCTAGGCACACCATGCATTGAGACCAGTGGATCTAGAACTCGTCTCAGCAGGAAACAAACGGGTTTGGGAAAACCCCTCGGCCGACCTGGCCCTTCTCATCTGAGCCTTTTGGGCTGAAGCCAGTTTTAAGAGTTCTGATCACGACCCTAAAGTTGAGAATATGTGAGTTTCTGCACAAGCTATCCTAAACTTGCTGCTTGTTCAACTGCTCAAATGTGTACCCTCTACTGTAAAACTAGACGTCCCGAGGAAAAAAGCACGTTTCCTAAAGGTCAGGGCTCTTAGGAGCTGGAGATAGTGGGTGGGGGAGGAGTGGAGAAGGATGGAGAGGGGCGAGGACGCTGTGCGCATCTAACTTGCTCGGCGTCGCGCGCGCGCACTGGCCACCGGCCACCAGGGAGCGCGGCGGAGAGAGCGCCGGGTCGCGTGCCTGAGTGTCGGGGGCGCGCGGCGCTGGCGCTGGCGCAGGCTGGCCGCGCAGCCGCGGTTCCTACCTGGTAGCTGCTGAGGTCGTGGTTATGGCGCTCCTCGATGTCGCTGAGCTGCCGCTCCAGGGACTCCTTGGTGCCGCGCACTGACTCGAGCTCGATGCTCTTGGACTGCAGCTGGCGCCGGTACTCGGCGATCTCTTCCTTGGCGGAGCGGATGGCCTCCTTGTTTTGCTCGGCTGCCTCCGTGAGCTTGGCGTAGCGGCACTTAAACCACTCTTCCGCCTGGTGCATGTTCTGGTCGGAGTGGCATTCGAGCTGGGAGCGGATCTCCTTCAGCGCCGACGAGATGTCTGTCTTCAGGTAGTCTTTGCGCTCCACCGTGATGTGCGACGCCTGGATCTGGGCCAACAGGTCGGCCACCTCCTCCTCGTGATTGCTCCGCAGGAAGGCCACCTCATCCTGCAGTGACTGCACCTTCTTGTCCAGCTCCACCTTGACCATCGACGCCTCCTCGATGTCTTTGCGCAGCGCGCGGATGGCCGCCTCGGTGTCGTCGCGCAGCCGTGCCTCCTCCTCGAAGCGCTCCTTGAGCCGGTGGATGTCTTCCTCCAGGTGATCCGAGTCCAGCTGCACCTGAGCCTTCTCGTGATTCACCAGCTCGAGGGTGGCGCGCAGCTCGCGGATCTCCTG
>NW_024423453.1:68147697-68150403 GCF_017311325.1 Ursus maritimus
CTTTTGGTAGTAGAAAAAGTGTTTAGTCAAGGATTTTCTCCTATGAACTTAGTCATCAGTAAGGTGACATCAGTTAGCAGACCTATAATCTTTTTTCTTTCCTCTCTCTGGTTGTGTATCTAGGTCTGTAGATATAAATCTAAATAGAACAGAATACACATATTTTCTCTCTATTCTATCAAATATATATAATATATTCTATCTAATATATGTGTATATATCCACCCTATCACTCTATAGCTGTTCTCAGCCAGATGATGGCAATAGTAAGCTGTAACAGAGAAATTGAATGTCCTGGAATTTGTCCTTGATATTATAAAGTTGAAAAGCTGAAACCACTATATGAAATATTAAAAACTAAAATTCTGTTTTTGTTTCAATCAGTTGGAAAACATTTTTCACTAAAAGTTGAAGCATAAGCACAAGCACTAAAATCAATCAGCGCCATCCCTCAAAACATTTTATTTAAATACTTATTTTAACTAATGTTTACTCTTTTAAAGCTGTGTAGAGTGGTAAAGCCAGATTTACAATTCTTTAGAATAATTGTTTTTTAATTAAGAAAGAAAGCCAGGCACTGATTTAAGATCCCTGCCACCTGCTCATTTTAACTTAAGTGATGGGGCTCTGCCAAAACAGCCTCTGCAGTGCGGTAAGTATTTCCGCCCAGTCGGTAGTGAGCGCGGTACCTGTACGCAGCGATCTCAATATCCAGAGCCATCTTGACGTTGAGGAGGTCCTGGTATTCTCGCAAATGACGAGCCATTTCCCACTTTGTGCCCCGGAGCTCATTTTCCAACTGCTGGATGGTGTCCTGAAATAGACACAGCCATAGACTCATGCTTCCAACAGCAACTTCTTTCGCAAACCGCTTACTAACCCCTCCGCCCATTTCTTTCCAGTTCTGTAAACCCTGTAGCTTCCAGCCCCCTTAAAACAAAAATAAAAACAGAAAAAAAAAAAAAACCGGAGGAACTGTCAAATAAATAAACAGGATCAATTAGACAATATGAGATTTTCTAGGCACACCATGCATTGAGACCAGTGGATCTAGAACTCGTCTCAGCAGGAAACAAACGGGTTTGGGAAAACCCCTCGGCCGACCTGGCCCTTCTCATCTGAGCCTTTTGGGCTGAAGCCAGTTTTAAGAGTTCTGATCACGACCCTAAAGTTGAGAATATGTGAGTTTCTGCACAAGCTATCCTAAACTTGCTGCTTGTTCAACTGCTCAAATGTGTACCCTCTACTGTAAAACTAGACGTCCCGAGGAAAAAAGCACGTTTCCTAAAGGTCAGGGCTCTTAGGAGCTGGAGATAGTGGGTGGGGGAGGAGTGGAGAAGGATGGAGAGGGGCGAGGACGCTGTGCGCATCTAACTTGCTCGGCGTCGCGCGCGCGCACTGGCCACCGGCCACCAGGGAGCGCGGCGGAGAGAGCGCCGGGTCGCGTGCCTGAGTGTCGGGGGCGCGCGGCGCTGGCGCTGGCGCAGGCTGGCCGCGCAGCCGCGGTTCCTACCTGGTAGCTGCTGAGGTCGTGGTTATGGCGCTCCTCGATGTCGCTGAGCTGCCGCTCCAGGGACTCCTTGGTGCCGCGCACTGACTCGAGCTCGATGCTCTTGGACTGCAGCTGGCGCCGGTACTCGGCGATCTCTTCCTTGGCGGAGCGGATGGCCTCCTTGTTTTGCTCGGCTGCCTCCGTGAGCTTGGCGTAGCGGCACTTAAACCACTCTTCCGCCTGGTGCATGTTCTGGTCGGAGTGGCATTCGAGCTGGGAGCGGATCTCCTTCAGCGCCGACGAGATGTCTGTCTTCAGGTAGTCTTTGCGCTCCACCGTGATGTGCGACGCCTGGATCTGGGCCAACAGGTCGGCCACCTCCTCCTCGTGATTGCTCCGCAGGAAGGCCACCTCATCCTGCAGTGACTGCACCTTCTTGTCCAGCTCCACCTTGACCATCGACGCCTCCTCGATGTCTTTGCGCAGCGCGCGGATGGCCGCCTCGGTGTCGTCGCGCAGCCGTGCCTCCTCCTCGAAGCGCTCCTTGAGCCGGTGGATGTCTTCCTCCAGGTGATCCGAGTCCAGCTGCACCTGAGCCTTCTCGTGATTCACCAGCTCGAGGGTGGCGCGCAGCTCGCGGATCTCCTGGTCGTACGCGTCGCCCAGCTGGGCGTGCGAGGCCTGCTTCTGCCGCAGCGCCTGGATCTCCGCCTCGATCTCCTTGTTCTGCTGCTCCAGGTAGTGCACCTTCTCGATGTATCCAGCGAAGCGGTCGTTCAGCCCCTGCAACTGCTCCTTCTCGTTGGAGCGGGACAGCTTGTAGTCGCCGCCCGGCCCGGAGCCCCCGTTGAGCAGCGACGAGGACTGGCTGAAATCGAGGCTGCTCTCGGCAGAGCTGAGCATGGCCGAGCTGTAGGTGAGGCGCGGGCCAAGCGCGCTGCGCTTGTAGGAGGAGGACACGGTGCTGGGCGAGCCGCGGGACCACGACTGCGAGCGGAAGCCGCTGGATGGGGAGCCACTGACGCGGCTGAAGCTCGAGCGGGTCTCGGTGACCCGCCGGTAGGCGGACGGGTTGCCCAGCGAGTCCAACGTGTAGCTCATCTTGGAGGCCTCGGGGTGTGTGGCTGTCACAGCGTTCTGCTGGTCTCGCCGCAGCCCATTTATAGCCGCGGCGGCTGGTCCCGGGCCAGGGCCCCGCCCCGTGGAGGCGGCGG
>NW_024423453.1:68150413-68153801 GCF_017311325.1 Ursus maritimus
AATTCTGTTTTTGTTTCAATCAGTTGGAAAACATTTTTCACTAAAAGTTGAAGCATAAGCACAAGCACTAAAATCAATCAGCGCCATCCCTCAAAACATTTTATTTAAATACTTATTTTAACTAATGTTTACTCTTTTAAAGCTGTGTAGAGTGGTAAAGCCAGATTTACAATTCTTTAGAATAATTGTTTTTTAATTAAGAAAGAAAGCCAGGCACTGATTTAAGATCCCTGCCACCTGCTCATTTTAACTTAAGTGATGGGGCTCTGCCAAAACAGCCTCTGCAGTGCGGTAAGTATTTCCGCCCAGTCGGTAGTGAGCGCGGTACCTGTACGCAGCGATCTCAATATCCAGAGCCATCTTGACGTTGAGGAGGTCCTGGTATTCTCGCAAATGACGAGCCATTTCCCACTTTGTGCCCCGGAGCTCATTTTCCAACTGCTGGATGGTGTCCTGAAATAGACACAGCCATAGACTCATGCTTCCAACAGCAACTTCTTTCGCAAACCGCTTACTAACCCCTCCGCCCATTTCTTTCCAGTTCTGTAAACCCTGTAGCTTCCAGCCCCCTTAAAACAAAAATAAAAACAGAAAAAAAAAAAAAACCGGAGGAACTGTCAAATAAATAAACAGGATCAATTAGACAATATGAGATTTTCTAGGCACACCATGCATTGAGACCAGTGGATCTAGAACTCGTCTCAGCAGGAAACAAACGGGTTTGGGAAAACCCCTCGGCCGACCTGGCCCTTCTCATCTGAGCCTTTTGGGCTGAAGCCAGTTTTAAGAGTTCTGATCACGACCCTAAAGTTGAGAATATGTGAGTTTCTGCACAAGCTATCCTAAACTTGCTGCTTGTTCAACTGCTCAAATGTGTACCCTCTACTGTAAAACTAGACGTCCCGAGGAAAAAAGCACGTTTCCTAAAGGTCAGGGCTCTTAGGAGCTGGAGATAGTGGGTGGGGGAGGAGTGGAGAAGGATGGAGAGGGGCGAGGACGCTGTGCGCATCTAACTTGCTCGGCGTCGCGCGCGCGCACTGGCCACCGGCCACCAGGGAGCGCGGCGGAGAGAGCGCCGGGTCGCGTGCCTGAGTGTCGGGGGCGCGCGGCGCTGGCGCTGGCGCAGGCTGGCCGCGCAGCCGCGGTTCCTACCTGGTAGCTGCTGAGGTCGTGGTTATGGCGCTCCTCGATGTCGCTGAGCTGCCGCTCCAGGGACTCCTTGGTGCCGCGCACTGACTCGAGCTCGATGCTCTTGGACTGCAGCTGGCGCCGGTACTCGGCGATCTCTTCCTTGGCGGAGCGGATGGCCTCCTTGTTTTGCTCGGCTGCCTCCGTGAGCTTGGCGTAGCGGCACTTAAACCACTCTTCCGCCTGGTGCATGTTCTGGTCGGAGTGGCATTCGAGCTGGGAGCGGATCTCCTTCAGCGCCGACGAGATGTCTGTCTTCAGGTAGTCTTTGCGCTCCACCGTGATGTGCGACGCCTGGATCTGGGCCAACAGGTCGGCCACCTCCTCCTCGTGATTGCTCCGCAGGAAGGCCACCTCATCCTGCAGTGACTGCACCTTCTTGTCCAGCTCCACCTTGACCATCGACGCCTCCTCGATGTCTTTGCGCAGCGCGCGGATGGCCGCCTCGGTGTCGTCGCGCAGCCGTGCCTCCTCCTCGAAGCGCTCCTTGAGCCGGTGGATGTCTTCCTCCAGGTGATCCGAGTCCAGCTGCACCTGAGCCTTCTCGTGATTCACCAGCTCGAGGGTGGCGCGCAGCTCGCGGATCTCCTGGTCGTACGCGTCGCCCAGCTGGGCGTGCGAGGCCTGCTTCTGCCGCAGCGCCTGGATCTCCGCCTCGATCTCCTTGTTCTGCTGCTCCAGGTAGTGCACCTTCTCGATGTATCCAGCGAAGCGGTCGTTCAGCCCCTGCAACTGCTCCTTCTCGTTGGAGCGGGACAGCTTGTAGTCGCCGCCCGGCCCGGAGCCCCCGTTGAGCAGCGACGAGGACTGGCTGAAATCGAGGCTGCTCTCGGCAGAGCTGAGCATGGCCGAGCTGTAGGTGAGGCGCGGGCCAAGCGCGCTGCGCTTGTAGGAGGAGGACACGGTGCTGGGCGAGCCGCGGGACCACGACTGCGAGCGGAAGCCGCTGGATGGGGAGCCACTGACGCGGCTGAAGCTCGAGCGGGTCTCGGTGACCCGCCGGTAGGCGGACGGGTTGCCCAGCGAGTCCAACGTGTAGCTCATCTTGGAGGCCTCGGGGTGTGTGGCTGTCACAGCGTTCTGCTGGTCTCGCCGCAGCCCATTTATAGCCGCGGCGGCTGGTCCCGGGCCAGGGCCCCGCCCCGTGGAGGCGGCGGCCGAGGAGGCGGGGACTGCGGGCACCGGGCCGGGGGAGATGAGGGGGGTAAAGACAGCCTAGCAGTGATTCAGCGCTCGCTCCACGTGGGCCCACGCCGCATCGGACCCAGGACTTTGCTGCGCGGTGCCGGCCCCTCCCCCAACTCTCCTCTGGTCCCAGACCACTTGTCGCCCCTCAAGCCCCCTCTCTCCGTTTCTCTTCGCCTTCGGATTGCATTTTAAACTCTCGGTGCGAGTATTCACCCAATGCCCTTTCTTTGTGTAGTCACTCTTCTGCCTTTCGGGCAGCTTTTCTCCCGAGCCCCTGACCACCTTGTTCTTTTCTTATACCTGCGGCTTTTTTTTCTTTTGCCCGTTCTCCATTACTTTTTTCCTTTACCCATCTTCTGTGCTGAATCTCTTTCCCTTCTTTTGGTCATCTCTTCGCTTTCCCACTTTTAGCCTTCTTTAGTCCCACTCACTCCGCCCTTCTCTCTGAACCCCTTCCTCCAAGGCCTTTTTCTTCCCATCCTTTTCTAGTCCCCTACTCCTTCCTCCCCTCCCCCTACTTTCCTCCCCTCCCCCATCCTCATTTCCCCTCGCCTCCCTCCCCTTCCCCCACTCCTCCTTTTAAAGCAGTCCGAGATGAGCGCAAGCCCAGAGTTGGGCCTAGAAGAAAAAAACAAAAAGACTTTGAAGAACAGTCGGCCTGAAGGCTTCGGGAAGGGGACAAAGAGGATGGGCCTGGGTAGTTATTTGTATTAAAAGTGGGATGTGGCGCTACATTCTGCTTAACGTTTGGGGGACGTCCGCAGCTTCCGCAGGGGCAGAAGGTAAGGCGCTTGTGCTCGCTATGGCGCCGGCAGCACCAAGGACAGCGCCCAGGCCGGCGAGCCGGGAGACTCCGCTGCCCTGGGGGCTTGTTAACCCAGCTGGGCCTGTCAGCTTGGCGGGGGTTTCCTTCCTCCTCTTCTCGAGTAAATACAGTTAAAGCCTGTTTGTAGTGACTCTGTTTGCAGGAGCCAAGCTGGAATCGAACACTAAGATTTCTCTGCAATGCAGA
>NW_024423453.1:68153811-68156561 GCF_017311325.1 Ursus maritimus
GGGGGCGCGCGGCGCTGGCGCTGGCGCAGGCTGGCCGCGCAGCCGCGGTTCCTACCTGGTAGCTGCTGAGGTCGTGGTTATGGCGCTCCTCGATGTCGCTGAGCTGCCGCTCCAGGGACTCCTTGGTGCCGCGCACTGACTCGAGCTCGATGCTCTTGGACTGCAGCTGGCGCCGGTACTCGGCGATCTCTTCCTTGGCGGAGCGGATGGCCTCCTTGTTTTGCTCGGCTGCCTCCGTGAGCTTGGCGTAGCGGCACTTAAACCACTCTTCCGCCTGGTGCATGTTCTGGTCGGAGTGGCATTCGAGCTGGGAGCGGATCTCCTTCAGCGCCGACGAGATGTCTGTCTTCAGGTAGTCTTTGCGCTCCACCGTGATGTGCGACGCCTGGATCTGGGCCAACAGGTCGGCCACCTCCTCCTCGTGATTGCTCCGCAGGAAGGCCACCTCATCCTGCAGTGACTGCACCTTCTTGTCCAGCTCCACCTTGACCATCGACGCCTCCTCGATGTCTTTGCGCAGCGCGCGGATGGCCGCCTCGGTGTCGTCGCGCAGCCGTGCCTCCTCCTCGAAGCGCTCCTTGAGCCGGTGGATGTCTTCCTCCAGGTGATCCGAGTCCAGCTGCACCTGAGCCTTCTCGTGATTCACCAGCTCGAGGGTGGCGCGCAGCTCGCGGATCTCCTGGTCGTACGCGTCGCCCAGCTGGGCGTGCGAGGCCTGCTTCTGCCGCAGCGCCTGGATCTCCGCCTCGATCTCCTTGTTCTGCTGCTCCAGGTAGTGCACCTTCTCGATGTATCCAGCGAAGCGGTCGTTCAGCCCCTGCAACTGCTCCTTCTCGTTGGAGCGGGACAGCTTGTAGTCGCCGCCCGGCCCGGAGCCCCCGTTGAGCAGCGACGAGGACTGGCTGAAATCGAGGCTGCTCTCGGCAGAGCTGAGCATGGCCGAGCTGTAGGTGAGGCGCGGGCCAAGCGCGCTGCGCTTGTAGGAGGAGGACACGGTGCTGGGCGAGCCGCGGGACCACGACTGCGAGCGGAAGCCGCTGGATGGGGAGCCACTGACGCGGCTGAAGCTCGAGCGGGTCTCGGTGACCCGCCGGTAGGCGGACGGGTTGCCCAGCGAGTCCAACGTGTAGCTCATCTTGGAGGCCTCGGGGTGTGTGGCTGTCACAGCGTTCTGCTGGTCTCGCCGCAGCCCATTTATAGCCGCGGCGGCTGGTCCCGGGCCAGGGCCCCGCCCCGTGGAGGCGGCGGCCGAGGAGGCGGGGACTGCGGGCACCGGGCCGGGGGAGATGAGGGGGGTAAAGACAGCCTAGCAGTGATTCAGCGCTCGCTCCACGTGGGCCCACGCCGCATCGGACCCAGGACTTTGCTGCGCGGTGCCGGCCCCTCCCCCAACTCTCCTCTGGTCCCAGACCACTTGTCGCCCCTCAAGCCCCCTCTCTCCGTTTCTCTTCGCCTTCGGATTGCATTTTAAACTCTCGGTGCGAGTATTCACCCAATGCCCTTTCTTTGTGTAGTCACTCTTCTGCCTTTCGGGCAGCTTTTCTCCCGAGCCCCTGACCACCTTGTTCTTTTCTTATACCTGCGGCTTTTTTTCTTTTGCCCGTTCTCCATTACTTTTTTCCTTTACCCATCTTCTGTGCTGAATCTCTTTCCCTTCTTTTGGTCATCTCTTCGCTTTCCCACTTTTAGCCTTCTTTAGTCCCACTCACTCCGCCCTTCTCTCTGAACCCCTTCCTCCAAGGCCTTTTTCTTCCCATCCTTTTCTAGTCCCCTACTCCTTCCTCCCCTCCCCCTACTTTCCTCCCCTCCCCCATCCTCATTTCCCCTCGCCTCCCTCCCCTTCCCCCACTCCTCCTTTTAAAGCAGTCCGAGATGAGCGCAAGCCCAGAGTTGGGCCTAGAAGAAAAAAACAAAAAGACTTTGAAGAACAGTCGGCCTGAAGGCTTCGGGAAGGGGACAAAGAGGATGGGCCTGGGTAGTTATTTGTATTAAAAGTGGGATGTGGCGCTACATTCTGCTTAACGTTTGGGGGACGTCCGCAGCTTCCGCAGGGGCAGAAGGTAAGGCGCTTGTGCTCGCTATGGCGCCGGCAGCACCAAGGACAGCGCCCAGGCCGGCGAGCCGGGAGACTCCGCTGCCCTGGGGGCTTGTTAACCCAGCTGGGCCTGTCAGCTTGGCGGGGGTTTCCTTCCTCCTCTTCTCGAGTAAATACAGTTAAAGCCTGTTTGTAGTGACTCTGTTTGCAGGAGCCAAGCTGGAATCGAACACTAAGATTTCTCTGCAATGCAGAGTTGGCACAATGAACCGATTGCAGATTTTGAAAACAACTAAAATTCATTAAAGTCAGGTAACAGAAATAATGTACTTGTAGCCCAGGTTGAGTTTTCTAACATATGATAGATGCAAGAAATCAAGAGATACAGGGACTGAAATTTGAAGGTCAAATATTCCTTGGAAAGGGGAATTTGAAAACTGCTGAGGTGAAAAGTCCAGGGGAATATAGTGTGTGAGAAGTTTGAACACGAACAATTGCTTTGTCATCATTCTGTTCAGTATACCTTGTATGTAACTGCAGTGATCGAAAAGCACCTGAATTAATTTAAAATTAATTTAAAAGTTGCCAAACAGATTCACCACAACCTTGAATTAAACCAGATATTTTTTTCCTCCATTTAAAATATATTTCCCTAGTTAGATATTGATGATTGATTTGATATAGATTTTCCATATCTTTTAACATGTTTATTTCA
>NW_024423453.1:68156571-68195405 GCF_017311325.1 Ursus maritimus
TCTTCCTCCAGGTGATCCGAGTCCAGCTGCACCTGAGCCTTCTCGTGATTCACCAGCTCGAGGGTGGCGCGCAGCTCGCGGATCTCCTGGTCGTACGCGTCGCCCAGCTGGGCGTGCGAGGCCTGCTTCTGCCGCAGCGCCTGGATCTCCGCCTCGATCTCCTTGTTCTGCTGCTCCAGGTAGTGCACCTTCTCGATGTATCCAGCGAAGCGGTCGTTCAGCCCCTGCAACTGCTCCTTCTCGTTGGAGCGGGACAGCTTGTAGTCGCCGCCCGGCCCGGAGCCCCCGTTGAGCAGCGACGAGGACTGGCTGAAATCGAGGCTGCTCTCGGCAGAGCTGAGCATGGCCGAGCTGTAGGTGAGGCGCGGGCCAAGCGCGCTGCGCTTGTAGGAGGAGGACACGGTGCTGGGCGAGCCGCGGGACCACGACTGCGAGCGGAAGCCGCTGGATGGGGAGCCACTGACGCGGCTGAAGCTCGAGCGGGTCTCGGTGACCCGCCGGTAGGCGGACGGGTTGCCCAGCGAGTCCAACGTGTAGCTCATCTTGGAGGCCTCGGGGTGTGTGGCTGTCACAGCGTTCTGCTGGTCTCGCCGCAGCCCATTTATAGCCGCGGCGGCTGGTCCCGGGCCAGGGCCCCGCCCCGTGGAGGCGGCGGCCGAGGAGGCGGGGACTGCGGGCACCGGGCCGGGGGAGATGAGGGGGGTAAAGACAGCCTAGCAGTGATTCAGCGCTCGCTCCACGTGGGCCCACGCCGCATCGGACCCAGGACTTTGCTGCGCGGTGCCGGCCCCTCCCCCAACTCTCCTCTGGTCCCAGACCACTTGTCGCCCCTCAAGCCCCCTCTCTCCGTTTCTCTTCGCCTTCGGATTGCATTTTAAACTCTCGGTGCGAGTATTCACCCAATGCCCTTTCTTTGTGTAGTCACTCTTCTGCCTTTCGGGCAGCTTTTCTCCCGAGCCCCTGACCACCTTGTTCTTTTCTTATACCTGCGGCTTTTTTTTCTTTTGCCCGTTCTCCATTACTTTTTTCCTTTACCCATCTTCTGTGCTGAATCTCTTTCCCTTCTTTTGGTCATCTCTTCGCTTTCCCACTTTTAGCCTTCTTTAGTCCCACTCACTCCGCCCTTCTCTCTGAACCCCTTCCTCCAAGGCCTTTTTCTTCCCATCCTTTTCTAGTCCCCTACTCCTTCCTCCCCTCCCCCTACTTTCCTCCCCTCCCCCATCCTCATTTCCCCTCGCCTCCCTCCCCTTCCCCCACTCCTCCTTTTAAAGCAGTCCGAGATGAGCGCAAGCCCAGAGTTGGGCCTAGAAGAAAAAAACAAAAAGACTTTGAAGAACAGTCGGCCTGAAGGCTTCGGGAAGGGGACAAAGAGGATGGGCCTGGGTAGTTATTTGTATTAAAAGTGGGATGTGGCGCTACATTCTGCTTAACGTTTGGGGGACGTCCGCAGCTTCCGCAGGGGCAGAAGGTAAGGCGCTTGTGCTCGCTATGGCGCCGGCAGCACCAAGGACAGCGCCCAGGCCGGCGAGCCGGGAGACTCCGCTGCCCTGGGGGCTTGTTAACCCAGCTGGGCCTGTCAGCTTGGCGGGGGTTTCCTTCCTCCTCTTCTCGAGTAAATACAGTTAAAGCCTGTTTGTAGTGACTCTGTTTGCAGGAGCCAAGCTGGAATCGAACACTAAGATTTCTCTGCAATGCAGAGTTGGCACAATGAACCGATTGCAGATTTTGAAAACAACTAAAATTCATTAAAGTCAGGTAACAGAAATAATGTACTTGTAGCCCAGGTTGAGTTTTCTAACATATGATAGATGCAAGAAATCAAGAGATACAGGGACTGAAATTTGAAGGTCAAATATTCCTTGGAAAGGGGAATTTGAAAACTGCTGAGGTGAAAAGTCCAGGGGAATATAGTGTGTGAGAAGTTTGAACACGAACAATTGCTTTGTCATCATTCTGTTCAGTATACCTTGTATGTAACTGCAGTGATCGAAAAGCACCTGAATTAATTTAAAATTAATTTAAAAGTTGCCAAACAGATTCACCACAACCTTGAATTAAACCAGATATTTTTTTCCTCCATTTAAAATATATTTCCCTAGTTAGATATTGATGATTGATTTGATATAGATTTTCCATATCTTTTAACATGTTTATTTCAATAAGGACTCTACATAGACTTCCTGATGTTTGATGCACTGTTAACTGGTAAAATGCCCCTTTATTTTACATAGTACTTTGGGGTAATTTAAGGTAGAAAAGTTCAGAATCCTGCAAGACAAAGTGAAGAACAGAGTGTAAGACTAATGACCGAGTTTGCTGGGGCCATGGGCACAAATGCTTGCATGTGAAATGCTTGGTATGGCTAAGAAGAACCACTGCTTGGGAAAAGCAGACACCCCAGACTTAAATATTTTCCTTCCACAGCACGCTTTCTTTAGGTCTTGTGGGTTTTTTTTTTTTTTAAGTGACGTGGTGATGTCAATCAGTAAGTTTCTAGAGATTTATTTTTATTTTTTATTTTCATGAGATCTCTTGGCCCATTTGTATTTTAAAATAGGAGGGGTTAATTTAGGGAGTTACTTTTAGCTCATTAAGGTGAAACTGCAGCATTGCAGGCTGTGTGGGGGAAGGATGTTCTAATTTGCTGAGTGACGGGTTATCTTTCAGGCAAGGAGAGCCCATGTCTCGAGCTGTTGGGAAAGGCAGATTGACAGAATGAGGGGATTGACTTGTGAATATTGGAAAAAAAGGGGCGATTTTCTGGTTTCTGATAGATAAATAAAGGAAAAGAGAAAGACAATTTTCTGCCCTTCTGTAAAGTACTGCCAATCTCCAGGTTGGAAAGATGACATCAGATAAGGCCAAATGCTAATTATGCAGTAATTATGCCTTAGTTACTTATTACTTTCTGCTTTTATTAAAAAATTCAAAAAGCCCTTGGGAGTTTCATGTTGCATTTGCGCTGGAAGGACTTTCTGCAATGAGAGCAAATGGTTAACAGGCAGGCTGCTGCTGTTAGTTTCCTTCAGGGTTTTAAAAATGAGATGACTCTGCAGAGAGACATTTACAAGGAAACACATGTCTAACTTCACAATTAGCCTGTTTTGCCTTGTATCTAAACTAGCTCAGAAATTGTTAAGCTTCCAAGTGGTTACAGAAGGAGGAAAGCGTTGCGTACAAACAAAATACCGGCCAATTACTCAGGCTAAATCCAGTTAGTGACTATAGCTTATAATTGTAACTTCGGTGTCACATGAAGTATTGTTCAGTCTGGTCACAACAGGATAACCCAGAGAACTATATCAGTCACCTCATTCAGGGAAAAAAGTTCCCATGGCTTAAAAAATGATTGGTCCAATTTCACGCTGACTGAAATGTTTTATTTTATATTAGACTTTTTACTTTAATCACTCTTTCTGAAGGTGACTCGAAGGTTATGCTTATCAGTGAATTTAGTATAGAAACTTTTTAAAGAAAGCTGTAATATTCATTTTTCCTTCTTTGATATTTTTAAAGAACATTTACCACACTCACATTTGCCATAGAAAGAAATGTAAAGTTTTGCATTTTTTACCCTACTTTTACCCTACAGTAAGGCTACAGAATCTTCTGAAAATATTAACAAGAGAGGAAAGAGCATGAGGATTTATCTGAATTTACAATACTGTTGAGTTTGACTATGATACTTTTATAATTTATCCTAAATAGGGAAATTACAGATCGGATTTAGAGTAAGACATTTTTAATTAAATTGTCTCTAGGTTGTTGCATTATAAGCTACCGTGTGTTTTGAATCACTTCATAGGGAAATACAGAGCATGCTATGTGTTCCTTCAGTAGGTAAAGTGCAAAGATTAACTTTGTAGTTAAGAGATAGCTATCCTGAGGTCTTATCTAATGATAATGGGAGAAATATCCTTTGCATAGGGTTTATTCACTGAATCAAAAAATAAGGTTAGAAAAATGAGGAGTTGAGTATTTTCTTCCTTCTTCCTGTATTTCCTTACACTTAAAAGAATACTTTTTGAAACACAAAAATACAAGGAGGATGGGATGTGGGAATGGAGCAGCCAGCAAGTTGCTCTGGATGGAAGATACCACCGTCAGAATGTTTAGGCTGAATCTATCTAAGATTAATAAGATCATCTGTACTTTCTTCCAACCTACTGCGATGTCTTGAACTTGATCATTTTGCCTAGGATCTGATTCTAGAACTCATGATGAATAATTGTTTAAAAAATTGTCCTTTTCTAATTATTTAAGGCATTGTTGGTGTAGGAAGGTAGGGGCTGAGTACCCTGGAGTGAGAACATAAGGAAAATGAGAACTGTAATAATTCTTTCTTCTTGAGCCTTGGGATGTCAAACTTTAGAAGCAGCTTTGACTTTTGATTTTTTTTATTTCAGATGTCCAAAGCAAAATAAAAATATCCTCAGGGGAAAAAGGTTGTTTCCTGTCAGGAAAATTGGGATATACATGCCCCTATTGTCTTTAATTAAAACAAGCCCATTGAACCACAGTGTCCTTTTTCTAACATTAGACCCCGAAATGGTGTTTGTTTCCCTTGCCAAATATTGTTACTCATTTTATATTGCCTTCTGTGTCTGTCAGTTTTAATGCAGAGTTAATTGAAGTATTAAAAAAATTAAAAACATTTTACATCTTTAAATTGTTCCAAATATAAGCTTAATCAGTCTCCAAATTCTATATCTAGAAATTTCATATTTTATGGGGGCAAGATTTAGCTTCAGCTTTAAGGTAGCTTGCTGAGTTTTTTTGCTGTGTAATGCCTTCACCCCACTACTGAGAATCAGTCCTGTGGAAGCCAGAGGAGGAGGACTTAGAATTTTTAAAAAGTATTTAAGGTACCCTTGCTAAAAGTGATTCTAAAAATAAAGTTCAATAGATGCAAAATAAAACTACTGTATTAATTTCCAGCATTTTTTTAATTCGACACGTTGGCTTTACCTGTAAAGCGAATGTCATGCACTTGTATTTTTCAAGCCCTGCATTGCACATGACTTTGCACCAGTGCAGCCATGTAATATTTATGGCATATTTTATCCCAAGCTTACCAAGGCTTAGCAAGAGACATAATTCTTTTATTAGAAACTTTTAATTAAAATGAGCTTTGTAAAAGGAGAGCAGACCAATGATCTATTATCTTTGGACCAAATCTCTGAGCAGAGCTGAACCCAGGGATATAAAACAAAGTCAGAAAGATGCCCCACCTAATAATGAAGCTTCATCGGCCCAGGACTGGTTCTTCCTTCACAATCTCCAGTGATTCTCAAAAGCGGTATTCTTTCGTAATCCTCAGAAAATGGGCACACTATCATCTCTATCTCTTCACTGCAATTGCCAAGAGCATCATGTATTTTAGAATGCTTTTACTCACTTTTTGGGTTGAAGTTAACAAATACTTAAGTGTAGAAATCTACAAAGTGCAGAGAAATAATATCTTAAGTATTTTATGCTAGCTTTCCCCCTGTAATTTAAATATTAATGGGGTCTTTCTGTTTATATAATTCCATACCCTGCTTTGTAAAATAAATATGTCTTAATTTGTAATTTGCTATCTTAGAGGAAGGAATGTGGTATTTTATGCCAGGCAACTTGGCTGCTAGTCAAATACTTGATTTTTAATTTCCTCTTAAAAAAAAAAAACCCAACATTTTTATGGGCCCTGTAGATCAAGAATGATAACATAATAATAACAATAATATAGTAATGATAATGGATCAGGAATATCTAATTGGGTCTGAGTATTAATTTCCGTCTCTCTGTCTTTCTTTCTGTCTGCCTTTCTCTCTCCTTGTTCATTGAGAGGAGTGCCATCGTGAAGGTGAAGGCTGTGATTTGACAGTCAGAAGTGGTGCCCCATAATCTGGCCTAGTCAGACCTGAATACTTTAGTATTTTACACTTAATGATTCCCTGAATCCCAAAGTCATCATCATCATCATCACCACCATCAGATTTTATATGTGAATGCTTTACATAAAAGAAGCAAAACAAAACAAAACTTTGTTATCTCATCTGGAATGAGCATGGGGTGGGGACAGATGGGGGTAGATAGGGTAGAACACAAATTACTTTTCCCATTTTATAGTTGGTGGAATCCATTAAGAGACTTGTCCAAGGCCACACACCTGGTAAGTGGTGGAGCCAGGACCAGAATTCAGATTTTTGATACTATTGCTAACATAAAACAAACAAAAAAAATGTTCTTAGGATATCCAATCCAGGCTCCATCAGCGTGGAAAAAAATTAAAAGTAAGCAGATATTAGTAATCTCAATAACAATAATTGGTATTCTAAAGTGCTAAGTGTTGAGCACTGTGCCAAGACTCATTTAACTATCACAAAAACCCTCTGAGGTGATGCTATTATTTATTATTTTTTAAAGATTTTTTTATTCATTTGAGAGAAAGAGTTGGGGGGAGGGGCAGAGGAAGAGGGAGAGAATCACAAGCAGAGTCCCTGCTGAGCACAGAGCCCCACAAGGGGCTTGATCCCAGGATCCTGAGATCTTACCCTGAGCCGAAACCAAGAGTTGGGTGTTCAACCAACTGAGCCACCCAGGTGTCCCAGGTGACACTACTATTATCTCTATTTTGTTGAAAAAGCAATTGAGTATGTAGGCACAGAGAGGCTAAGTACCACACACAGTTAGGCAATCGTGGAGTTGAAATATGAATCCAGGACTATCAGACTCTGGAGGGAGGATGACCCTCCCCACGAAGTCACACAGCCTTGAAGGCCACACAGTCCATCTTAAAGATCTCATTTAAAAGCTATCGTGTAACTGTCAGGTCATGTTATGAAAATCTAGGACACACACCATTCTTTTGTGGACTTTTTTCTTATCTATATAAAAATAAAACATTTTCATATTTTCTCAGGTGAACATTATTTCTTGGTTTGTGACTGTATTAAAGATATTAAAAATGAAAACTTTCGAGTTACTTGTCTTTATTATTTTTTTTCCTCTTGGTTAATTTTCTACGTAATTTGAAGGACATCTAATTCATTCTAGTCCATGATCCGTGGATAATATCCCTAATCATTTGATCTATTATTTTATCTGGGGTCTATCATTCATCTCTACATGCACTTTTGGATGAGTTTCTAGGAGATTTTAATTCATATTATACATTAATTTATCATCATTGTCACTCATTTCCTACTATATATTTGTATACATTCAAATTAAGAAAAAATAATCTTTATGTATTCACAATTTTTTGCAAATATCAAACCTTTAACCTAAATTTACTTTGAGGGATCCAATAAGGAGTACTTGAGTCTTGGCAGAAGGAATTGCTTGGCCCGCAGTCTTCATCAGGGAAGGTTTACGATGGGATGGCTGGCGAGGAAGCAGCTTTTAAAATCTATTAAAATGAGAAGAGATAGCCATGACTAATTTTAAGTGAATCTCTCGATCATCTATTTTATATACAAAAATCAGGGTTATGTGACTGTGTTTATATAGGTTGCCTAGAGACAAGTCAGCCTTAATCCATTTTCGTTATTTATGGGATAAAGCGTTCTGACTCACCCTATTTTCATTTGTATAAATCTGCTTGGCTTCTGTTTTATCAGATAGGGTCAAGGAAGAGAATTGTTTCTCATTTCTCCTGAACAAAAGTTGACTTTGAAAAGAAATAGCATGTATCTTGCATTAGTCATTAACAGTCTGCTTCTGGATTTGGATTACATAAAATTATTAGGAAGTGAATGCCTAATGATGAAAGTTCTTCCTTAGCCACTGTGAGTCATTTAATACAATTTGCTGTTTTCTCTTGTCCCCTGTTAGTCTCCATGGTCCTTTCCTTCGGTCAGATTCAATGTGCCTTGGAAATTTGATGCCTCCTTGGAAACTCCTGAGTGCACTGAAGCACCTTCTTGAACAGGAGGCATGTTCGTGTCATGATGAAGCCATTAGGTGTTTATTGAAGATCCCACATCACCTTAATGAGAGCTTTCTGCTTCTGGCATGCCAGTCTTCTTTGTGCTCCCATGATCTCGTTCTAGCAAAACTCCAATTCTCCAAATCCTTTCCATTTTTTTCAGGTATAAGTTCTTCCTCTCTGATTGAAGCTCAGTGTTTATGGTCTAGTTAGGTGCTACCACCTGCTGGACATTTAAATAACATCTCAACACTGACTACATTTAAAAATTCTAAGTGGCAGATACCAAGTCTTATACATATTTGTTTGTCTCAGTGTTTTTCAGATGATGAGTGTCCAGTGAATATCTGTTGCATGAACGAGTAAATGAAGTTCTACCTCTTTTCCTAAAACTTTCGTTCAACAAACACTAGCCTCTTCAATATCAGGCATTGTACTGGACACTGGGGAATTATACAAAAGACCCAATTTCAGCTTGGATGAACGCAGTCTAATGGAGAATTCAGGCAAGCAGAGACATATTTGCTGTGTGGGAAGTATGGAGCCGCTATCTCTACTATGTTAGAGATAAAGAGAGTGTGTCATGGGAGCATGGAGGATGAGCAACTAAACCAATTGGTGATAAGGGTGGAAGAATTTCAGGGAGAGCTTTCTGGAGGAGGTGACACCTGAGGTAAGTTTTGAAGTATAAGTAAGAGGTGACCAGGTGAAGAAAGGTGAAAAGCAACCAAAGGCATCAACGTGAGGGCAAGCAGGGGGTGCTCAAAGAGATGCCAGTGACTAGAATAAGGGGAACCACGTAGCTCTGGGCTGAAGAGAACTGTCTGTTGCCAAGGATAGAGAGATGGGATCATGTAGCATGGGCTGGAGAGAGAAGGACACACAGTCCAGGCTGAAGAGAGGGGAACATATAGCCTGGGATAGAAAGATGGCCGACAGCCAAGGTTGATGAGATAGGAGACATGTAGCCCAGGCTGGACGTGGATGTAGAGAAGAGACCATGGAAGGCTTCCTATGTCATGACAGGACCATTGCATTTATCTTATAGCTGATCATAGGCTAGTTAAAACATTTAAGAAAAAGTTAAGAAAAATCACATTGAGGGTTGCCTGGGTGACTCAGTTGGGCTCAGGTCATGATCCTGGGGGTCCTGGGATCAAGCCCCATGTTGGACTCCTCAGTCGGTGGGGAGTCTGCTTCTCCCTCTCCCTCTGCCCCTTCTCCCTGCCCTCTCACTCGTGTATGTGTGTCTCTGTGTGTGTGTATCTGTATGTGTGTGTGTGTGTGCGTGCTCTCTCAAATAAATAAAATCTTAAAAAAAAAGAAAAGAAAAATCACATTGGCAGAAGGAAGCAGAATAGTTCAGAGGATGAAAGGGACTGGAGGCAGGGAAAACCTTTTGGAGGCTCTGGAAATAATCCAGATGAGACTGTTAGAAGATGTGAATTCAGAAAGGTGGGTAAGGAGAGGCACGGATCGCAAGAGAAAGGACAGGATTTGGAGGAACAGGTGAATGGTAATGTCATCCCCTGCATTTGTTCCCCATGGCTGCTATAACAAATTGCTACAAATGTGGTGACTGAAAAGAACATAGATTTATCTTACAGTGCTGGAGGTCAGAAGTCTAAACTCAGTCTCAGTGGGCTAAAGCCAAGGGATTGACCCAGCTGTGTTCCTTCTGGAAGCTGTAGTAAAGAATCTATTTCCTTGTCTTTCCCAGCTTCCAAAGGCTGCCTGCATTCCCTAGCACATGGCTCCTTCCTCTATTTTCAAAGCCAGCAATGATGCACCTTTTCTCCTCTCCAACCTCTGCTCCATCTCACATTTCCTTCTTCTCACACTCTGACCCTTCTGCGTTCTTCTTGTAAGACCCTTGTGATTATATCCCCCCAACCCCCAGGATCATCTCCCTGTTTTAGGATCTGTTTTAGTTGTTAGGGCCACCATAACAAAAACCACAGACTGCCTGGCTTAAACAACAGAAACATATTTCCTCACGGTTCTGGAGGCTGGAAGTTGGAGACCAAAGCGTTGGCAAGTTTGGTTTTCTTCTGAGGCCTCTCTCGTAGGCTTGCAGGTGGCCGCCTTCTCCTTGTGTCCTCACGTGGCCTCCCCTCTGTGTGTGCACACGTCCGGTGTCTGGTGTCTCTTTTATGTGTCCTAATCTTCTCTTCTTACAAGGACGCCAGTCAGATTGGAGTAGGGACCCCCACAGCAACCCCATTAATTTAACTTAATTACCAAAGGCCCTTAAAGCCCTATCTTGAAAGACAGTCATATTCTGAGGTACTTGGGGTTAGAGCTTTGACATGTGAACTTTAGGAGGACACAATTCAGTCCATAACAGGATCCTTAACTTAACCACATCGGCAAAGTCTCTTTTGCCGTGTAAGTTAATGTAATCACAGGTGCAGGGACCTGGAGGTGGATATATTTGGTGAGGGACCATTATTCAGTCTAACGCAATTCCCATGATATTAAGTATGGGAGGAAAACCAAGTTTAGGGGTTAGGAGAAGTTGGACCACATTGTACACACTGAATCTGGGGTGTCTGTGAGGTAACTAAGTGAAAACCCTTCCAGGTGGTTGAGCTTCCTTGTCTAGTAGGGAAGGCCCTACTCTATGTGAGTCAAAAGATACCTTTAGACCAATAACCATGTCAGGTCTCAGTTTCCTCATTTGTGATAATCTTGTTAGCTATTTCATAGTGCGGTTTTGAAGAGTAAATGAAATAGTGTATGTAGTGTTCTTAATAAATGATAATTTATTTGACTGTGCTCAATAAATGGTACTATTACTACTATTATTATAACGATGACTAACATCACCTCCGTAATGCTTGGTAGAGCAGTAGACATGGGGTAGGTGCTCCCCACGTGCTGGGAAAGATTAAAGACGAGTAGATCACATAACCCTTCCATCAAGAGTTTAAAGATTTGTCAGAGAGACAAGATTTTGCCCTGGGTAAAAGGGAAGTCAATTGATGTGCTTTAGTTCACCATGTTTGGCACTAAAGAAGAACTAAGATGAACATAAATCGATTTAATCAGAATGTTGTTGGGTGCTTGATTTCAGGCAAATAGTTTAATGTCAAGATAACAGAAAAGATTGTTTTCCCTAATGATTAACTGTGTGAATGTGTTTAACAAGATGTCCCTCCCACTCTCCCACAAAATTTTCTTGCATGCAGACATGACAGAAAGAAAAAGTTGCCTGATTGGGGTAACACACATAATAAATCATACAGAGCTGATTACTCTCACTTTGTTCTCTTTTTGATTTCCATTTTTTATTACCAGTTTTAGAAGCTATATGTTGATGTGTAACTTTGTGAATATGCATTTAGCCTTTAATATAAATCAAATCTTTTCTTATTAAGTTTTTATCTTAATTCCAATATAGTTAACACACAGCGCTGTATTAGTTTCTGGTGTACAATACAGTGATTCAATACTTCCTCACAACACTCAGTGCTCATCACAAGTGCCCTCCTTAATCCCCATCACCTAATTCACCCATCCCCCTACACACTTCCCCTCTGGTAACCATCAGTTTGTTCTTTCTAGTTAAAAGTCTGTTTCTTGGTTTGTCCCCCATCTCTTTTTTTTCTCTGCTCATTTGTTTTGTTTCTTAAATTCCATATGTGAGTGAAATCATATGATATTTCTTTCTCTGACTGACTTATTTTGCTTAGCATTATATTCTTTAGCTCCATCCATGTTGTTGCAGATGGCAAGATTTCATCTTTTTTTTTATGGCTGAGTAATATTGCGTTGTGTGTGTATGTACACACACACATATATAACACACACAACACACACACACACACACACATATATATCTCACATCTTCTTTACAAATCAGATCTTTTTACTTAAAGTTTTCATTTATTTAAGTAATCTCTACACCCAGTGTGGAGCACAAACTCATGACCCTGAAATCAAGAGTTGCATGCTCTTCCAACTGAGCCAGCCAGGCACCCCACAAATCAAATCTTTTATCTCAGGGCCACCAATGATGTATCCAGCAAAGCACAAATCAGAAGGTCCGTCAATTTAGATACAGGAAAGGAAGTCTTTTTATGGGATGAGTTAGTATAGCCTGGTACCTACCTATAAAACCCAGAGAATCTGGATTCCTGAGTTCAAATCTTACCTTCACCAATTCCCAGCTGTGTGGATTTAGACACAGCCGCCAGTACCTTCCATTCATTAGTTTCTTTATCTGTACTATGATGGGGATAATACCAGTATGCTCTCACAGAGTTGTCTAAGAGCAGTGCTCAATAAATGGTAGCTACTTTAGATTAGCCTTTTTTCCATATTTAGGCTTTAACAACTTGGTAAGCATTCATTAAGCTCCAATTGTATGCGGGGGTCATATTTCTGTAAACATCTTACTTAATATTCACAACAGCCAAGTGATTTGTTTTCTTTTTTAAAACGGGAAACCGAGACACAGAGAACAGAATCCTGACTGAGGTCTTTTAGGTGGTGTAGTAAAAAGAGCATCATACAAATCCAGTGTTCTTTTCACCACAGTACAGGTGTTGCATATGAAATTTTTTTCAAAAACCCTTAATCTTTATTTCCTTGCTAATGTAACAGTTGGATTTTTATTCATTTTGAGTATTTAGGTTTATGCCTTTCAAATCTTTATTTATAGGCAGATCCTATGAATAGGTGAGAATCAGAAAAAGCTTATAAATACATTTGAGCAAAAAATAATGTGGGGGTGAAAACAGTTATTTATCACAGCATGCTTCGTATTAAAATATCTGACAGACAGCTTATTATTTTCTTGGCAAACTGCTAAGCCTCCAGAAAAGGATTAGAAAGTCCTCTTTCCCGATGCCATTTGTCTAAAATATTAATTGTCAGAACACTCAAAAACCTTCTGTGCTTGCCAGAGCTTTTTTTTTTTAAATTTTTATAATCAGAAAAAAATACTGTAATGTGCAAATCTGAATGCAAATTGCCTCCTGTTTAATTACATTATGGGTGTAAATTACCCCCAATGCCAAACATTTCTGCCCTGGATTCCAGAACTCTGTGTTGCAATTACATCTTCCAGTGCTCCTTGAAATTTTACAGTGGTAACAAATGTATAATAGCAATAATTATGAAAACTACTTGCAGTGTGCAGCTTAATTTAAAATCGAGTCTCATGATTCTATATTTGAAATGTAATATCCAACCCTGTCAAATTTCATCAACACCTAAATCAGAATAATTCTTCTGTTCACAACCTCAGGAATGAGAAGTGACAAAGTTGTTACATTCAAAGACTGAGGCTCTGGGAATCAGTGGCAGGATAGCAATGACAGGTCGGATGACCTTGGACTTCCCCTTGGTTTTAATTTGCTCATCTACCAAATGGGAATACTACCTGCTCCACCTGAAAGAGACTATTGTTTCAAAGGATAAATGAGATCTTGCATAAGTTAGGTGGAAAGGCTAAACTGATGTAACAGGAGACCCGCTCTGAGAGTGTCTAAAATAACAGAAACTTAATCTTCTTTTCTGTGCTCATCCTGGAGGGTCAGTGGCCTACTCTGCTCCATACAATCATTTTCAGGGTTTCTAGTTTTTTGCATCTTGTTTCTTTGCTATACTCCGAGGCAATGTCCTCATCTCTGTGGTCAGAGTTGGGTTTTAGGCAAATCCATGTTCTAACTCACAGGAAGAAATCAAAGTGAGAGGCTCTTTTCAAGCCTGGGCCCAGTGGAGACACACATCACTCCTGCTTATGTGCCACTGGTGGGAACAAAGTCATACAGATCAAACAGCTGCCAGGGGTGCTGGCAAATGTAGTCTTTGGACTGGCAGCCACAGGCCCAGCTACAGCTCTATTGCTATAGGAGGAAAGAATAGATTTTTGTAGATAAATAGCAGTCTGCTGTTTAATGGAGCTATGATATGACTGTTAATGTGCTTCTAAAGTGAAAGTAAACAAATGCTGTTTGAACTCCTTCTATGAGCTAGCTCTGTATACACCTTGTTGTATTATCTCAATAGACCTACCAAGTAGATAATATTATCGTGCATAAGAAGGTAGAGCTTCAAAGATATTTTGCAACTTAGCCAAGTTTCGAGAGTTTGTAGTGGCAGAGCTGGGATTCAAAGTATACTTACCTGTTGCCAAAGCAAGTATTTTCCACCACGCCACGGTTCCAACTCATTTTAATGCATTGGTTGGGTCAGAGGGCACAATGCTTAGAATTTTCGTGTTATGGTATTCTGTTCTTCTTGAATGCTTCATCCATGACTCAGCTCCTATCCAAATTCTGTCTACTGAGCCACAGCTCAGTTTCTACCCTCTCACGAAGACTGCTGCCTTTTCTTTCCTCTCTAAGTTCCGTCAGCACTATGGTTGGTATCACAAAATGTAGTGATTATCCTGACTCCTATTGTTTTAATTGTTTTATACCGCACATGTGAATAAATCTTGTTCCTGCACTGGAACTTTCTTCTCATTAAAGTCAAAGACCTGTCCTTAATTCTGCTTTATCCTCCCCACTCCCTACACCACCCCTTGCTAGTGCACAGAACGATAGTAAGTAACAGTAAGTGCTTTATAAATAGACATACTGAATTAAACGAAATCAAAGACAGCATCAGAGTTAAAATTTCCTAGACTCAGAGGAAACAGGGTTTTTTGACTCTTGTCTCTTTCTTGCCTTTTTGATTGGCAAACTGATTAAAAGTTTGCTTAAATTTAGATTTTGACTTCTTAATCTTTTGGTCATTCACTTGAGAACTCCTTCCGAAAGCCAAGTGTATAGGTCAAGCAAAGTCAAAACCAAGTTGGCAAGAGCCAAGAATTATGGCCTTTTCAGATGTCTGCTTTGCGCTAATGGTAATTGGCAGCAATGGAACTCCTGGCTTGTCTTCATACTTTCGTTTGTCTCCCGTATTTATCAAAGTGGCATACAGCCACATCACCTTTCTAAAGTATATTTTAATTGGGAACAATGACAGGAAGGATTATGCATTTCAGAATTTTATATACATATTAATTGGCCAACGAATGTTTGGCGATCAGGTGGTAAACAGGAAAGTGAGCGAAGGAAAAAGATATTTCTTTTCCCATTGATCTCTTTCAATCAATATGTAGAAAACAGTTGATGTTGACCTTTCGGATCCCAAAGGAAAATCCTTACCTTGAGGTGCTATATATACCACATGCTGGGCACTATAGGCACTCATCAATTTCATTGATTGCCCTTTTGATTTTTGCTTGCTGCTGAGATTCAGTTATAGTCATGCATTTTATATAAGTGGATTTGCATAGAGGAGGAGAAAAGGGAAGAAGAGCCCTTTGGTCACTGTTGGCGATGCTTGTTGGGGACAGTTGCTGGGAGCCAGAACCTCTTTTTTTAGAGGAGGTCCTTAAGAGGAAAGGCCTTACAAACCAGTGTTATTGCTGTTGTTTTTAAAGGAATCTGCTCTATCCCTGAGTGGCAAGGACCACTGTGATGGGTCCAAATATGTATTGCTTCGGAAATCAAAGTATAACATTTGATATCTTGGCTTGGATTCCTTCTTGGCTTCTAACTCAGTTATTTAAAAAAAATGTGTGTGGGTTCTTGTTAGAAAGGTAGTAAAAATAGCAACTGTGTCACATGTCATTTTTAAAAATTAAGCATTTATACCACATTTTATATTTCGAAAGTGACTTGGAAGCACCCAGATTTGTTGTCAGCGACAATGCTTTTGTGAGCCATACTTGTGAAAGTACTGAACTCTACCTTGGGAGAGGGAGGTGGGGGATGATTAAACAGTATTGTAAGTGTTAGTGTACAAGGGTTGGAAGCCATTCCTATGCCTTACCTTTTGTACCACCACTGACTTGTGGTGACCTCATTGATGGAACAAAATGGTAGAGTCTGGGGATTGAAAAGTTTTTGAAAGATTCATTGAATCTGGGCATAATTGCAACAAAATGGTCTGAGGTAGGTAGAAATTACCTTACTCTAAAAAACCGTACCAAGAGGAAAGTTCACATTTGAGTTAAAATGAAGTAGTTTCTTAAGTGGGTGAATAAAGACTACTAAAAATGGAGGAGCATCTTTTGGGGTCATGGAAATGCTTCATTAAAATTCACAACATAGAAAAGTCATTCCCAGAAATACTGTTATCTTTCTCCCTGGAATCTAATGAAAGGTCCAGAAACAGGGTGTTTAATTTGCTATTTATCCCATTATTTTCCACCCAGTTTATAAGAGAATTATTACCTTTAGTTTACTGCTCCTCTGGATCCCCTTTTGGAAATTGTTCACCATATTCTGGGATAATGTGTACTTCTCATAATTAAAAATTTCCTTCATTCTGCCAGTGCCCTAGACTCTTTCTTTGTCTGGTACTAATTAGGTCACTAAAATAAAGACAAATCATCTCTTCAATCCATGGTTATTGGCAATTTGAGCCACATTATTGTTCACATTCTTTCTTAAATGATTTTTGTCAATTTCATCTTTATAAACAGCCCCACAGAGCTGTGTTTATTCATTCACTTCATTCATTCATTCATTCATTCATTCAACTAGTCAGTTATCATACATCAGGGTCCTATAATGATTAAAATATTGGGCTAGGAGCCATGAGTTTTCTCCCATTGGCCCCAGGGCATAGAGCTAGAAATGTGTCCAGCATAGATCTGAATATTGTCAGACATTTTTTGATGATAAATGAAGGCTTGCCTCAGAATGTAGCAGCGACTAAGAATAGAGCCCTCCTACAGTTCAACTGTTATCCCATTTTC
Source organism: Ursus maritimus (assembly GCF_017311325.1). Taxonomy (NCBI): domain Eukaryota; kingdom Metazoa; phylum Chordata; class Mammalia; order Carnivora; family Ursidae; genus Ursus; species Ursus maritimus. The sequence continues at coordinate 68,173,248 of NW_024423453.1, forward strand.
ATTTACAATGTGCCAGACACTGTGGTCTTCCTTGGAAAATCAGAAACAAAGAAGTTTAGGCTTGTGTTCTGAAGAAACCACAGTGGAGACAGACACTGGAATAATGGCAAATGGAGTACTCGGTACCTGGGAGCAATCATATACAAAGGTCAGTTGTATTAAGCACATTATATACATTAGCTTTAATCCTCGGAACGACACTATAAGGTCAGGATTGTTCTCACTGTATAGATTAAAAACTGAGGTTCCGAGAAGTGTGTCACAGCTAGTAAAGTGAACACATGTTCTTTCCAGAATACACTTTTTCTCATTCAGATTCCTCAGGTCATACCAAACTGGGTAGTGCTGTAGAGTTCCTATGACACACAGTAGATAGGGGTGGGATTTTCCTTGAGCATCTGTATATGTCTGGAGCCTCAGCCACCTTCTAAGTCTTTCTATCTGGATCAAATGATGTGATCAAATTGGGAATGTGTGTGATCGGGGAAGGGGGGTATGAGGGTGGGCTACGAAGTGTGTGGGGATTTTACGTGGTTACTGAATGCTACTTTCACTCCTCATTATTGAAGAATGTCCTTTGCTTTTTTGATGACGCCATATACTCTTTTCACTTCTACAGTTTCTGAGCTGAGGTAGACAGGTAGAGATACCCTATGCGTGCTGGGGTGATAAGCTCAAGTGTAATTTGGCCACCAGCCCACAATGCTTTGTATCTTCAGTTTTGTTCTGAAAATCTGGTAGTGCAGTCTTTTATCTATTGCTTGTGTTGTTACAGGATTATGCCATTTGCCTAAAGGTCACTAGGCCAGGAGGTCATCTGAGAATTCCCAGAGCACAATAACAATCACTTGATTTTAATGAGCCCTGAATACTGTAAGCTTTGTGCACCTCAACTTTTCCTTTTCTAGGTGATCCAGGGGTTAGGAGTTTGAAGCAAGAGAATGAGTGCATAGAAGCAGGAAAAATCTGTACATCTATCTGGATATAACTGGATTTATAGAGAATACATAGCTTAGCTTACATTCTGGAACCCATTTTACTAGTTCAAAACCTACTTTCATTGCTTAAAACTGTGGATTAAAGATAGAGTTGTGAAAAAGCTCTTACATCTTTAGGTAACGGCTGGATCCTCAGTACCTAATCTTGACCTTCAACTGCTTAAGACTCCTCCAGGAGGATCTGATGGCCACTAACACTCAAACACCTGAATGCCAAATGCATCTTTATTTCTTAATGTCCCCATCATTTCCCCAATCTGAGTGTCATATTTGATGCTTCACTTCCTATTTTTCCTAATACCAAATTTGGGGTCTAGTTCTGTCTTAATTTAAACAAGATTTCTTCCTGGACCTCACTAAAGATGTATTTGTCAGTTAATAAAAACTTCCTCAGTATCATGCAGATTTGGGACCAGCACTTTATGTCTGAAGTCCACTCCATAGCATCTGTGTCAGCAAGGACAGAGAATGACCTGCCAAGTTCTTATCTCTTCGCACAAAAGAGAACCTGAATAATTGACTTCTTGACATTCTTTCACATTTGCTGAGTTTGTTGTTTACTGGACAAACCCCCTCAAATTCTTGAAGTTAGCATGGCTTCTTCTATTTATGTATTTAATCTCCACAGAATGTTAGCTGCTAGCCATAAAAATATTGGTTAACAAGAAAGCTGTGGTTAGCTTTGTCTTGCGTATTCATTAGATCATAGGTTCTTGGCACTAGAGAAAAAAAAAGATTCAAGGTCGTCTGATCTCAATTTGTACATAAGAAAATGGAAAAGCTAAATGACTTTTCAAGAAGAAAACAGTTGATTAAGACATCCAAATACCTGTCTTCTAATTCTGAAGATGGAATTTTGTCTGCCTAAGGTCTATTCCACATTCAGACTCATTAAGGAGAGAGAAATCTGAATTTGTGAAAAGCCTGATTTGTTGAAAAGAATAGTAAAAGTTGAGAGCTGGAAGTGATTTAGACCAACCCTATAAATTCAGAGATAGGGATATGGGACATAGCAAAGTTCTGGCTTTCCAACAGTTATTTGGCTTCTTGGTATTTAAGTCCACTCTAGAATCAGATTTCTGACCCCCAGCCATTCCTCTTCCACTGCACTCTGCTTGCCTTCAAGTTGGCTGAGAAAATGGCTGAATAGTTGTTCTCAGAAACAGACAATCAGGTGGGAACCTTTAAAAAAATGTCTATGCCTGGGGCCTGTAGGCCATGTTAGATATGGTCACGGCCACAGTTTTTATTTTACTTTTAAAATTTACCAGAAATTCTACTGCACAGCCTATATGGAGAGTGACTGTACTCAGCACTGTAAAGGGCAAATGGATGAGTAAGACACCTCTTGACTTCTAGTGGTTCTATTCTAATTGGTGAAGGAAGATGCCCTTGACACAGACTATGTCTATATCATGGCTCTAAATAAAATGTGTCTTTTGTAAAATTGAGTTGGATCTTATTTATATGCCTCTATTATGTCTCATTACTAAGAGTAGACTTAAATTTGCTTTCAAGGATATAGTATTTCTATTTTCCAAATGGATTTACTCTTTTCAATTTAATTATAATGTTGGAAAGTAAGATGGCTCTGGCTGAATATATTCTTTCAATTAAACAAACAAACAGCTGTATCTCCAAACTATGGGGAAACCAAACCCTACACATAACTGATAACAAACATCTTTCAACCTTATCCACTCATCCCACCCCAACTTAGATAATTTTTTAACCACTTGTTCCTTCTTTATTCCTTGTAGATAATGAGTTTGGATTTTGGGGGTTGAGATGAGGTGTTCCTTGCTTTGTTGTAGGACTACATCAAATATGTAAGGCGTGAGCTCCCCTTTACTATCATGAGCAACTTGATTCGTTCCATTCACACTAAGACTTCTTTTTATTGCTCATATTTCAGACTATAAGCAGCTGCCTTCTGTTCTTTCATTATACTTCCATAGTTTGCATAATTCTGTGATCTGCCACAAAAGAAAGCAGGGGTTTAAAAAGTTACTAATAAATAGCCACAATTTAGAAATAAAAACCTATATGACATATGTAAACAATGGAATGCTGGTTTCATTGGTTTCTAGGCTAATTGCATGTCTCAACATTGAATCTAGTTGACTTGTTTAAGACAAGCCAGCCTGTGGGCTCAGTGGTAAGTCTGTGCTGTTCAGAATTTCTGAAGCTGACAGTTCTGCATGTGGTTTGCTGTCCCCAAATGGCACGGTTTGTGAAGCCAAGAGCAGATCCTTACTCAGAAACACTTTTCCGACAGACTTGTTGGTGATGCCTGAAATTGAACCTTGGGTCTCCAAAAGCCTACTATTAGAATAAAGCACTTCAGTTAGCTTTAGCACCTTATTAATAGAAAATATTGTGAAAGGAAAAGAAGGGGAGTTTGTGATGATATTAACTGGCTAAATGAAATGGTGGTGAGACACATTCTGTTTCTCAGTAGTCCAATGTTAGTGACTCTGTAACAGAGTTGGGAATGCATTGGTTCTATAGGAAAGAGACTTGAAACACTAAAAAATAGGCATCTTCTGACAGATGCCATGATAAATACTTAGTCAATTGCAGGACTAAATTAATTTAAAAAATTACTTAAAAATATTTCTCTGGTATTTCCTTATAATAATCACTTCTGTTTGCATAGTCATTTATAATTTACAAATAATTCTTTTCTTTCTTTTTTTCTCCCATTTCTGTGATATGAATATTCCTGTTTCATAGATAAAGAGACTAAGCCTCAGACACGTTAAGTGATGCAGCAAATGATAAATCTAGAACACGCTCTCCTGAACTGACACTGGAGCTTCACTCGGGGCCTCCTCAGGTGTGGCAATTATGTGCTAATCTCACTGTGTTCTATATACAAGTGGAAGGTATGGTGGATGGGGGCTATGCTGACTCTTGAGTCTGGCTTCTGCAAGAGTCTACAGCAGCGGATCTCAGTTTGAGTTGCATAATAAAATCCCTGAGGCCCAAATTTCATTCTGAAAGATTCTGATTTAATTTGTCTGAGGCTTGGCATGGGCATCGACATAATTTGTAAAAATCTCTGGAGTGATTCTGAGGTGCATCCAAGGTGTAGAACCGGTCTATTGCCATGGCTCTCAGCATGTCAGGAATGGGTTACAGTGTGTGCCAGTGTGCGTGTGTGCGTGTGTGTGTGTGTGTGTGTGTGTGTGTGTACTCATGCCTACCAGAATTATCTGCAGGACTTCTGAATACTCTAAACAAGGCTCACTTCCCTGTATGTATTGCAGAGATCTTTGTTAGGATATGGTAGAGGGAGTGGAGAAGAGTGTAGGATAGACATTTGTCTTAAAAAAAATTCCAGATGATTTTATTAACTGTGTGACTTCCGCATTATAAAAATATTTCTCAGGTTATTGGAACGTGATGTCCTTTCAATGACTAATCAACAAGCCGACTGACTTCTTTGTTCACACGAACCTAGCTAGTGTTCAAAGCACATAGAGTTGTCCATGATAACAGCTAGGAAATGAGGCTGCAGAGAGGAAAGTTTCCTGATGTCAGGGGCAGAATGAGCTGCAGAGTGAATCATGAGGGAAGACTCAATTCCAGGGACTAATGGGAAGTTATTGTTCCTGTCAAGTCATTCTGATTATCAAAACCTTCCAGGAGGGTTGTCTGGTCCAATCATGAATGCAGTCATATTTATTACATGTCCAATATGTGCCAGGCATCTGGCTAGACGCTGGAGATGAAATGGTGAGCAAAACACATGAATCTTAACTTGTGGTTCCAGAAAGCTTAAGTGTCTTATGGAGAAAATGCTGCAAAGGGCCTTGAGCACTCACAGATGGCTCTGAGCACCTCAGCATCTGTGGATGCAAGATCAAGGTTGAAGATGACTGGCTGAAGTCAAGAAAGCTAGTAACTAGGTTAGCGGAACAATGCCAGTTACGGAGGAGCCAGCCGCCGGAATAGCGAGGCAACAAGACTGAAATGCAATGCTAGCTCAGAAAGCATTTCTATGGCTAGCTTGGCCACTTGGCTGTTTTAGCTCAGCGCCAAGGAGACTAAGACTTAAATATGCAGAGAGTTCCCTCTACTGGCCAGATGCCATTAGTACATACCAAGAGCCAGGAGCAGCCCTACTACTAGGAGGAAAGGAAGAGGCGCCTTTCAACTGTTTTCTTAGTATTTAGCGCAGTGTCTGCGCATAGTTGGTGCTTGATAAATGTTCCAATAGAAATTTATGGACAAAGATGTTTATTGCATAATTACTTAGAATTTATGTAAAAATGAAAATGACATATTCAAACAGAGAAATAGGTAGGTAAATAAGGTTATCTCCATGGTACAGCCAGTTAGATAATCAAGGAAATTATGCTTTCAGGGATTTTCAAATTCACTATGAAAGATTTATCATGTTATGACAAATTTTAAAAAAGGAAGCTGTTTAAAATTTGATCTAATCTGTGCAAAATAGGTACAGACAAGAGTATTGGGAGGAAATACAGAAAAATGTTAACAGTGGATATGTAATTTCCTGTTGGTCTATTTTTTCCTTCTATAATTAGAATAGTTTACTTCTAAAGTCAGAAAAAGGGCTAACTAAGTTCCACGATAAAATCATTCTGCTTCCACTTGTCAAGGTCTTTACAATTCCCTGCTGCATATGGGATGAAAAAATGGCTTTGTTTGGCAAATTAGAATAGGCTCCATAACTACCAATTAGCTTCATTCTTCTTCAGTCTTCTTTTTTACTACACCCCATATTCCAGCCGTGTTCATTTTCTGAATACAGCTGGTCTTTTTCAAAAATGTTACGAAAAACCCCATAGACTCAATTGCAGGAAATTTGAGAAACTCAGCAAAGCATAAGAAAACAAAAGTGGCCATCAGATATCCACTCTCAGTGCTTGTCAATTTCATTTTGTTTGCATGTTAATATTCACATATTTTTATAAAAAAACATAACTGGCCACTTACAGGATATACACTTCTGTACATTTCTTCTTTCACTCAACAAGCATGTTTTTTGATGCTATTATGATTTATTGAAAAAATTTTTTTGCTGATAGTGCTGCATTGTTACACTCTCTTCTTGACAATCTTATTGATTCCATTGAATTTAAATATTTATTTCTATCCCGGACTTCTCTGCTTAATACCTTAGTATCAGTTATCGACTTGACATCTGCAGTCATTGGCATTCCATGTGTAACATGTTCTACCTACACTGGACCCAAACCTGCTTCTCCTTCATTCTTTCCAATTTAGTAAGTCAGGTATCTTCATTGACTCAGTTGCTCCTGATAGAAACTCAGAAGTTATACTTCACATCTTTACGTCCTGTAGTGGGTTGGGTTGTGTCCCTCCTAAAGGATATGTCCTAACCCCCAGTATCTATGAATGTGACCTTCTTCAGAAATAGTATCTTTGCCAATATAACCACGATAAGAAGAGGTCATAATAGATTAGGGTGGGCCTAAATCCAATGACAGGTGTCTTTATAAAGAAAAAGAAAGGGAGATTTGGACACAGAGACAGAGAGGGAGACACAAAGAGAAGAAGGCCATATGAAGATGGATGCAGAGGATGGAGTGTCTCTTCTACACCCAAGGAATGCCAAGGATTGTTGGAACCATAAGAAGCTAAGAAAAGGAAAGATCCTTTCCTAGAACCTTTGGAGGGAGCATAGAGCTACTGACAGCTTCAGTTCACTCTTCTCACCTCCAGAACTGTGAAAGAAACAAATGTTCTTCTTTTAAGCCACCAGGTTTTGGTAATTTGTTACTGGCAGCCCCAGGAAACTAATGCACTTCCCTTCCTTCCATGGAACCAAATAAAGTAGGTTTAGATCTCTTCTTTCCCACCATTTCCAGTCCACATCCCCACCATGTCGGTCTCTGTTCTATGACTGCAATAACCTCTTAAGGACCCTGGCTCTGGTCCCACTCCTTCCAGCCGCCCCTGTGAACTCTTAACAATGCGCACAGCTCCACTGTCTTTCCTGTGCCAGGACTCTTCGAGGCTTCCTATTATAGCCAGGAGGATAACAAGGACCCCATAAGACCTCAAGGGATCCTCCTCTGCTCTCTCCCCAGTCACACTGACTGCCATTCTCCCTGCTCTCTCATTCTGCACCAGCCTCATGAGCTTTCTTTCAGTTCTTTGAATGCCTAAATTCCTGGCTCTCCTCAGGGCCTTCATGCATGCTGTTCCCTTCCTCCTACTCTTCTGGGTTAACTCCTAACTCCTGTCCATCCTACAGCTCCCAGAGAGACACCTCCGTCCCCCTCATAGCAATTATATCCCTGTTACAGCCCCTCATGGGCATTCAGTACATGTCCTCCATATCCTTAATCCAATTTGCCTTATTTTTGTGACAATTGGTTTATTGCCCATCTCCCCACTGCCTAGTGCCCTTGCTTTTTATTTCCATTGTGTATTCCACAGCACAGTTCCCGTCACAGAGCAGGTGCTTTGTAATTACATATTGAATGAAGTGTGCTCCTTCTGGCTGCGTCTCCTGTTTACTGAAAGGACTCACCAACAACACTAAAACTCACCTACAGGCCTCAAGGCACCCAAGGATGCCTATGCTTAGAAGAACTTGATTGTAGGCGAAAGAAAAGCAGGTCGAGTATGGCCCCTCAAAGATCAATGGCTCAGAGTGAGGGCTTGGAATCCACTGCACTTGGATTTGAATCCCCATTCTGCCATTTGTCAGTGTATGATCAACGGCAAATTATGCCCCTCACTGGAGATTGGGGGTAATAGCACCTACCTCCCTGAGTTGTTATAAGGAGCAAAGGAAGGATCGAGTGCTCACAGCAAGTGCTCAATATGCCATAGCTGCTTTCATCCTCCTCATCTTTGTCATCAGTACCCTCATTACTAACTCTGTGCTTTCACATTTGAAGACTTGGAAAGGCCCCAGAGGGAATCACTTGTACTGAGTGAGGGTACTGCTGTGCTTGCCTGAACCATTTCCGACTATGCCACGCCTTTGTCCCACCTACCTGTCCCATGCAGAGACATCTCTACAGTGATGTTTTCCTAACTGTTCCTAGCCTCAGCTCCCCCTCTCACCAGGACAGTTTTCGTGCTGCAGCCTGGACCCAGCATGTACCATGCTTTAGCCTGCACACCTGAGGGTGGGAACCCTGGTGAAAGGCTGCTGATTCGAAAGAGCGGGCTGATGGGGAGAGGTGGAAAAGGGGAGGGTGGGCATGGAGCCCAGATAGGGAGGATTAAATCCAGCATTCGACTTGATAAAAATTTCCTGCAGGAGGAGGAGCCATTCAGAGACTGGTTCCCGGAATGACACTCCAGGCAAAAGTCCTGCAGAAATAAACTAGAGGGGAGGCAGTGAATAAAAAGCCAGCCCCCCGGGCAGGAGTCTGCACATCACATTCTTCCTTTTCACATTTCATGTTCGTATTGAAAGTTTCCATTCCAAAGACTCATAAAACAACAGTCCCCAGTGGTAATGATTTCCTGCAGGCCCCCTGGAAAGCATTACAAAAATGTTTCCCTTTAATAGGCTATTCGGGGAAGGCAAAATCAATAATTTCTAGGCAGACATTTTGCAGATGAGAATCTGTATTGTCTAAATATCCTGGTTACTGCCCTCTCTCTTCTAAAAAATGGCCACATGGTAATGTTGCATTCTGTAAGGACGGATACTGGCTTGCACTTCTCAATGTGCACACAATGAAAGAAGTGCTCATGGTAATGGATACCTGGCAAAGGCTTTTGATATGGTCTCAGTAGTGTCTAACTGCCTTTGGATATTGCAAGTAAATTCCATCATGTGATTTACAAATGGAATATCTAATAGAATTATTCTTTTTAAGACCCTGACAAATTAAACCAGTACCTAATGTGGATAGCTGGAGTTCTGATTGAAGCTTGACTAATGGGTCTGCAAAAAAAAAAAAAAAATATATATATATATATATAATCTCCTATGTTTCAAGCATCTGGAGATTGAGATATAATCAGAAAATCAGTTTTCTAAGAATGCTGCTCCTCCATCAAATTGTGAGTTGCTTTGAATGATTAAATTCGTTAGTAGCCAACCATTGTTCCACAACCTGCAGACATGGGTTCCTCTTTGTTCACTCTCTGAGTGTATTACTCTCATGGTGCTCCATCTGTTCTTTTTCCTGACAAATGGTCTCAACTTGAGAGAATGCAAACCAGAGATGAATGTAAACAAAGGTGTCTCTCATTTTTTAACCCTCTCTCCCTTTTCCCCTTAGTCCTCACCATGGTATGCATCATTAGCTTTCTTTTTCCTCAGCTTCAAGAAGATCTTGAACCTTAGTGAGTGGAAATGTTTTCCATAGTGGGATGACAGGGCACTCTATTGAGGCAGTTGGGGGATGTAAAGAGACCATTGGTCCGGGAGTGAAGGGGTCTGACATTTAGTCTTTCCTTTGTGGCTAATCTGTGGGTGACATTGGGCCAGTCACTTATCCTCTGTAGACCCCATGTATTTGTTATCTATTGCTGTGTGCCACATGTTCCCAAATTAAGCAGCTTGAAACAACAAACATTTGTTATTTCATGTAATTTTTGAGGGCTAAGGATTTAGAAGCAGCTTTGCTGCCTGATTCTGGCTCAGAGTCTCTAATTGCTTTTCCCACTGGTCTGCTGGCAATTCATGTCTCTAGCCATTATTTTTAATGATGGCATTGAAGGTTGCTGGAAAGTAGAAATATCTTTGGAAGATGTATTTAGAAGAGGAAGAGGTAACACAGTGTATCATCAGCTACCTGCACTCCCTTCCAGACCAGCTAAACATGTTTTGACTTCTTCATATGTTTGGCAAGCAGTATTGTAAATGGAAAGCACCTGGGATTTAGAGTAACACATCCTTACTCTTTCACTCCCCTTGAGAGCTTGGCTAAGTTACCTAACATCTCAGAGCCTCAGTTCCTTATCCATTAAATGGGAGCAGCACTATTTAGTCCACAGGCTTGCTGTGAGAAGGAAATGAGATCATTCCTCTCGGGCCTTTGGTACTCTACTTTCTCTAGCAAGTGGTTGGTCTTTGTTAGCCTTCTTTCCCCCTCCCTCGGAAATAGAGTCTAGAGAAAATTTACTGATAGTTGGAAAATCAAAGAAGCATACCGGGAAAGAGAGGCTATCAGCGATGTTACTAAGTGTGCCATTTGTTTGATTTTGTTCATTACAACATCATCAGATCTTCATCTCTCAGAGCTGAGAAGCAACTTACCTAGTCCATTTTATGTATGTTAGACTGGAACCCAAAAGGACATTTAAAGGTGTGTCAGTGTCTTCTTTATTTGCTGTGAGGACACAGAATAGATACTATGTACTTTTCCATTAGCAAGGGCTCTCTCCTGGTGTTCCTATAACGTCTAGGGTGCTTGGCACATGTGATCAGATTTTCTTAGTACTGATGGTGTGCATTGATGGAATGAGCACTGGGTTTGGTGTCAGAAGATCTAGGTCCGTTTTCTTGCCCCTGTCACATAGTTTGATGTTTGTCTTTGGATGAGTCACTGTAGCCCTCTGAACATATTTTTGTCATCTGTAAAATAGATGTCCTAAGAATATTACCTAAATACTTATCTTGACAAGGTATTGTGAGGACCAGAAGAAATAAATAAAGAATGAGGAAGGTTGTAAACTGGAGATGTCATACCATTGTTATTATTCCTGTGGCTTTCTATCCCCAAGGAGAAGGCATCAGCTTTTATAAAGGATGGTGGGATGCCAGGCATTTCATAGTCCACTAAGCATGATCTAGGACAGTCAGTGTTCTTGGCACCTTTTTTGAATTGACTTTGCTGATCTAATCACATCGTGTAAATAGGCACTTGCTCAATTAGAAGGGCAATATTGATACTCAGGACAATGCTCATTCTGTTACAAACTTAACCATATGTAGCAGTTATAGCTACCCTTTATCAGGTTGTTAAAATGTGAGAGACATGGGGTCAAGAATTTGACATACATTGTTTTATAGCCAAGAGTGCCATGTGAACAATTCCAGGTCCAAGTGAAATGGTGTTCTGTGGAGTTATGCAGTGTACAACCTGCTTGGCTGTCCATGGAAGCCTTGATCACAAAAACTCTATGAAGTATATTTGCACAGGCTTTTTGAATAATCCCAGTTATGCTAATTTATGTATAAAAATATGATATTTGGAGAAATTAAGTAACATTTTCAAGGCAATAAAGCTAACAAAGAAGTAGTAAAGTCAGAATTCTAAAGTGTACAATTTTCTTACTATGCTGTATGTTATTTCATGAGTTTAATGGAATTGGCAATGTCCTCTGGCAAGACCACAAGAAGCACAACTGTAGTTGAAGAATTTGGGCTGTTTGTTTTTTTGTGGCTTGAAAAGTATTCATGTATTGTCTGTATTTAGACATGACTATGGAGTGGTCTTGTTTTTGTCTTGATCTATTGTAGTCACAGAATGGCCTCATCTGATGATGACATATACAAAAGGAAAACATCGGAGCCTAGCTGTAAGTGCCAGGCCAGCTCCCAGTGCTGTTTCCTCTGTCGAGGTAAAATGTCTGGAGAGCGCTGGTGTATGAACCTTTTGATAAGTGATAAGCCTTCACTGTGAAGCTCAAAATTGAAGTCCAACGATTTGTTATGAAAGATGTTGAGGAGAATGCAGAGGCCATGTGAAGACACCACATTTCATCTTACTAGGTGGATGACTGTTCGTTGTAGGTATTTTTTAAAAGATTTTATTTATTTATTTATTTATTTATTTATTTATTTAATTTATAGTATAAGAGGAGGGGGAAGGGCAGAGGGAAAGGGAGAGAGAGAATCTTAAGCAAACTCCCCCTGAGTGTGGAGCCCAATGCAGGGCTTGATCTCACGACCCTAAGATCACGACCTGAGATGAAGTCAAGAATCAAGAGTTGGACACTTAACCAACGGATCTGTGCAGGGACACCTGGTTGTAGGTATTTTAAAAGCAGTTTTTTATAGTTTGTTATAACTAATGCTTTTTCTCAAAGTACAATTGTCTGGTCCAGCTGGCAGTTCCTATGATAAGGTGCTATTTAATTACTCTTGAATAATTCAAGTCAGCCTTGATGGAAAAAGGTAGCATGATGTGGTGGGAAAAGCATGTACGTTGAATCTTGCAGACATAGGGCTGAGGTCCACCTATAATAAAAAGGGACTTTGCAGGATCAAGGAAATATGTGGGAGTGCTACAGCCAATTAGAAGGTCAAGAATCAATGACACATCCATACAGACAGGTTGATCGAACAAGAACTTTTAAGGAGAGAAGCACATTCTAATAATATATAAAAGGGGGCACAGTGTTTTCCAAAATATGTTTATCAAGAAGATAAAATAGATCTGAAGGAAAAGTGAGGATCTGAGCAAGGGTTTGTCCTATGCTGCTGGGGATTGTGAATGAGACAGTGAGAAATTTTTAAAGATGACGTGGTCAATAAACTATGAACTTAATCTGTGGTTTCAAGACAGCTTGTCTCAGGGAAATGGAGGCAGGACAGCATCAGCCATAAAATAAATTAAGTGAATTAAGTGAAGTTTGAAAATACTTATATGTGGCAACCAGACAGGAATAATTTTAAGTAGGACTACCTCTAAAATACTTATCTAGTCTGCCAACTGTGGACATCAAATCCTTACTGCAATTGTCAGGATTCATCTTGCTGTAAAGTATAATTATAGTGACAATTGAAGTTTTCTTCTTCTTCTTTTTTAATTCAGAACTTTAGAAAGATGACAGGAGACACATAGAATAAGTTAACAGACAGGTGACAGAATGGGAGAAGGTACAGTGTTTAAAACTGGCAAGGCATTAATATATAGAACATAAAGGAACTCTAGACAAATCAGTAAGAAAAGGACAGAAACTCCTAAAGAATGGGCTGTTCAAAGAAGACCAGGCAATTCCAAGAACACCATGAATTTGGCTAACAAGTATAGGATTTATTTTCCTCTTTCATCTTCTTCCTATAGGCACCACTCTAATGAATTTGATAAATCTTCTTAAACATGTCTGACAAAAATGTAGTTTTGGCTGTATGTGTATGTTTAATAATAATCTGATTCATGTCAGGTCACGGCAAATTGAAAGGATGAGATAACAACTGACATACAAAAGTTAGGCAAATATGGACAAATAGCACGATATGAAGAGTCGAGGAAGATGCAAGGCAGGGAGAAGCATTCATCAGGGAAGTGCAAATTGAATCAGCCATTTGGCAGGTACTCTGGCAGGACGCATTGAAGTAAGTAGGCATATCCTGGAAGATCCAAAATATCCCTGTGGGGTGTTTGTTCTCCAGAGAAACACAGTTCACAGGGCAAATAAACATAGATGCAGTGACATGCAAAGTTCTTAGAAACAGTGTTTAGTAAAAACAAACAAAAAAATGAAGCAAAAAAGAAACACTAAATCGCAGGACAAGATATAAAACGTAATACCATTTCTAAATTTAACATACATACACAGACAGAACTACATTTGTGTCAGACATGTTTAAGGAGATGTATCAAATTCATTTGAGTGGGTGCCTATAAGAGGGAGACGAAAGAGGAAAATAAAATACAATAAGATAGCGTGGACTGGTGGTTAAGTCAACCACCTGGACTTGAGGCCCCTCACTCCCCAAATAAAGATGGCAGAAGTTGCTTGCAGAGCATGAATACTTACATAGTATGGGAAAGTTGCCATATCCCATTTATTCTGTGGTCACCGTCCGTATAAGTAAATATACCACGAACAACACCAATGGCTGTATAAGAAACAGAAGAGTTATCTTTAAGTAATTAGTGAATATGTTTAATCAGGTCTGACTCAGGGCCTCCCTGCATCCATTTTCTCTTCCTTTGTTGTCTGTGTTCTGTTGATTCCTCCTCTGCGTTTCCATTGCTCTTGTGTGACTTCTGTCCTGATCTTGGGATGGTTGCAGAGAATACGGAAATGTCTGGTCTGAAACTGCAGAGTTCAATATTTATAGCGTCTGTATCCACTCCATTGTAAAGGACTTACTTCTTCCCTATATTGTGTGAAACTTCTTCCGTCAGTAATACCACATGCACAAGAAAGTCATCGATATATTGTCTGGTGCTGTGGGTCTTCCCTGTTGACAGTGAACCACTGAGGCTCTGGAAAAGTTTAGTCCTATTTTTTCCAGGAAGAGTACTTTCCAGATGGGGTCTGAATAAATAGCTCCCCATTTGTGTAACCTTGCTTAGACTCTGTTCTGTTCTCTATGATTCTTCTCAAATACGGTTGCTAGCTATAGCATTATGGGATTATACTAAGTTTAACTTGTTCGGCTCATTATTCCTTAAATTATTCCAGCATATTTAACTCTTGTAAAGTGTAATGCATTCCTGTCTGCTAGTTCTCAGCTACCTGCAGAAAATGAGATTAGAGAGAAAGTCCTGACCTTCTTTGGATTGGAGTTTACCTAATCAACCTTTTCCCATAGGTCTCAGGAATGGCGAGCAGGTAGTTTAGAGGGAGGGGCACTAATCATGTAATCATAGGTGAATTACTCTCTCAGAGTGCAGGTTACTTATCAATAGAGTTGGAAAATGCATAGCATATGAAGGAATTGAGTGAGGATTAGAGATATTAGAGGCACCTACACCTGTTACATGGTAGACCCTTAATAGTCAGTGCTGGTTTTGGCCAAAACCATGTTTGGCTTTCCATAATATGACTAAGTCAGATCCATCTGCAGCATGATGCATTTTTGACAAAATACAGAAAATACAATACCTGAGTCATTCTTTCTCACCCACTCTGCTGATGACTTTCTTTCCATGAGTCTTTCTCAGCTTCTAGGGAAAGGCCTATCATTACCGTGGGAGGTGGTGAGTTGTTCCTGCTTCAAGTAGCAGCATCACATTTTTTCCCCCTTAAAATTGTCAAGTACATCAAACTTTAGTAACTTTCCCTCTGGGGAGAAGATTCTAGTTGTGATGGAGGAGTTCCCTGCTACTAATTTCTATTGTTCAACTCCCAGCTTTGTACTTCTTCTTGAAATGAGGGGGAGGTTGATGCTTGCACTCTGCTCCCTGGTGGAGTTAACCCCCATGCTCTGGGATGGAAGGGAAGTAAAGATTTCAGTGATCATATAACATAATGACTAAGGAAAAACAGCCACTGGTCTCTTAGTGGACACATGGTGATATTTTAATTTCACTTATTTGGTGCTTTTTGGTAGATTAAAAAGGGCATGTAACTTGTAACATGACAAGAATAATTCTCCATTTCTCTCTTGTTTTTGTATCTTTTTACACCTCACTTTCCCTTTTTTCTTATTAAATCTGTAAGCTTTGTTACATGCAATACTTACAGAACAGCAGATGGAAGTTCGTGATTCACCTTATATATATATTCACCTTCAATATATATATTGCCCAGAGCCACCTGTTTGGAGACAGGCCCCTCTCTCCAGTGTTGACCTCCCTCCCTCTCCAAGTAGACCCCACCAGCTGCCCACAGAATGTGCTTTCTGCCTGGCAGAGGCCCCACGTTCATGATATAAAACACCTCTGAAATAGGAAACAAGGACTTATTCACAGTTATAGGCATGTCATTTCCTCACAGACACATGATATGCTGCTAATGGCCTGTTTCTTTCTTCATACTGTTATTTACTGCAGGCTGCATTTCCTTAGCACATCAGGCCAGGGAATTGTGCAGGCCAGGGAGGGGGAGCAGCTGGGCAGAAATATGGTCCACAGGGAATTATAGCTGTACCAAGAGCAAGGACACAGAAGATCTAGAGAGGAGCTAACCTGCAGGCAGGTAATTTCCATCAATTCTGTAAGAAATGCATGGGTGATTGTTCTGAGGCAAGAATTCTCATGGTTTTTGGGGCGCCTGGGTGGCACAGCGGTTAAGCGTCTGCCTTCGGCTCAGGGCGTGATCCCGGCGTTATGGGATCGAGCCCCACATCAGGCTCCTCCGCTATGAGCCTGCTTCTTCCTCTCCCACTCCCCCTGCTTGTGTTCCCTCTCTCGCTGGCTGTCTCTATCTCTGTCAAGTAAATAAATAAAATCTTTAAAAAAAAAAAGAATTCTTATGGTTTTTAAGTTCCTTAATAAACCCATCCCCCACCTTCCTGAGAAGAGACATCCAGCTTCTCAAATGTGCTGACCATGGAAAAATATAGAAACATATGTAGGTTAGTTGCCTTGCCTTTTTAAGGTGCCAATTGCAGTCATTAAGTGCCGTTGGAAGAAGATGAGCATGCAATTTAGGGAGATGCTTGCATCTAACTACGAGTTTAATTAATATGAAGGGACTACAGCAGTAAAAGAGATTTATTTCTTCCTCAATTTGCTCATGTGACTTGTTTCTTCCTCTTCTCTAAACTCAGGGACCTGGGTTTCAAAGGTAAGCAGGTGATCCTGAGCAGGCAGGGGTAAGGCGGACTGTCACATGGGAATCACTCCACTGTGTTTCTCAGAGGCTCCAGGCTGTCCCTCTTTCCTGGAGATCTGCCTCTGTTTCTACGCCTTTTGGGCTTATGGGCCTGTCACTTCTCATTTGTGTGCTTCGCAACCTAATTTTATCTCTTAGGTTTCTGGGTCCCTTGTCTTATTCCTTGACTTCTGTGTCTTTCTGTTACCTATGCATTCATCCTGGTGTCATGACCATCAGTTCTAGTCCTCAGCCTGATGAGATGTTCAAAAGACTTGGAGGTCCCTCCTTGATAATTTATGTCATCACATGACTGCCACTGAGAACTCATAAATGATCTTGGCAGATGAGAACTTGTTCTACAACCATTGGCCTTGACTCCAGCTGTAAGTGGGTAATGGTCACGCCTTGCTTGACTGTGCTCCCTTTCAGTCCCAACCTTTGGCTTCCTCACTGTGGTTTCCCACTAAACTTCTGGAATTTTCTGATTTATCTTTATTTGTTTCTTTTTAATTTTTTAAAAATTGACTTTACTTTTTAGAGCAGTTTCAGGTCCACAACAAAATCGAGCAGGAAGTATAGAGAATTACCATTTATTCTTTGCCCCCCCCAACATGCATAGGCTCTCCCACTATTAACATCTCCCACCAGTTGCACATTTGCTAAAATTGATGAACCCACACTGACACATAGTCACCCAAAGAAATAGTTTGCATTAGGGTTCATCTTGGTGTTGTACATTCTATGGGTTTGAAGAAATGTATAATGACATATATGCATCATTATAGTATCATATCAAATGCTTTTGTTGCCTTAAAAATTTTCCATGCTCCATCTATTCACTCCTTCCTCCCCCCTAACCCCTGGCAACAACTGAGCTTTTTACTGTCTCTGTAGTTTTGCCTTTTCCAGAATGTCATATAGTTAGAATCATACAGCATGCAGCCTTTTCAGATTGGCTTCTTTCACTTAGTAACATGCATTTAAGTTTCCTCCAAGTCTTTTCATGGCTTGCTAGCTCTTTACTTCTTAGTGATGAATAATATTTCATTGTCTGGTTGTGCCACAGTTATGTATCCATTCACCTACTAAAGGACAACTTGGTTGCTTCCAAGTTTTGGCAATCATGAGTAAAACTGCTATAAACATCTGTGTGCAGGTTTTTGTGTGGATATAAAGTTTTCAACTCCTTTAGGTAAATACCAAACAGTGCAATTGCTGGATCATAGGGTAAGAGTATGCTTAGTTTTGTAAGAAACTGCAACTGCCATCCGAAGTGGCTGCACCATTTTGCATTCCCACCAGCAATGAATGAGTTCCTGGGTCTCCACTTGCTTGTCAGCATTTGGTGTTGTCAGTGTTTTGGATTCTAGCCATCCTAATAGGTGTGTAGTGGTATCTCATTGTTTCAACTTGCATTTCCCTGATGACATATGATGTAGAACACCTTTTCACATTTGACATCTGTATATTGAATCATCTTTATTTATAATGCTTTCCATTTGTTCAAGAACCTTAAAGAATCGAAAGTCCAAATTTTGCCCATTCCTCAAAGCTAAGCTTAGGTTTCAATACTTCAATACTGGCAACCATTTAGACCACTGTAGAGCTCACTGATTTTATCTTTCTCTGATTGGAAAGTCTTTAGCCTGTGCAATTTATTTGATCCATGATCTTATTTAACAAATATGTGTGTGTACACACACACTTTCTCTCAGTCTATGAGCATAAGATAAATACATCAATTCAATAAGATAAATAAATATAAATATAATCTATATACCCCAAGTCTTTAATCTGTGCCAGGCACTGGGAATACAGAGGTAGATAAAATGGATGAACTTGCAATCTAGTGACTTTACTGACTGAGGAGAGAGAGCCAATAAATCAGAAATAATATAATGTCACATAATTATAAATGCTATTAAAAATGGCAATGAGGAGGGCTGCCTGGTTGGTTAAGTGTCCAACTCTTGATATCAGCTCAAGTCTTGATCTTGGGTTCATGAGTTCAAGCCCTGCATTAGGCTTTCACATTGGGTGTGGAGTTTACTTAAGACAAACAAACAATCAAACAAAAAACCCCGCCCAAAACGACAATGAGGATATGATATAGAGTGACAGAGGGACTACTTTAGAATGGGATTTCTCAGAAGAGGTGATATTTGAGCTGAGACCTGAAAGGCAAAAAGGAACCATCCATGTGAAGATCTAGGGACAGAAGAAGCAAGTACAAATGTCTTCAGGTTGGAATGAGCCTATTGTGTCCAAGGACAGGAAAGAATTCCAGTGTGGTTATCGCTGGAGCCGAGCAAGGGATGGCATAGTGATATGAGGTGAGGTTAGATGTTGGGCGGGGACCGGATTATGTGGCATCTTGTACACCAAAGTAGGAATCTTAGAGGGCTGGAGGCAGAGTATCAATTGGTGCAATGTGTACTTTTAGAAGACCAGTCTGTTTTCTGTGTGAAGACTGGAGTATGGGAGTACAAGAGTAGGAGCAGGAGTGCCAGATGGGAGGCTATTGTAGTATATGGTCAAGACGTAGGATGCTGGTGGTTTGGGCTAAGGTATTACTGATGCAGAAAAGGAGATATATTTGAGGTTATATTTCAGAGATAGAGGTGAGAGGATTGATAACCGATTGGATGTAGAGAATAAAGGAAGAATTAAGGATGACTGTTAGTTATAAAGCTGGAGGGCTTGGATGCAGGAGGATGAGGAGAGTCATGAGTTCTATTGGGCCACTGTGGTGGACATTTGCCATTCTTTCTAGCCACCCAACACCACTGAACATCCTTCCCATGTTTGTGGATTTCCTCTACTTATGAATCTATGCTTCTCTAAGATAGAGGTCAGAAACTCTCTTTACCAGTAGCCCTTGTACCTGGGGTGCAGCTTGAGATTCTGGCTTAGTCAAACACGCTTGTGAAACTCCAAATTGGCATCCATTCTGGCTCTGGAATCAGCAGTCTCATCCAACTTTTAGACGCAGCAGTAGCAGAGATGCCAGAAATAGTTTCTGAGACCTCCTTCCTGAAACAATCCTCCTTGTCTTTCATGGAAACCCTCCCTCCTGTTAGTCCAGTCATACAGATAACTCCCTCTCACGTTTTCATTGGCTCCAGCCCTCCCATGTGAGCTCTTGTGCAGTACAGCCCCAGGGATATGTCTTCCTTTCTGTAAACAGTCACTACCTTGGTGCTCTCAGTGGATGATTTTACACGATCATCTCTATGCTGGTATGTCTCGGATGTATAACCCCAGCACTGACCCCTCCACTGACCACCAGATTCGTATGTCCAATTGCCAACTTGAGATCTCCGCCTACATGTCTCATAAGTTTCTCAAACTCAACATGACAGTACCAGTCAAGGTTCTTATTGAAAATAAAATCTTATCCTGATAATTTAGGCAGATGCAGTATACTTTCAAAGTATATTAAGTAGCTAGCAAAATTTCTAGAAGAACAAGAGAACCAGACTTGAGGACCAAATTTCCAATAGAACAAAAGAACCAGACTTGAGAGCAAATAGCCCTTGAGGGATAATCCCCAGATCACACTGTGGAACTGCTCAAAGGAGATACTGCTGTGACAATTCCTGGGCACAGACACCAGAGCCCATGCCATTGACCCTGGGCTCAGAAACTATGCCTGGGGCAAGGAAAGATACTCCTTTAGGGGGAATGAAGCATGAGAGACTATGGACTCTCAGAAACAAACTGAGGGCTTCAGAGGGGAGGGGGTGGGGGAATGGGATGGGCTGGTGATGGGTAATAAGGAGGGCACGTATTGCATGGTGCACTGGGTGTTATACGCAACTAATGAATCATCGAACTTTACATCAAAAACCAGGGATGTACTGTATGGTGACTAACATAATATAACAAAAAAACATTAAAAAAAAAAAGTTCTAGAGGGAGCATGGCCTCACCAAAACCCTGATTTTGGATTTCTGGCCTCCAGGACTGTGAGAGAATAAATTTGTGTTGTTTTAAGTCACCCAGTTTGCAATATTTTGTTAGGCAGCCCAAGGAAACCAATACAGATTTCTGTATCAGGAAGTATAGTGCTGCTGTAACCAATACTGCCAATTGTGGAATTGGGTAATGAGTATAGGCTGCAAGAATTTTGAGGCATTCAGTTATAAGAATCTAGATTTCTCTGAAGAGATCATTGGTAGAAATATGGACTAATGTCTGATGTGGGCTCAGGAAAAAGAGGAAAGCTGTAGAGAAAGCTTCTGTGGTCAGAAAAAATATATATAGAGAGAATATACATATATATGAATATATATGTGAAATATATATAATTATGTACAGAATGTTGCTAGAAATATGAATGTCAAAGTGCTTTTGATAGGGTCTCAGAGTAAGTGAGGAACCTGTAATTGGACACCAGGGGAGAGGCCATCTCTGTTGTAAATCAGCAGAAAACATGTCTGAATTATGTTCTATTGTTGGTTGGAAAGTAAAACTTGGACAAATTTGGTTATTTAGCTGAAGAGATTTCCACACAAAATGTGTGTAGAAGGTGTGTCCTTGCTGCTTATAGTAAAATTCCAGAGGAAAGAGATAAATTGAAGAAGGAGTTCTACCGCAAGACTGTAACATAGAAATCCTCTTCAAGAGGCACCTGGGTGGCTCAGTCGATTGAGTGTTGGACTCTTGATTTCAGCTCAGTTCATGATCTCAGGGTTGCAAGATTGAGCCCCACTTTGGGCTCTGTGCTGGGCGTGGAGCCTGCTTGGGATTCTCTCTGTCTTGCCCTCTACCCTCCCACCCCGGATCATGTGCAGTCTCTCTCTCTCTAAAAAAAAAAAAAAAAAAAAAAGAAAGAAAGAAATTCTGTCTGAGTTGCCAGCCTACCAGGCTCCCCTACTGACTTTGAATTTGCCAGTCACCACAATCATGTAAGCCAATTTATGAAAATAAATCTCTTTATTATATGCATATGTGTATTATGCATTTATATGTATATAATAGATTTATTATATATATGGAGTACATATGTATACACACATACATATTCTTTACACACACACACACACATATATATATATCCTATACACATATATATATTCTATACAGACATATACATATATTCTATACACACACATATATATATCCCCCCATACATATATGTGTGTGTGTGTGTATGTGTGTGTATTCTATTCTCTGGAGAATGCTGATTGATGAAACATTAAATGAGACAACGCATGCGAAATACTTAGCATGATTCCTACACTTACCTAGAGGTCCACAAATGATAGTTTGACTTTGTAAGTTATTCAAAAACAAAAATTGAGGGTTGGGCTCCGACTTTCCAGAAAGGCTATGGACAAATTGAACTGCAACCTGCACTCTCAGGAGCCAAACAAAAGAAACGAAACAGAGCAAAGCAAAAACATGAAACAAAAACTGTTCAATGTCTATTAACCATCTTGGTCAGGGTTATACAAAATTTTCTTCCCACAGATCAATGATGGAAAGAAAGATAAATCTGAAGAGGGATGAGAAGCTTAGCAGCTCTTAGATATTTCAGTTTGGAAAGCTGAGTTATTACTTTATTTTTCTGAAGGAATATCAAACCCTTTAGGATAAAAAAGACCACTTAGTTTAGGTTCTGGTTTTCTTCCTTGTAAATAGTTTCATTTCATGTAGTACTGCACTAAATTAGTCTTTCTTTCTTTCTTTCTTTCTTTCTTTCTTTCTTTCTTTCTTTCTTTCTTTCTTTCTTTTTTTCTTT
>NW_024423453.1:68195415-68233614 GCF_017311325.1 Ursus maritimus
TCTTTCTTTCTTTCTTTCTTTCTTTCTTTCTTTCTTTCTTTCTTTCTTTTTCTTTCTTTCTTTCTTTCTTTCTTTCTTTCTTTCTTTCTCTTCTTTCTTTCTTTCTTTCTTTCTTTCTTCTTTCTTTCTTCTTCTTCTTTTTTTTTTAGAAAGAGAGAGAGAGAGTGCAAGTGGGGGGTGGGGGGCGAGGGGCACAGGGAGAGAGAGAATCTTAAGCAGGCTCCATGTGCAGTGCAGAGCCTGATGCAGGGCTTTATCTCATGATCCTGAGACCATGACTTGAGCCAAAATCGAGACTTAGATGCTCAACTGACTGAGCCACCTAGAAGCCCCTAAATTAGTCTTTCTTAAGTAATTTTTACCCTAAAATACTAATAAAATCTAGGTAGTAAGAGACATTCCCAGGGATATCTCCCATCACCATCATATTTATTATTCCCAGAAGTTGTAACCAGTGCAGTAACCCAAGTAACAGAAATGAGAAGTACGAAATTTTCAGAGGAAGAGATAAAAGTATGAGTTGTGGATGATACAATTTTCTTCCTAGGTCTAATATAATACCATCACAACACAAAAGGAAGTTTACAAAGAGTCTTAAAAAAAAGCTAACATGTAGTTCTCATCTAACAGACTAAACAGATGAGAAAATGGGAGGAATGTGTGGGAGGGTGTACCTTATTAAAATGTATCATAAAATTATAATACATTAAAATAAGGCAATACTGGTGCAAGGATAAGCAGACATAGCTTAAGCAAAATACGATCAAGAAATAGATTCTAGTGCATATCATGTTAAGAATATCATAAAGGTAGAATTACAAATCAGTGGAGAAAAGAAAGTTTCATTCATTCCAAAGAACTTTTTTGAGCAACTTCCTTATGTCTGATGTTGTGCTAAGTTTAGGAGATATGACGATGAATAGGATAAATTCTAAGATGTCAAAATGCTTACAGTCCCTAGGGGAGACTGAAAAGATAAACTATGAAAATATGAATCATATCAGTGGTATAATGGAGTCATCACAAGGAACAAGAAGGAGGATTCTTAACTCAGTCTGGAGGGCTAAAGACGATTTCTTTGTGGGAATGATATCTAAGCTGGTGCCTGAAGGTAGAGTAACTTAGGGTAATTAGGTGAAGGGACTGTGAAGGGAGTTCTGGAATGAGCCAGCAGCAGGTACAGAGGCCTAGGGCCCTGGGATGGCCTGGCAGACTGGGGAGCTGGAAGTAGTTCAATCTGGCCCACATTGGTATTGTAGAGAAAGGTGGAAGAGAGTTGGAAGACAGTCTGAGAGACTTAGGAAGGGCCACACTTAGGTTTTTTGCTTGCTAAGGAGAGCTCAAGGAGGAGCTGGAGACATATTAGAGGTATAAGAACACTGGGAAATGTGAGGGAGATTTCTAGAATTCTGACTTGTGTCATTGAGTGGGTGGTGATGGGGAGGAGTGTATTTGGAGAGGTAGAAAGAGGTGATGAATTAACTTGGGTACATGCGGAGTATTTAGCTGATATTTGTATGTTTTATTATTCAATAAATGTTGCCAATTAACGATTTGAAAGAATTTATTGAATAAATACAAAAATGAATTCCTGATGGACTGGAAAATAAAATAAAACTGGAAGAGCTAGAAAAGAAAATACTGAACATATATTGAAATGTTCACACTTACTACTTCTGAATGATAGCTTATTAAATGACCTTTGTATTTTTTATTTCTTGACCAAATTTTCTATAGAACACATAGTACTTAGAAAAAAGCTAAGTAATAATAAGGCTTATTTTTCAGTTTCTTGTTAATAACAACATATTTTAATATGGTGTCACATCTTCCAAGCTGCTCTTGGAGCGTCTGCAAATACAAAAGGGGCTTAGTTTAATATTGTGAGCTGGAAGTCTGGATTCTCAGGAGACAGATTCATTCATGCATTCTATAAATATATATTGTGTGCTGGACATTTTCTGGATACTGGTGATGCAGCACAGCAAGACCTCAAAAGTCCCTGCTATTTTGGGATTACATGCTGGATCGGAGGCACCTTCTAGTAGCACAAGGGGAAAAGGGGTTGAATTGGTGAGCCCAGATAATATACTCACTTATATCTCAAAGCTGACAGGGGACTCAGAGTCATTTTATTTCATAGATAAGGAAACAAAGACTCAAGTTGAGGGGCTTCTTCCCCACACAGTTGCCACAGGAATGGGACAAGAATGCAGGTGTCTTATTTCCTGATTTAACATTCTTTCAACACAAATACATTTCCTCCTCAGCTCATATATTAGTGTCTCAGTCTTTTTGGGCTGGTATAACAAAATATCATAGACTGGATAGCTTATAAACAATAGAAATTTATTTCTCGAAGTTCTGGAGGGTGGAAGTCTAAGACCAGGCAGGAATCCATGGTTGGGTGAGAGCCCTTGTACACATTGCAGACTTCTTGCTGTATCTTCGCATGGCAGAGGGCCTAGGTTTCTCTATGGGGTGTCTTTTATAAGGGAATTATTCTCAATCATGAAGGATCTACCCTCATAACCTAAGACCTCCCAAAGGCCCCACCTGCTAACACCAATACCTTGGGCATCATGTTTTCAACATATGAATTTGGGGGGACACAAACATTCAGACCACAGCAATTAGCATTTGCTAAGACAGCCAAAAATATTTATAGAGTGAGGTTTTTATGAGAGATCCATGGTCCTGCTTTTGGAGTAAAATGTATTAAAGTAACATATCCTTACTGCTAGGAGATACTATTCATTTCCATTCATGCAAATCAATGAATATTGATCCTTTCTGTTCCATAAGTTGCTGTGCACACTGAATTAATGCATACTGAATCATTGCTCCTAGGGGAAATATAGGGTTAGGTTCCTGCCACTCTCTGACCACATTTTTGTCAAGAATCAATATGCCATCTTATTTCATGTGTGTTTCCATTTAAAGATACCTTATTTAATATATATTGTTGATTCATTAGCACTGAAGTCATGGCTAACGTGCCAGAGCTCAGGAGTAAATGAAACTTACTACAAACACAAGGGTTTTCTCTGTAAGGACATCACAGACTTTCTGCACTCAGAAACATTAGACAGTACTTTAGTGCTATGCAGGAGCCCATTCTAAACAGTGAAATCACCAACAAAAAAGTACAAAAATGTGAAAAAACTGGCAGGAAGTAGACCACAAAAAGGACACATTTATAGTATGAGAGTTGAAACAAGAAGGCAGAACATCATATAGTTTGACCTCCGTTGAGAAAGTAGATGCAGGGTGATTCAGATCTTTCTCTAACCTGTGCATGTTCAGGAATGACTGTGATAGCTCTGTGAGTATTGATTTTCAGGTTACAAATAAATTTTAGTGAGTACAGAATCTGGAAATAAAGGGGATCAACTATATACTATTAGCTGTTTAGTTACCATCATTACAATTGTGCTGATGATTATGCTGACACAATATTTTTTCACAGAGAATCTGGAGGGTCAGAGAAGCTCCTCTGAGAAAATGCCATTAAAGCTGAGAACTGAAGGATGGGTGTTAACTGGGCTGAGTGGGGAAAAGGGTAGACCATTTCAGGAAGAAAAAAAAAGCATAAAAAAAGGACCTGAGGTGGGAAGGAGCATTGCGTATTTATAGGACCCTAATAATGTCCTATATAGGCAGCACCTGGACTGGTGGGAGGACGAGACTAGATCATGGAGCTAGGAGTGACGTGCGGAGGCCAATTAGAAATTTATTTCAATAGCTGAGGAGAGTCAGGACTGGGATTAAGGTAAGGGCAAAGGTGAGGGCAAAGGCAGTGTTAAATTCACTAGTGGATTTCTTTTCTTTTTTTTTTTTAATTTATTCGACAGAGATAGAGACAGCCAGCGAGAGAGGGAACACAAGCAGGGGGAGTGGGAGAGGAAGAAGCAGGCTCATAGCGGAGGAGCCTGATGTGGGGCTCGATCCCAGAATGCCGGGATCACGCCCTGAGCCGAAGGCAGACGCTTAACCGTTGTGCCACCCAGGCGCCCCACTAGTGGATTTCTGAGTGTGCATGAAGGCGTTGCTCTTTCCAGACAGGAGGCACACTGGAGAAATAATAGGTTTTGGGGGGACAAGTCCAATTTTTGTTTTGAGGTTAAAATGTCTGTGAGATGTTGTGGCAGATGAGGAAATGTGCCTTCAAGATTCCCTTTTAAGGAAGGACATGCTATCCAGCTGGGAGGAAGGCAGTCAGCAGATAACCACCAGCTGTCAGTGACTTCAGGGCCTGCTCAAGCTGCAAGAGCTGCCTCATTAGAGGTCATGTCCTTCCTAGAGCAGCCCACATCAGGTGCATAAGTTAGGTGGGATACTCTGATGAGCAATACTTATTCCAGAGCCCCCTGCTGTGGTGACCAAGGGGAACCTGAAGGCAGTTTGACTTCTTCCTCAGAGCAGTCTTCTCTCCTCCTCCTTCCCTACAAAGGGTTTGATCTCTGAAAAATATCTCACACACCAAATTCTGCCTCCATGTGTGCTTTTGTAGACTCCAACCTGCAGCCGATAGTCAAGTGGAGATGTCAAGTTAGATACAAGCATGTGATGTAGAGATGCACATTCATGCGTGGTCAATACATGGATGCTGAGTGAAAACATGTGAGGGGTTGATTTTGTGTAGATAAACAAATGGAGAAGGGAGGGAGCCCAGGACTGAGTCTCGACAAACTCTGACTTTGAAGTGTGTCAGGGAAAGATAAACTAAAAGACTGTTTGGAAAGGTAGGGGGATACCCAGAAGTGCGACATATCACAAAAGACAAGAGAACAAAGAACTTAACCCCATAAGGTGCTACTGAGAGGCTAGAAGAATATTTATTAGAGGTCATTGGCCTCCTTAGCTCATTGGTTTGGTGGGCTGTTGAGAGCAGAAGCTAGGTTGAAGTGGATTGTGGAATAAATAAGAAATGAGGAAATAGAGACAGTACTTGTAGACAATTCTTTTCAGAAATGTGGCTGAGAAGAGGAGAGATGAGATTGAGCTGTAATCAAAAGGGGGAAACCAAGGTGAAGATTTTCTTAAATAGGATAGGGCATATTTGAATGAGCAGAAGGGACCAAGCAGACATGATGTTAGAAGACATAGAAGAGGGGCACCTGGGTGGCTTAGTTGGTTAAGCATCTGCCTTCAGCTTAGGTCATAATCCTGGGGTCCTGGGATTGAGCCCCGCATCAGGCTCCCTGCTCACCGGGGAGCCTGCCTCTCCTTCTCCCTCTGCCTGCCTCTCCCCCTGATTGTGAGCTCTCTCTCTCTCTCTCTAATAGATATATAAGATATTAAAAAAAAAAGAAGATGTAGAAGAAAGAGGAGATAATTGATAGGATGTGGTGTTTGAGGAAATGGGCTACAGAACAGAGAGATTTGATCTCAACCAGGAAGAAGAAAGCTGGCTTTCATAGGAATTGAGAAAGAGAGGGGAACAGACGTGGATGAGTTGTACATCTGAAAGCAGGTGGTGGGAAGCTGAGAGCTCCTCTCTGATGGCTTCCAGTTTCTGTGTGGGGTTGGAGGTGAGGTTGTCTGCTGAGATTGACGGAGCTTTTGGAGGTTGTGGTTTGGTGAAAGACGATCCGGAAGGTTTAATATAATCACCATGGAGAGTGAGAAAATGAGATGATGAAAGAAATGCAGTAGGATTGTAGATCAGTGTGGAGAGCCCAGATGAAATTCTGGAGGTAGACTTGTTAGCTCAATGAGGTGGTGTTTGGGCATTTTGTAATTTAGGGACACATAGTTTAAAAATCACCATTTTCCCTCCTGATTATCTTAGAGGAACACAGAAAACTGAGGTAAAATTGCTTTGTCACAAAAAAGAATCTTTAACCCCTTTCCCCTGTGATACTCCCACTTTCTGGTCTTCAGATATTTCTTTGATAAATTCTTATAATAAATATGTAATCTTATTTGCCGAGTAAGTTATAGGATATGAAAAATGTTGACATTACTTTCCCTCATTTAATCCTCTAATATCCTCCTAGGGTAGATAATGTTCTCACCAAGTGTTTGCATAGTTATGGGAATGCTCATGATCCCATGTTGAAACAGGGACATGGGCTCAGTTCTTTTCCATTTAAAGTACATGATCTTTCACTGGTTCACATAACTGGATCTCAGACACGGACTAGATTTAGGCTCATTTTTACTGATGTATTTAATTAGTCAAAGATAATTTAATTTCTTTTTGTTGTTGTTGTTTCATTTATCTAACATTTTCCACTGAGTTTGAGTTTGTGATCCATTATGATAAATTCTTTTTCTTTGACATCTTTAGCAATAACTGGCTTGAAGGAATAAAAGAAGTAATTGCTTTAAAATAGTTAGTGAATGATAAGGCTTTTTTCCATGAAGTCGTTCTTGTCTGTGCTTTGCCTGAGTTATGGCTACAGTAATGTGGTAACTGGCACAACTTCAGTAGCAATAATATCTGTTCAATTACAGCTGCCTGAAAGTTACTTAAAGTTTCAAATGCTTGGTGAAGCAAGATAAGGCTGTGGGGAAGAGGGATCAGTCATATGTATGCTTGTCCTTTCAGGGAAGAGGAATTTCCTTGTGCCACTGAAGCTTCAAGAATAGTTGGGGTCACTGTAAAGTCCAAAGAAACATGAACAGGATGACTTGGAGCAAATCGTATATTTCAAAGAGGGTATTTCAGATCATTAATTTGAAGTCACTGGTTTCAAAACAAAATAAAGTGGTCTTGATAGAATAGCTTGTTCGTTCATTTATTCAATACACATTTATTGAATATCTATTATATCCTAGTGACTGTGCTTGACATTGGAAGTAAAAAGGGAAAATAAGGTGCCATCTCCATAATCAAGGGCAATGTCTTTTAGTGGGTTAGATAGACACACACACAGAAAATTATAACATCAGTGCAAAGATAAGATGCAAAAGCCAATAGGAACATCTGTTCCATCATATCCTTCTACGTGTAGTATGGAAGGAAATTTTATATAAAGATATGTAAAATTTAAAAACAACTTAAAATTGGTTCCCTCTAGGCTATGATTGGGGGAGACCTTCACTTTTACTCTGCTTCATAGAAATATTTATTTAAATCATGATATATTTCAAACATATCAAGAAATAGAGAGGACAGTTACTGTATGATTCCACTTATGACATACCTATGTTAGTTAGAGTCATAGACACAGAAAGCAAAATGGTGGCTGCCAGGAGGGTAATGGGGAGTTGTTTTTTAGTAGGTGAAGTTTCAGTTTTGCAAGATGAAGAGAGTTCTGTGGGTGGGTGGTGGTGGTGGCCAACAATGTGAATGTACTTAATGCACTGGACTGTACAGTTAAAAAATGGTTTGGATGGTATATTTTAGGTTATGTGTATTTCACCATAATTAAACAGAGAAATTGGGAAACTAATAAAAGAGATTACTATGTTCCCACCACGGAATGTAAACATGTACGTATATTTTGTTATATAATTTTTTGATTTCTGTCTTTTAAAAGAAATAAAACATTGAAATACACCTAGAGTGTCCCTCTTCTCTGCCTCAGACCTCTCTTCTTTTCTGCCTCTTTAGATGTAAGTACTGTCCTAATGTTTGGGTGCCTCATTCCTATGCATTTAAAAAATACTTTTGCTACTGCCAATGCCTTCTATCCAAAGACCGCCAGGAAAACACTTGTAGTTGAATGCACACCATGAGAACTGTAGGTTATAGGAGGATGATGATAGAAAGAACTTAGGATAGGATTTAGGGCTTTGTTAAGTGATTCTCAAAAAGACTTAGTGAAGCAGTCTCTGCTCTGGTTTGTATGCTATCAGGAAGTGGGGGTAATTCTATGATAGTGGAAATGGGGGTAATTCTATCTTAGTAAATCTCATCTGGAAGGAGGGAACACTAAAGTTGTTATTGGTTAAGAAGTCACGGTCTCTTATATTAGCCAGGATAGGGGACTATTTAGTCATTTTTGTGGTTAGGGATACTGTTCCTATTTTTGTTAGTGTTCAGATGTAATTATGGAGTAGTCTTATGTTTGTTTTGATCTACAATGGTCACAGATGGCCTTGTCTGATGTTGATGCTCTGTATAATTATTTATGTTAAACAGGACATCATAACCTGGCTCTGAGTGTCAGGACAGTCCTGGATATTAGAGGCTGTTTTCAGTTTCTGTCACTACATATGTAGGTGTTCATTAATGAAATCTGTTATTATTTTGTGGGTCTTAAACATTTGAATGAATGATAATATACTGTATATATCATTCTGCAACTAGCATTGTAACTCAGTTTTATAGTTTGAGATTAACCTAGGTTGATACTGGCAGATCTAGCTTATGTCTTTTATAGATCATTTTGTATTCAACTGAAGGATAGTTAAATTGCTTTTGTGTTTTCCTGTTAAAAATAGTACTGATACACCTAGCAGACAGATCTAAGTTTCTAAATATCATTCTCCAATGACAGCAACCCAGTCTCAAACAATGATGGGGCATAATAAAGACATAGAGCCAGGTTGAAAAGGTTGTTGCAGCATAATCTAGGGCAATTTGAACAATAAACTAAATAATAATAATAATGATGAACTATAATCTATCAAACTAAAAATATCCATGAATTCATACTGCTGTAGATAATACTCAATTTTTCACTGTTTGAGGCTTGCCTTTTTACTTTGCTTATATTGTTTGCAATTGTGACTTGAATTCTAGTTTTATTGCAGCCATTTTTATCAAACTTTTCCTTTATAGTTATGTTTCTGTGACATAGCTAAGAAATAATTCTTTATTCAGAGCATATAATGATATTTTCCTATATGTTTTAAAGTTTTGGGACTCACATTTCAGTCTCTAATAAATCTGTAATTTATTTATGTGTATGGTGTGAGGAAGGGAATCTCATTATATTTTTTCTACATAGATAATCACCTATCCCAGCATATATAATGCCACCACCACAGTAAAAGTTTCTAGACTCTTTCCTTTGATTTATTGATATATTTATCTCTCCATTGATTAATATTTTTTATTAAGGCCTAATATCTAGTTGGTCAAACCCTAGCAATATGATTTTTCTACAATTTTATCTTGGCTCTTTTTGATCCATTACTCTTTCATATGAATTTAAATTTCCCGTTATGTTCCATGAAAAATCTTATTGGAGTTTTGATTGGAAATGCATTGAATTTATGGATTTCAATTGTCATAATATCAAGTCTTTTCTCCATGATCTTGAAATTTCTCTCCATTTATTTAGGTCTTATTATATTTATTAAATCTATAATTTCCGGGGTGCCTGGGTGGCTTGGTTGGTTGAGCGTGCCTTGGCCTCAGGTCATGATCCTGGGGTCCTGGGATTGAGCCCTACGTCAGCTCCCTGCTCAGTGGGAAGTCTGCTTCTCCCTCTCCCTTTCCTGCTCCTCCAATTTGTGCTCTCTCCCTCTCTTTGTCACATAAAATAAATAAAATCTTTTAAAAAATGTATAATTTCCCTGTAAATATTTCATACCTATTATGTTAGATAGGTACATTCCCATATGTAAAATCTTGGAAGTCACCTCTCTGTCCTAACAAGTAAAAAGCTGAACAAACTGAAAAATCAACAACTCTTCTTAAATCTATGAGAGAAGTGAGGTCACAGGGCAAACCACTGCTCCCAAACTGGAGAGACTCACAGGAGACTACAGAGAATCACGACTTACTTGTGCAGAAGCCCACAGGCATCGACCAGCAAGGGTATCAGTGCCAGGTTAGGAAAACTGAAATGTAGTTAATGAATTGCTGGAGGCTTGGTATGGACAAGTCTGAGGGCTAAAAACTCCAGAAGGACCCAGTTATTGGAGAGCCCCCTACACTTTTTGTGAGTTTTACCTCCTGAAGCTCTACCAGCATCTCACAGTAAATATCAGAGAAAAAAAAAATCCCCTCTTGCTTCCAGCAGTGGGGAGGGTAAAAGGGACCATTTTGAAATATAACAAAGCATCCTTTCCTTCTTTTTTTTTTAATGTTTTTTTATTATATTATGTTAGTCACCATACAGTACATCCCTGGTTTTTAATGTAAAGTTCGATGATTCATTAGTTGCGTATAACACCCAGTGCACCATGCAATACGTGGCCTCCTTAATACCCATCATCAGCCTATCCCATTCCCCCACCCCCCTCCCCTCTGAAGCCCTCAGTTAGTCTCTCATCTATGGAACATAAAAACTAGGAAGATTGGTAGCGGAAGAAAGGGATAAAGAAAGGGGGGTAATCACAACGGGGAATGAGGCACGAGAGACTATGGACGCTGAGAAATATCCTGTCCTTCTTAACAACGTTTTCCCAGGAGAAATTATTTAACTAGAGCCTAACCTGCTGGGGTTTCATCAAAGCCTCCTGACATGACAGAAGGGAAATACCCAACCCCGACCTCCTTTAGCCTTCCTATCCCACCTAAGGGGAGCTACTGAGAAGTATGTGTGATGTTCACAGTTCAGAGATACAGGGTCACTATTGTGTTAGATGTATCCCTAGGTGTCTATATTAATTGGGGATTGCCTAGTTGCTCAAAACATACTCAGACATGTGTGTCTTAGACATATTAGGGCTCAGTCTCCTAAGTAATAGAAAGCCAGAGGTAGATAGTTCCTTTTGTTCTAATGATACAGAATGATAAGGTTAAGGCTTTTGCAAGTCTTTATTCTTTTTCTTCTTCATGGTACCCGAATGATTTCTGGAGCTTTAGCTGTCTGATTCTATGCAGCTGGAAGGAAGGAGGAAGTGCACAAGGACAAAAAAGGGATTTCTGGGAGCTTCTGTCTGACATTTTTTGCTTACATATAATTGGCAATCTGTAGGTTCAAGGGAGACTGGAAAATATAGTTTTTCAGATGTATATATTGTCACCCTGAATATAATGAGAGTGTCTTACTAAGGAAGATAAGAAAAAAATCAATATAGAGGCAGGGAGCAACTAGCAGTTGCTGTTCCAAGATCTTTCAATTTATATTATTTTAAATATCTCTTAAAAACTGAAAATTTCATTTGTTCATTGGTATTCATAAGAACATATATATTTAAAAAATTGAAGTATAACTTACATGCAGGAAAAGCTGCCCCTTTTAAGTGTACCTTTCTGCAAGTTTTGACAAATGCATGCAGTCATTATTTTGCTTGATTAACACATCAAACAGTGAGAAACAGAGAATATTATGAGGTTTGATACAAGAAGCAGGCAGAACCATGCCCTTAAGAGACACTTTAGGTGACAATATGGTCTCTGGATTTTAATGCAAGTGCAGTAGTAAATCACCGGAGAGTTTTAAGCAGGGCAGCGATGTGATGTAATTTATGTTGCAAAACGCACTCTGTATTTTCTCTGGAGAATGGGTTGTGAGGCACATGCCAGGGAGACAGCAGTCCAATTACAAGGCCATTGCAGAGCCCAGGCAAATGTTTACCATTGTTGGGATGGGTGGTGAAATGCAGGTGGAGTCAAGACACATTTAGTATTATGTGCTAGAATCCACAGGCTTGTGCTCTTGGGTTTTCATCCTCAACCATTTCTATTACTTGGATGTGATTCCCTTTGGAATCAGATGTTCAGAATAATCACTGTAATTTGTGAATTTCTTTGCATACATACACTGCTAATTTGGCAAAGCTGTTATTTTTTTTTCCTCATTCCCCATTCATGTGCACAAGTGTGATTCACAAGCTGCATGATGTAATTACTTTTCTGGATTAGAGAAAAGAATGAAGAAAATATTCTATTTAATAAAAGACTTTTAAACATGCTCATATGATCTGGATTTTACATTAGGGTTTAGAAGCAAGTTGAGAAAACTACTAGATGGAGATTTTATCTCCAGAGTTTGGGGAAGGTTCTGGCTTCTGGAATCTTTTCCATAAATTGCTTAACTTCCATGAACAATGTTCTTAATTTTGTGAAGTGGGTACTTGTAACCATCGGGTTCAGTAATTTAAGTAGTCTTTAATGGGTGAGAAGGGATCAAATTTATTTTATGGAATAAATTGATGAATGAAGACATAGATGGATGAATGCAATGAGTACACTGAAGGGCCTCAAGCCAGGGACCCGTGGCCACTTGCTTTTTTGCCTAGCTGCAGTGAGAGCATCTGACACAGAACAGTTTCAAGCTATGCAGAGAAATCAGGGAATAATACCAGGGGAAAAAAAAGTAAAATGGAAAACCATGATCACATTTAGAAAAAAGGAACATAACTTTGAACCATGGAGGATAGCATATGTACTATATTTGGACTATAAATCTGGGTTTGGGCTTCCTGGAACCAACAAGCAAAGAGACACCTAATCATTTGTCCACTTCCCATTATCAGGATAGTAAGATGCCCAGTTGGGGCCCAAGATGGGCTTACTCTAGATGTGAAGTGGGTCTACAGTGTATCTGCTTTGTGTCTCCTAGTTACAAGTTAGCCTGAGACCCTGGGGTGACTTCTGGAAAAGAAATGCCTAAAAGAAGTGTCATATAGTTCATCTGTCTTTAGGGACACCGACCTAAGGGGTAGGGATGGGGCTTATTCATGTATGTAGTCACACAGTAGTCTTCTAGGCAAGTGATCATGTTGGAACCCTAGAGTACAAACCCTAGAGAACACCTAGATATCAGGTGGGAATGCCAGAGGGGAAAGTCAAGCATGATAGCAGTTTTCCAAGCTGGTTTATCTTGGAACATATTCCCACAATCATGTGGGAAAATAGGTATTTTGAAAAACAAATGTTCTGTGATCAGTTGTGAAATGTTGTGTTCGGGTTCTATTAACAGGGTTGTATGAACAGGTGTAAGACAGATCTCAGTGGCTGTTACTCCTTACTGCCTGTGCCTTCAAAAGTCTATATTCTTTCAAATAATTCTGGATGTCCCCAAGAGGTTCCCTGAAGAGTTCTGGAGGACTTCCTTGTGACTTCTGTTGAGCAGGGCTGTAAATTGTCTTGACTATCATTGCCTCTGAGGTATGCCCTTGCCCAATATTGTGTTCACATTCCTGTGTGCCCTGGCCCACAATCTCATGGCAGTGTTTGTGGTCTCATGGTAGGCCACACATTATTGTTACCCTTGTCAGACATTTCAGTACATTCTAGTACCTCACTGGACACTGCTTTTGCTTCTGCTATTTCCAGCTGGAGTTGGGTCTTTTGCTAGGAGCAGTCATTCCTTCCACTGTCTCCTTTTGGGCACTGCCATCCTTCTGGGCATTGCCAACAATGCACTGGAAATTTTAGTATGCTAAGCTGCTTGCTTAATGATGAGGTGGAGACAAATACCAGCCAAAATGGTAGTACTTCAACATGGTATAGGATTTTCAGTGCAACAGTCGTGTATTACTGGTGGAGATGAGGTTATTGGATGTGAAAGGCTGGTATTTAGGCTCCATTTCTTGCAGCAAGGAAGTCATAGCACAGGGCATGGTGGCTCAGGACAGGCTCAAGATCTTTATCCATTGGGCTGGTTGAGTAAGTGGATTCTGTGCTCTTTGGCTGTTTTAGATGAAGAGAAAAAGTAGAAAGCTAAGCCACATGCTTTAGAGCAGCTTATCGGAAAAGCTCTGTAACTTGTTGGGCATAATGCAGATTGCTTGCCTGGCTATTTTTCCATTTGTCTATTGTCCTTCCTTATAGGAAACCTATGGAACCAGAGCCCTATCACAAATTATGAATATCTAGTATTAAGACTGATTATCACTAGCATATGATAAATGAAGAAATGAAAACCAATGGGGAAGGAATGTGTTTCTTAGAATGGGTGACTGGGAAAACTGACTCTCTGTCACAAACGCTAATTACACTAAACCTCACACTGAGGCAGATGAAAGAGATCAATGTAAAAGATGAAATCATAAAAATATAGAATATATAGGTGAATATTTCATTTTTATTGGGATAGAGAAGAATGTTCTTTGCCTAAATACGATAAAGGAAATCGGAAAAGAAAAAATCAATAGATTTAGCTACATAAAAATATTAAAAGTCTTGTTAAGTCAAAAGATACCACAAACAGAGTCTCAAAGGGCGGTTGAATAGTAATTAAGATCACAGACTCCTGCACACTCTCAGAATCTGTTTTGGGAAACAAGAGTCGGTGGAATCAATGAGTGGCCATTCGGTAATATCTATCAAAATTTAGATGTTCCAACCTTTGACCCAGCAAGTGCACTGTTATGAATTTATTGTACATATATAATTGTAAATGCACAACAAAAATGTTAATTGCTATATTGTATAACAATGACAAAAACTGAAAATTACCTACTTCCCCGGCAGTAGTAGCGCTGGTTAATGTATTTCGTTACATCCATACGATGGAATGGTTTGCAGCCGCTACAAAGAATGAGGTCATTATGTATATGCAGATGAAAAGGTTTCAAGAGTTACTAGGTGGAAAAATATGAGAGAATGCTTGCTTTTTTGTTAAAAAAAATCTATATATTGTTATTAGTGTAACTTTTTCTTTTTCTAAAAATATATAAGAAACCACTGACAAGGGCTACTCTTGGGGAATAGGACCGGCATTTGATGAAAGAGACTTTTGTAATTTTATGTTTAATTTTTTCACATTTCTAATTATTACCATTATTTTAAAAATAAAGGGAAATGTTTTTATATATTTTATTAAACGCATAATGTAGTCTGACAGCTCTAGGACTAATCTTGTTATAAATTTGGAAAAACCACTTTATCTGTGGGTCTTATTTTACTCATTTGTAAAATGAGAAAACTAATAGTGCTGGTTTCATAGGAGTTTTCTGGAGATTAAATGAGGTAGTGGCATATAAAAAGCACTCAATAAGTGTTTGTTATTCTTATTATTAACGATCAAAATGTAATTTGAAATTATCCATTGGTTCTTAAACTATTTTTCTTTGCACTATTATTATTTCGAGTGGTGGCTGTAGGCATTATAAAAAGCCAATTCTTAGTTTTTAGTAGCCTACTTAGAATTAATATTGTACCAAATCACATAAAATACAGAAACTTTATAACTATCAGGCCTATTTATCCCTTTTGTCATGTCCTTTATGCAATTGTTGTCCTATGTATTAAATCTACATTTATTATAAAGACAAGATTATATTAAAATGATGACATTAAGAGGATATAAAACATATAAATGTAACTGTGAAACCTGTCATGTACAGCATGGTGATGAAAAATTCTTTTTTAATTATGTAAAATGATGACCTTCAGATAGCATAAAACCAACAGAGTGATATCTTATTTTAGAGAGTTATGTATATTTTAAAGAGATCAGCAGGACCAGGTGTTTATACTTCTGATGCTCTTCATGTTTTGGTTAAGGCCCATATTTCTGTTATCATTGCCTTCAGACTAAAGAACAACCCTTTGCCTTTCTTGTTATGTAGGTCTGCTTTATTGACCTTTATATATCTCACATATTGTGCATATTTAACCATTTTCTTGCATAAACATTAATGTGTTTGATCATGGAGCCCTATGGCAGGCCCTGGTCCAGGTATTCTGCTGCGTTACTTGGATATATTCTCCAGAAACTCAGGTACTGAATCATCAACCTGGTGATGGCCTATGGTGGTGGGGTTAGTAAGGGAGGAAAAAGGAAGCAAAGATGATCCCAGTGTTTTCTGTTTGTTTGTTTTGTGTTTTTTTTTTGCTTGGGCAGTAAGTGTGGTGCCATCTGATGAAAAAAGGGGCAAAATAACCAGTTTGCTGAGAAATTGGGGTGGGGTGGGAGGAACTGCCGAGTTTAGCTTTGTACATGTGGTTAGTGGCCTATCCAAGTTGTACATCCATGACCAGGATAGATGGATATACAGGTCTGGAGCTTAGACAGGAAGTCTGCATTAGAGACGTCAAAACAGGAAGCAAAACCAGAAGTGAAACCACTGAATCACCAATGAATCACTGAAGTAGTAACTAGTAAAAGTTCATTGTGCACACACCAGAAAGGCAGTTTGCAAACCTGGAGCCCTCCAACCAAACCAGGGAATGAGGTTTCTGGTGTATATTGTACAGCAGCTTAGATACTGAGAAATTGGTGACTGTTTATTCTTCACAGTGATTGGTTAAAATATTAGAATTTTCTTAAACGATAGGAACCGGTCAGTGGTTGTTACCTCATGTCAACCTTGGGAAACAGTTTAAGTTTTGCATATAATTTTCAGAGTCATAAGCACGAAAGTTAGTCTTGCAAAATAAGTTAAATTAGGCTTTGTTTGTATGATGAAACTAATTTTATCTGCTCAGGGACTTTTCAAGGTTGGTTTCTGTTTTTGATTTTAATAATAATAAATATATCTACATATATCATAATGTATGTTGACAGTATGACAGTATGACCAACTAGTATGGCATTATTCTCTGTACTGCCCTTGATGTAGTAAGGCTGAAGAGTCACACATTGAAACATTTGTTTCAAATTTTCCCACTAGTTGAGTCCTCAGGCTGGAGGGTCAAGTAGTCAAGGTCTTCACCTCTGATGTGGTTACTGTTGATCATTCCGTTGTCTGATCCTGATGGATACCATCTGGCACACGAGCGTCTGCCAACAGACATTTAAGACTCTCGAGAGTATACAAATATATTAGAGGTTAATGTGATGGCCGAAGTTTGAAAAATTCCCCACAGCAGAGATTCCCAGGAGCCAAAATTTAACCAATTACATAACTTAAATGGGTTATAATTTTAAAAAGTTATTTTCATAGGCACAACATGATATGTTAGCAACGACATGTCTTCATGATTACTTTAGGACAGGATGAATATGAGGATATTTTATTTCAGGAGGCAGTGCTGTAGGTAAGCTTTCATTTAAATTAGGTTCTAGATGATGTGAGCAATCAGCTACTTTAATGAGATGCATTTCTAAGGAAAAAAAAAAACCTCAAAGATTAATAAGGAATCTCAGATTGGACTTTCAAAAGCCTCTCAAGACTAGGAAACCAAGCCAAGGACTAGTCCAATTGTGTCCTTTTACAAAGAGAACACATTCTTACTGAACTTATACAAATACATATACTGTCATGAAAAATAAGAATATTTAATAAGAGTTTCTGAATTCTGGAGGGATCAGGTAGGGAGTAAAACATAAATATTTCAACCTGTGTTGCAACAATATACTTTACCAAATTGCTGTTGAGTTATAGATAGCTTCAAAGAAAAGAAAAAAGAGGTCCTTTAAGTCTGGAAAACACAACATTAAAAAACTAGGGATGTTTTAAATTTAGTCATACAAATTATAATCATCTTCTTTAGTCCATTTAGTGTTATGTAATTAATTTTTTTTAAAAGATTTTATTTATTTATTCGACAGAGATAGAGACAGCCAGCGAGAGAGAAAACACAAGCAGGGGGAGTGGGAGAGGAAGAAGCAGGCTCATAGCGGAGGAGCCTGATGTGGGGCTCGATCCCATAACGCCGGGATCACGCCCTGAGCCCAAGGCAGACGCTTAACCGCTGTGCCACCCAGGCACCCCTAATTCTTTTTTTAGAGATTTTATTTATTTATTTGAGAGAGAGTGCACACATGAGTGGGGGGATGGGCAGAGGGAGAAGGAGAAGCAGACTCCTCGCTGAGCAGGGAACCTCTTGCAGGGCTCAGTCTGAGATCATGACCTGAACTTAACAACCAAGCCACTCAGGCACCCCTAATTTTTGCTTCATCTTGGGTAGGCAGTTTTATAAATTAATCAACTTTCCATTACAGCTTTAGAAGTTCTTACCCCCCAGTTCAGTGTTATGATCTTAAAGTTATCAGAAACTTGCATTTTAGAGTACTTGTCAGGGTTTTTTCCATGAATCTCTGAGGATGAAGCACTTTCACAGGAACATGTCTGCAAAAGCATCAGAGTAAAATAATAACTGTCTGTGAATGAAAAACAGTTTAAAAACTGCCATGTATAAGTTAAAGATCTGGTGAGAGTTTATTGCAATGCAATTGACAAGTAAATTTCTGTGACATACATTTTAAAATTATGCCTAATACCATTATACAAAAACAGATCAGATTTTTAGGAATTTCCTACAATTATTACCCAAAGAAATTATAGCATCATTTCTTACTTGACAATGCTTCCCATGAAATTGACCATATACAAAGGGTTTAATAATTATAAAAAAAAACCCCAAAAAACTTGCTCTTGTATTAGAGAAGACTAATTTTTGTAAGTAACCAAAAACTTAATAAGGACAAAAGATAAACTCTTTGTTATCCAGGCAGGTTACACTAAAGGTAAAGGAAAAAAAACCCTTTGGTTATAGTTTCTCATTAAGAGTAGATCAATAATCTAAAAAAAACTCTGTCCTTTGAACAGAGAGAAAACCAAATTCTATTACTGCACCAGTATACTTTTTTCTTTTTTCTTTTTTTAAAGATTTTATTTATTTATGTGACAGAGAGACAGCCAGCGAGAGAGGGAACACAAGCAGGGGGAGTGGGAGAGGAAGAAGCAGGCTCCCAGTGGAGAAGCCTGATGTGGGGCTCGATCCCGGAACTCTGGGATCATACCCTAAGCCGAAGGCAGACGCTTAACGACTGCACTACCCAGGCGCCCCATGCACCAGTATACTTTTGATATTAGAATTCTTTTCTTTTAAGTTAATAAATCCATTCCAATCTTAGTTTGATCACACATAAAATTCCTTTCTCAAGATTTACTTTTCTCAAATCTTCTACCACTTTCTGTGACAAAACTTAGGTTTTGTCCTATCTTTTTTGTTTTTTATTCTGAAATGATAATTTTACTTTAGGACAACAGTATTTTTTCCCTTAACCAAAACCAACCAAACAAACCCATGTCCTTCATACATGCCCAAATCCTTATCCAAAAAACATATTCCGTTTTTCTTTTTCTTTTTTTTTTTTAAGATTTTATTTATTTATTTGACAGAGAGAGAGACAGCCAGCTAGAGACGGAACACAAGCAGGGGGAGTGGGAGTGGAAGAAGCAGGCTCCCAGTGGAGGAGCCTGATGAGGGGCTCAATCCCAGGACTCTGGGATCACGCCCTGAGCCGAAGGCACATGCCTAACGATTGAGCCACCCAGGTGCCCCAAACATATTCCGTTTTTCTTTCCTACTTTTCATGTACAGTCATTTTCTTTCACCCTTATTATTTCTAGTAGTTTTATTTTTATATATTGATTATAAATTTTAAATGTTAGTAATCTTTGCTTTCCAGCGAAAATTAAGAAGTAGGCAATGTGAACTATCATATATTAACATCCTGTAGTGTATCTGCAAATTTACAAATACATTTCATAATTTCTGGAAGTATATTCTTCCTTGTAGTAAATTTTTCCATACAGCACAAAACATGTTTATTAATAGACCCAAATAGCTTTTTTTGGTAAAAAATTAAAAAGTCAAAAGTACGAAAACTGATGTCTAGCATTTAATGTTTATCTTATTTGGAAATGATTCAGATATTCAATAAATATCCATTGTTTAGTTTAATTTAGTATAAACAGTTATCCTATTTACATAAATTAAATTACTTGCTTTTAATAATTATGCTTGGATTAGACATCAAACAGCAAACCATCATCTTAAGTTATTTTTCTTGTTGACAAATTGGAAGATACGCCCTCTTTTATTAAATTAATGAACTTAAACTATCTTTTATTTACCAAAGATTGTACCAGGTCATTTGAGCTTGAACACATATGGGTTAGTTTCTATATTTCTGAGAGTATACTTGATTTATATAAATGCTTAGTTTCCTTTAAGCCAGCTAAACAAGGCTCTTAAAATATTTATTTTGGTAATATTATCTGGAGGTAGAAAAACATCACATATTTATAACATATATATGTAAACATACCTCCAGACACAGAGATTTAATAGCTTTTGATTAAAACATTTTAGCCACATCTCAGGTACCAAACTCAAAATAATAGTTCAATTCAAATTGTGTTTCTGGCAGATGGACTAAGTTAAGTTTGCCTACTTTGATGACCAAAAATTTTTACCAAAATTTTTTTTCTTTGCAGGCTCTGGGGATGCTTTGAGAGCTGTTTTTAGAGTCATTTTGTCTTTCAAAAGCTTTTGCATCCCAGTTAAAAAATGCATTTCATTGTGTTCGAGAGGTTTGGAATCCTCTCTTTTAAGGGAGCTCCTTAAGGTGGACTTATCTAAGTTAAAGCTTCCCCAAAGCGGCCACTGCAATTCCAAAACCTTACCTATCTTCCAAAGATTACACAAGATCCTGGTCCACAGACCAGATAGAACCCATCTTTGCCTTCAGATTCCTTAAAATGTTTCAGTTATGAGGGGTCCTGTTTTCAACAGCTATTCAAAAGCACAAGGAATCACATGCTTTCCCCTCTTTTGAACAGAGTAGGGTGACTTATCAAACAGCTTCACTAAACAAAATACAGGTATGCAAAATAAAGTCAGAGAGCTCTAAACACAGAGAGCGAATCTTGAGTCTAAGGGAGACTTACCCTCAACCCCAGGGTTGGTGAGAAAACATTGAGCCCAGGGGACTCTGTGGGTACTAGCATCTGTTTGTTCACCACCCTGGAGTCATCTGGAATCTTCTATGAATCCTGCTTCCGACATCGTGAATTGTCAAAAGTTCCAGAGTAACAGAGTTAAAAGCAAAGAATCACTTAAGTAGCAATTAATAAAAATTTATCGTGTGCACACTAAAAAGACAGTTTGCAAACCAAGAGCACTCAAGTCAAAGCAGGGGATGAGAATCAGGGCTATATTGTTATATGAGAAGTCACTATATAATCTTTACAGTGATTGGTTATAATATTAGAATTTTCTTAAATGATAGGGAGCCAGTCAGTGGTTGTTACCTCATGTC
The DNA here is from genome assembly GCF_017311325.1 of Ursus maritimus. Classification (NCBI taxonomy): domain Eukaryota; kingdom Metazoa; phylum Chordata; class Mammalia; order Carnivora; family Ursidae; genus Ursus; species Ursus maritimus. The sequence continues at coordinate 68,216,214 of NW_024423453.1, forward strand.
GACCTTGGGAAACAGTTTAAGTTTTGCTTATAATTTTCAGAGGCATAATCAGGAAATGACCCAGGTCAAGTTCGCCTTGCAAAATAAGCAAAATTAAGCTTTGTTTGTGACTAAACTGGTTTTGTCTGCTCAGGGAATTTTCGAGGCTGGTTTCCGTTTGTTTTTTATTTTAGCAGAGATTAGAGGACTAGTGTCATCAGAAAATAGGTTAAAAATTAAGGATATAAGACAGCTTGAGTTTATTTAAAGAAAATGTACAGAATGAAAAGAAAGTCATACCCAGGACAATACTTAACATTAGCAATTTCAATAGCATACTGGGGAGAAGACAGATCTCAGTGAAACAAGGAGTGAATGGAAGGTGAAAATGAGAGAGGGTAGACAGACAGCTCCTCTGAGAGGCCGCATTACAAAAGGTTTTATGTTTTTTTGTTTTTGTTTTTCTTTGTGTCCAGTATGTGTGAAAAGTCAGCAGTGTTTTCCCCATGTTGATAGGAAGAAACCAGCAGAAAAAGATGTAAAGATATTTGATGAAGCACAGTCTCCAAAGGACGGGTGGAAAGGTGAGCTTTAGGCAGGGAACAGGGCAACTCTTGCACTGTAATAAGAAGAGAAGGGTAGATGGATGCTGGGAGCTAAATACAGGTGGGGCAAATAGTGTGTGTGTACAAACTCTGCAAGACAGATTTGTGGAGGTGGAAATGAGGGGCTGGTGACCGTGGTCACCTCAGTCAATACTCCTTTACTCACTATGAAAACTAGGGACATCATCAGGAGAGAAATCAGCCTGACCCTGATCGACTCTCCATAAATCTATATGTATTTCTGATACACATTTTCTTACTTTTTATCCTTCTGAGTTCTCAACATCTGGCGACATTCAGCAGTCACGTACAACCACTGAAGGGCTGACATTTTCCCAACCATTTTGGCATTAAAGTTTTCCTCTTGAGTCTTCACTCATCAATGGTTATGTGGATACAGCATTATGCAGATCTTACCATTTACCTATCCAAGAGATCTAAATATAGCTTCAGCACACAATTTAAGCAAAGTCTTTGCCTGAGAGAAAAATACCCTGGACTTTGGGAACTGTCCCCATGAGACCCACAGCCAAAGCTCATGAACTTCCCAAAGGCTTTCTTCTGAGACTCCAAATGCTTCATTCAGGGATTTCATGTGGCCTATTTTTAGTAGCCATTGATTTCCTATAGAAACTATGCACCATGCTTCCGTCTTCCTTTCATTCAGGTGCTCTTGAAAGCATTTTTGCTGAGCCTTAAGAGGAAAACAAGTACTATAGGAGATTCTGAAAAGACATAAATTTAGAGATTTGTTTGAGTTTCATTGAAATCCCAAAGCGTTGTCAGAAGAGGTCTGAATTCAGTGCATGGTCTACTCCTGGGGTGCAGGCGCTATCAGCTGGGGATCATGCTAGGGCAAACTGTTTTTGCATTGGGGGACAGGAAGGCAGAAGAGCAGAAGTCTATAGCTGACAAGCTGAAGCTAATAAGGAACATTACAGAACTGAATTAGCCTATGTGCCAATGAAGAAGTAGAGGAAAATCATATTCACTTAGAGAGGCAAAGGGCAATATAGATGAAGCAGTGCTAACTGGCAAAAGTCTAATCGAGTAACAAAAGCAGGACATGGAAGTTACCAGGTTCTATTTTATTCATCCATACATTTACTCATTCATTCCTGGAGCAAGTGTCTTTGGACCTGGCCCTGGAAAAGAAGCAGCTTTAGAGACTGGCTGGGAGGGGCTGGGGATCTAAAACGGAAGGAGTGATAGGGACAATGGTGTGAAAGTAGAAAAGTGGAAGCATAGCATGAATTAGTGTAAGAAGTTTCATTTGCTTAGAAATAAATTTAGGAGAAAAGTTTGGATCAGATTGGATAGAATCTTAATTCTGAAATAAAATTTTCTTCATGGGTTTTACAACATGAGTTTTGCAAAGATCAATTTGGTAGGAATAGGAAAGGTGTATGGAAGAGATTGAAGGCATGAAGGCAGCTGAGCAAGTTTTGGAGATATCACTTGACAGAGGCCAAGGGTCTGAGTCAAAGGAGTGATCATGGGGTTGGAGGAGAGGAGAAACATGGAGGATTTATTATTAAATGTAGTGATAGGATATGACATGACAGTAGGTAGGATGTGAGCTGTAAGGGACAGAGGGCTTGAGGTTACAAATCCTGAGGACAGTGAGAATGGTGGTACACTGACTATAAGACTAAAATGGTGTCCAGTCATTTGTCAACACACTACCCTTGGCAGAGCACTTAGTACTGTCCAATCCTTTCCTGGTTTTAAATTCATTTTGTTTAGTTTCTCTTCCCCCTCTAGAAAGTATACTTCCTGAAAGTGGAGAAATTATCTGTCTTTACCAATGTATCTCTGCCTCCTACCTCTGGGCCTGTCAAATAATAGGTACTTAACAAATATTTGTTGAATGAATGCAGAATGGTTCCTTTTATAGAAATAGAAAAAAATAATGAATAATAAAAAGTCTAGGAGAGAAAATAATTCCAGAAGTGATAATAAATGCTCTAGCCTAGCTCTGTCACTAACAACCATGTAAACTTAGGGACTTCCCATTGTGCCCCCTTGTCTTGTCTTTCTAACTTATAAAATACAGATAATATTCCTTTTCCTCTATTCTATGGTTTGAACATAAAATGATATAATGGGCATGAAAGCATTTTGGAAAATCAAAAGTGATGATTCAAATATATTACAAAGAGAGAAAGCAGAGTTCTTGTTTTTAACATCTTCTCTAAAAAGGAATAAAATTATTTTGAACTGAATTATCTGTAGAAATCATAAAAGGCACTGCATTCTTGTTTTCTTTCCTTTTTTCTCCTTTGACATGATATTGTGACTAAGAGCATTTGTGGGATGCAGCTGTGATGACCAGTCTTAGGAAGCGCACAACGAGACTTCACCAGTTACATTTTCTTGAGGTAAACTCTGGATAATTTTCAAATGAGCATGTCACAATAATAAAAGGTATAATTTCCTGGAAAACAAATCCAACTTTTGTTGAGTGGTTGTGTGTCTAAGGATTTTTGTGGAGAGAGGCAGGGTTTCTACACGGTTCAAACTGAATACATTATGGTATATCAGAAGTCACTGGGTGCCCACAACTCCCAGCATGTTGATAATCAGTGCTTAAGGATTTTGAATGAAAACACCCTTTGCTCTACTAGGGTCTTTGCACTGCTCTTTTACTGGGAACTTTCTGTGGAAACACTGCCATCCTTTCTGACTGTGAAAAGCTGCCTTTCTGTCTGGGCTGTAGGTTGTGAGTCAGAGTTGAGTAGTCCCATGGGAATGGCCAAGAAGGAAAGGATTTGGAGTAAGAATGTCAAGTCAATGGGCCTTGACAAGACGGGTGTGGAGGGAAAGTGAAGGTGATGCTCTACATCCTGTGTGCTGAGATCTCCTCCGTAGGGAAGGCCAGGGTGAGACCCACTCTGGACTCCAAGCAGCAGAGGTCAGGGGGAAGAGCAGAGGGTGTCTATGCTAGCTCCACTACACAACATACAATGGAAAGTCCATGTAGCAAAGAAAAACAAAGCTTACACAAAATAATTTTTCAGTTAACATTCACTTTCTTTTTAAAATCATACTCATCCTTGAAGCTGGTATTTGTCCTTTTGTGAAACTGAAGGATGGTGGTTTCTTTTCTCCTGATGTGGTGGAAATCACCCGGGCTTTGGAGTCAGACAGACTTGGGTCCAAATTCTGGCTCTGCCTCCTCATAGCTGTGTGACCTTGGGCACATTACCTAACCCCTACTTCTGCAAGATCGAAGAATAGCATCCTCCTTAAGAACTGGTGGAAGGATTAAACTGATCCAGCATTGCATGTGGCTCATGCCTTGTACTCAGCATATAATTGTTTTTACTCTCCCCATCTCCTTTACCTCTGCTGCTTCTCTGATCATTTGCTATTTCACTGATCATATCAATATTTGCTGATGACTTTTTCTTGTAATTCAACCATATGAAGTATTGAAAGGGGACTCAGGGGTTGGAGAGCTTTCTAGTGGGAAATATACTAAATCCAGCATTTCTTCTCTTTGAGAGGTGGTTTATTTACTTCTTGAAACTATTAATAAGGAGTCAGTAACAACCCCTGTGCTAGAGAAAAATGAGGCAATCCTTATTGTTATTAGGGTGTGTGTTTTCTAACAAAGAAAGTAGCAGGGGGCTTTTCTGTGATTTTCTGTAGTATACCAGCTGTTATAGAAAGACTTCTCAATCACATTATATTTTAGCTGGATGATTTATATTATCTGTACAACTTGACAGTGCCTATTTATGACAGGGATGATATTACAAAATACCCATTGGCTGCCAGAGGGTATTGACATTTTCCATACAGGTTCTTTACAAATTAGCTCATTTAATTCCCATAACAAAAGTATGCTGGGGATATATTATTTTTTTCTAAATGAGGAAATAGACATTTCGAGAATTCAAGTGCCTTGGTTCATGGATACACAATACACAGTGAACAGCTGGTATTTGCATTTACATGGGTTGACTCTTAAATCTACACTTTGTTTAATAAAATTGTTAAATAAGTCTAATCTAAGTAGTGCTGCTTGCTTTGAGAAGGTTTTTCTTTTTCTTTTTTATTTATTTTTTTTAGCTGAATGATAACTGGAAAGATCACTTACACAGAATCATTATTCCTCAGTGATGCTAGATAAATTGAGCCTTTGCTGTGTTCTGCTTCTGTCCTGTCCTCTTTTTGTTGGGCTGCACTTACTTTCACCTTTTTACTTTAGATGCCACTGACCTGACAAAAAAACGTAGGGCATGGTGTCCCAGTTTCAGAGGCAAGAAGAAAGAAGCTGCTTTATTTAAAAATCCTGCTGTCTGGAGTTTTTCTAGGGAGCTTTAAGCATTCATGAAAGACAGTTGTGTGGAATTTCAAACTATGCCTTTGACAAAGATATTTACCAAATAAGCACTTGAAGCTCCCATAAGCTTGAAGGCCATCTTTCCTCTAGCAAGACCCAGAACTAAAGGCATGGGTGACCAAGTACATACAAAAGCCTTAGGCTTCCATTCCTCAGTTCTATTCAGTCCCATTCTGAACTCGGTCTGTCCACACCTTCCTTTTTACTATTGTCTGAGTTCAAACCACAGGATCTGGGCCCTGCCTCAGTCTCCAGTATAATCTAGTACACAGAGGTTTTGGGTCATTTGACCAGGCTAAATTTATTTTTCTTGTTTTAAGATCTATGCATAAGAGATTTCCTCTGCTCTTGCCTTGACCATTGTATAGAATAGCTTCTTAGGTCTTAGCTTAATTTCTATTTTTTCAGAGTGGCTTTCCCCAACCATCTTCTCTAAAGTAGTCATCAAGTCACTTTCTACCTCATTTGTCTCTTCTACTTCCTTCCACTATATTTATTATAACTGATTATTTTATTGTTTATTTTCTGGTTTACTGTTTCTTTATTTTTTCTATAAGAGAAGCAACCTTTTAACTTGTTTCTTCAGCATCTTCAGCACCATGGATAGTGTCACACACCTAGGGAGACTCATCAGATATTTGCTGAGTAAATTACAGAGACCTTTCAATTTATATTAAATAGGGAATGTTACTCTGCAAGACAAGGAGACAAATAATCAGAAGCATCTTTTTTTGGGAAAAAGATAGATGTGTGTGTGTACAAAAGCATGTTTATCCATCATCTATCTATCATCTATCTATCAATTATCTATCATCTATATCTATCTATCTATCTATCTATCTATCTATCTATATCTATCTATCAATCATCTATCTATCTATCTATCTATCTATCTATCTATCTATCTATCTATCATCTATCTATCATCTATCTATCTATCATCATCTATCATCAGGAGCATTAGCAGCATTAGCATCCATCTGTAGGTAATAGATCAATCAGTTTGGCTCTTTAAAAACATAATCCAGATAATTTCACTCTCATTTTGAAAATCTTTTAAGGCTTAAAAAGCTGTACCTGATTTGCTTTTCCCACATTCCAGGTGTATTATCTCCTACTATTTTCTCTCCTATTCACTGTCTTCCAGCCATTCTAGCCTTTATGCTGTTTCTCTAACACACCAGGTACACTTCTGTTCTAGGATATAGTTCTTCATTCTGTGTGTAATGCCCTTCCCTTAGATCTATCCCTTACCTTCTTCATGTTTTTGCTCAAATATCACCTCTTGAGAAAATATCACTGCTTTTCAAAAGTTTGCATTATGCCACTTCACTTTTTCAAAAGGTCTACATAAGTACCCATTTTCACTAACCAAGAGAAATCTGAAGAGGATTTTGTCTTTTATGAAAAATGTTGAAAAGCAAAATTAGTGCTCAGCATTTGTGAGTCATTATAGAGGGAGCACGCACCCTGAGCAATGAAGGTGGCACTGCCAAGCTCCTTCCCTGGGAACCACACTCGGCATCTCTAGCATCTATAGCTCTGAATTGTGTCTGTGAGCATCTGCACTTTATCTCGATTTACTTTGTGCACCTGTTAGCAAGATGTGTCCTAAGGTATTAGAAAAGTCTAAGGTTATTTTTGGGGTCTGAGAAATGCTCAAAAACTTTTCCATGTAAATTAATGGTAATTGCTTCCTTGCTTTATACCAGTCCAGCTTATGAGAGGTTTCATAGGGACACTCTACTTTTGGATAGTGGGGGAAAGTCTGTAATGCTAATCTCCCTACTTGCAATTTCAATCCATGTTAGTGTAGATCTTTCATATTCCCAGTCTCCCATCATCTGCTCATTATTTTCCACAGCATTTATCAACTTCTAATATGCTCTACGTTTACTTGCTTCATATTTTATGCGTTTTGTGTATTTACTTATTTTTATTGTATTTATTATTTATTGTCTGTCTCACTGTACTAGAATATAAATTTGGGGTTGGGAAGGGCAATTGTCAGATTGTTCCATATCCCCGCCAACATTTAACCAACATTCAGACCAACAGCTGTTAGTTTTTAAGTCTAGCCATTTTAGTGAGTTTGAAGTGATGTTTCACCATGGTTTTAATTTGAATTTCCTTTGTGATAAATGACATTGAGCACTCTTTCATGTGCTTATTGACTATTTTCATATCTTTCTTTTGGAAATGTCTGTTCAAGTTTTTTGACCATTTAAAAAAATAGCACTGCCTTTTCACTATTAAGTATAGAGATTCTTAATATATTCTGGAAGGCAGCTATGCTCACCACTGTACCACTAACACCTTAATATATTCTGGAAAAAAGTTCTTTATTAGATATATGTATTGTGAAAATTGACCCTTTGAGCTTTAAGTATTCATTTTCTTATAGGTTTTTGATGAGTTGAAGTATGTAATTTTGATGAAATTGAATTTATCAATATATTTTTATGATTAGTGCTTTCTGTGTCCTAAGAAATCTTTGCTTATCCCAAGGTCATGAAGGTATTCTTCCATGTTTTCTTTTCTTTAAAAAAATTTTTATTTTAATTATTTTTATTGGAATTCAATTAACATATAGTGTATTATTAGTTTCAGAGGTAGAGGTCAGTGATTCATCAGTCTTATATAATATGCAGTGCTCATTACATCATGTGCCTCCTTAATGTCCACCACCTAATTACCCCATCCCCCCCACCATCTTCTCCAGCAACCCTCAGTTTGTATCCTATGCTTAAGAGTCTCTTGTGGTTTGTCTCCCTCTCTGATTTTGCCTTGTTTTATTTTTTCCTCTCTTCCCCTATCATCCTCTATTTTGTTTCTTAAATTCCACTTATGAGTGAGATCATATGAGAATTGTCTTTCTCTGATTGACTTATCTCATTTAGCATAATACCTTCTAGTTCATCCACATCATTGCAAATAGCAAAATTTCATTTTTTGTTGGCTAAAGTATTCCATTGTGCATATATATATATATATATATATATATATATATATATATATATCTCACATCTTCTTTATCCATTCATCTTTCAATGGACATCTGGGCTCTTTCCATAGTTTGGCTATTGTGGACATTGCTGCTATAAATATTGGGGTGCAGTTGCCCCTTTGGATCACTACATTTGTATCTTTGGGGTACTTATCCAGTGCTGCAATTGCTGGATCATAGGATAGCTCTGTTTTCAAGTTTTTGAGGAACTTCCATACTGTTTTCCAGAGTGGCTGCACCAGCTTGCATTCCCACCAACAGTGTAAGACAGTTTCCCTTTCTCCCCATCCTTACCAACACCTGTCATTTCCTGAGTTGTTAATTTTAGCCATTCTGACTGGTGTGAAGTGGTATCTCATTGTGGTTTTGATTTGTATTTCCCTGATGCCAAGTGATGTCAAGCATTTTTTCATGTGTCTGGTGGCCATTTGTATGTCTTCTTTGGAGAAATGTCTGTTCATGTCTTCTGCCCATTTCTTGATTGGATTATTTGTTCTTTGGGTGTTGAGTTTGATAAGTTCTTTATAGATTCTGGATACTAGCGGTAAGACATTAGCAAATATCTTCTCCTGTTCTGTAGGTTGCTTTTGGTTTTGTTAACTGTTTCTTTTGCTGTGCAAAAGGTTTTTATCTTGATGAAGTCCCAATAGTTTAGTTTTACTTTTGTTTCCCTTGCCTTTGGAGATGTGTCTAGCAAGAAGTTGCTGTGGCTGAGGTCAAAGAGGAGGCTGCCTGTGTTCTCCTCTAGAATTTTGATGGATTCCTGTCTCACATTTAGGTCTTTCATCCATTTTGAGTCTATTTTTGTGTATTGTGTAAGAAAATGGTCCAGTTTTGTTCTTCTGCATGTGGCTGTCCAATTTTCCCAACACCATTTGTCGAAGAGACTGTCTTTTTTCCATTGGATATTCTTTTCTGCTTTGTTGAAGATTAGTTGACCATAGAGGTGGGGGTCCATTCCTGGGTTCTCTATTCTGTTCTATTGATCTATGTGTCTGTTTTTTTGTGCCAGTACCATACTGTCTTGATGATTACAGGTTTGTAATAGAGCTTGAAGTCTGGAATTGTGATGCCATAAGCTTTGGTTTTCTTTTTCAACATTCCTTTGGCTGTATTTGGGGTCTTTTCTGGTTCCATACAAATTTTAGGGCTACTTGTTCCAGACCTGTATTTTGATAGGGGTTGCATTGAATGTATAGATTGCTCTAGGTAGCATAAACATTTTAACAATGTTTATTCTTCCAATCCATGAGCATGGACGTTTTTCCATTTCTTTGTGCCTTCCTGAATTTCTTTCGTGAGTGTTCTACAGTTTTCTGAGTACAGATCCCTTGCCTCTTTGGTTAGATTTATTCCTAGGTATCTTACGGTTTTTGGTGGAATTGTAAATGGGATTGACTCCTTAATTTCTCTTTCTTCTGTCTCTTTGTTAGTGTTTAGAAATGCAAATGATTTCTGTGCATTGATTTTATATCCTACTACATTGCTGAGTTCCTGTATAAGTTCTAGAAATTTTGGGGTGGAGTCTTTTGGGTTTTCCACATAGAGTATCACATCATCTGCAAAGAGTGAGAGTTTAATTTCTTTGCTGGTTCTGATGCTTTTTATTTCTTTTTGTTGTCTGATTGCTGAGGCTAGGACTTCTAGTACTATGTTGAGCAATAGTGATGATAGTAGACATCCCCAGGGTATTCCTGACCTTAGGGAAAAGCTCTCAGTTTTCCCCCCACTGAAAATGATATTCACCATGGGCTTTTCATAGATGGCTTTTATCATATTGAGGTATGTTCTCTCTATTCTTACTGTGGAGAGTTTTAATCAAGGATGCGATACTTTGTTAAATGCTTTTTCTGCATCTATTGAGAGGATCATATGGTTTTCATCCCTTCTTTTATTAATGTAGTGTGTCATGTTGATTGATTTGCAAATGTTGAACCACACATGCAGCCCAGGAATAAATCCCACATGGTCGTAGTGTGTAATCCTTTTAATGTACTGTTGGATCCTATTGGCAAGTATTTTGGTGAGAGTTTTGGCATCCACGTTCATCAGTGATATTGGTCCTATTTGTTGTAATTCTGCCATTTGTTGGGGTCTTTGTTTGGTTTTGGAATCAAGGTAATGCTGGCTTCATAGAAAGAGTTTGGAAGTTTTCCTTCCATTTCTATTTTTTTGAAACAGCTTCAGAAGAATTGGTATTAATTCTTCTTTAAATGTTTGGAATTCCCCTGGGAAGCCATCTGAACTGGACTCTTGTTTGTTGGGAGATTTTTGATTACTGCTTCAATGTCCTTGCTGGTTATGGGTCTGTTCAGGTTTTCTATTTCTTCTGGTTCAGTTTTGGTAGTTTATACATCTCTAGGAATGCATTCATTTCTTCCAGATTGCGTAATTTTTTTGGCATATAGTTGCTCATTATATGTTCTTATAATTGTTTGTTTTTCTTTGGTGTTGGTGGTGATCTCTCCTCTTTCATTCATGATTTTATTTATTTGGGTTCTTTCTTTTTCCTTTTTGATAAATCTGGCTGGAGGTTTATTGATCTTATTAATTCTTCCAAAGAACCAGCTCCTAGTTTCATTGATCTATTCTACTCTTCTTTTGGTTTCTATTTCATTGATTTCTGCTCTAATCTTTATTATTTCTCTTTTTCTGGTTGGTTTAGACTTTATTTGCTGTTCTTTCTCCAGCTCCTTTAGGTGGAGGGTTAGGTTGTGTATTTGAGACCTTTCTTGTTTCTTGAGGAATTCTTGTAGTGCTATATACTTCCCTCTTAGGACTGCTTTTGCTGAATCCCAAGGATTTTGAACAGTTGTGTTTTCATTTTCATTTGTTTTCATGAATTTTTTAAAAGTCTTTTTTAATTTCCTGGTTTACCCATTCGTTCTTTAGTAGGATATTTTTTAACCTCCATGTATTTGAGTTCTTTCCAACTTTACTTTTGCGATTGAGTTCCAGTTTCAAAGCATGTGTTCTGAAAATATGCAGGGAATCATCCCAATATTTTGGTACTGGTTGAGACCTAATTTGTGACCCAGGCTGTGATCTAGTCTAGAGAATGTTCCATGTGCACTAGAGAAGAATGTATTCTGTTGCTTTAGGATGGAATGTTCTGAATATATCTGTGAAGTCCATCTGGTCCATTGTGTCATTCAAAGCCCTTGTTTCCTTGTTGATCTTGTGCTTAGATGATCTGTCCAATGCAGTGAGGGGGGTGTTAAAATTCCCTATTATTATTGTATTATATCAACATGTTTCTTTAAATTTTTTATTAATTGATTTATATAATTGGCTCCTTCCATGTTAGGGACATAAATATTTACAATTGTTAGATCTTCTTGTTGGATAGACTCTTTAATTATGATATAGTGTCCTTCCCCATTTTTTATTACAGTCTTTGGTTTAAAATCTAATTTGTCTGATATAAGGATTACCACCCCAGCTTTCTTTAGATGCTCATTATCATGATAAATTGTTTTCTACCTCCTCACTTTAAATCTGGAGGTGTCTTTGGGTCTAAAATGAGTCTTGCCAACAGCATATTGATAAGTCTTGCTTTTTTAGCCCATCTGATACCTTGTGTCTTTTGATTGGGGCATTTAACCCATTTACATTCAGAGTAGCTATGGAAAGGTATGAATTTAGTGCCATTGGATTACCTGTTTCTATATATTGTCTCCATATCTTTCTGGTCTATGTTACTTTTGGGCTCTCTCTTTGCTTAAAGGATCCTTTTTAATATTTCTTGCAGGGCTAGTTTGGAGATCACACTATCTTTTAGTTTCTGTCCATCCAGGAAGCTTTTTATCACTCTTTCTATTTTGAATGACATCCTGGCTGGGTAAAGTATTCATGGCTGCATATTTTTCTCATTTAGCATCCTGAATATACCATACTGGTCCTTTCTGGTCTGCCAGGTCTCTGTGGATGGGTCTGCTGCCAGTCTAGTGTTTCTATTCTTGTAGGTTGTGGACCTCTTGTCCCAGACTGCTTTCAGGATTTTCTCTTTGTCTCTGAGTTTTACAAGTTTCACTATTGTATGTTGGTGTGTTGACCTACTTTTGAGGGGCGTTCTAAGTAGCTTCTCAGATTAGGGGAGTTCTCCACTATAATTTGCTTCAATATACCTTCTGCCTCCCCTTTCCTCTTCTTCTGGGATCCCAATTATTCTAATATTGTTTTGCTTTATGGTATCAATTATCTCTCGAATTCTCCTCAAGTGATCCACTAGTTGTTTATCTCTGTTTTTCTCAGCTTCTTTATTCGCCATCATTTTGTCTTCTATGTCACTAACTCTCTGCTGCCTCATTTATCCTAGGAGCTAGAGCGTCCATTTTTTATTGTATCTCATTAATAGCTTTTTAAATTTTGACTTGATTAGATTTTAGTTCTTTTATTTCTTCAGAAAGGGATTCTCCAGTGTCTTCTATGCTTTTCTCAAGCCCAGCTAGTATCTTTATAATTGTTATTCTGAGCTCTAGTTCCAACATCTGACTTATATTCATACTGATTAGGTCCCTGGCAGTCAGTACTGCCTCTTGTTCTCTTTTTTAAGGTGGGCTTTTCCATCTTGTGATTCTGTCCAGAGAAGTATAGACGAATGAGAGAACAAAATATTAAATTGCAACAACCCCAGAGAGAAACATACTAAACAAATCAGAAGAGATCTGAAACATTAAAAAAAATAAATTAAAATAAAAGAATATAATCAGACAGGTGAACAGAAACAGAGCAATACACTGGATCCTGTGTTATTTTGGTCTGTTTGTTAGAAAACTAGATCCCAGGGGCATGTGGGTGGCTCAGTCAGTTAAGCATCTGCCTTCAGCTCAGGTCATGATCCTGGGGTCCTGGGATCAACCTCTGAGTCAGACTCCTTGCTCAGTGGGGGGCTGCTTCTCCCACTCCCTCTGCTGCTCTCCCTGCTTGTGCTTTCTCATTCTCTCTCTGTCAAAGAAATAAATCTTTTTTTAAAAAAAACAGAAACTAGATCCCAAAATTGTAAGGAAAGAAAACCCTAACTATGTACAAAAATAAAATTAAATAAATTGAAAGGATAGAATGTAACTGTAAAGATGAAAATTAAAAAAGACTTTAACAAAAAAAATGAAGAAAAAAAAGAGACTATGATCAGACAGGTGAAGAGAACAGCGCCATATACTAGATTCTGGGTGTATTTTGGTCTGTTTGTTAAAAGAAACTACATCCCAAAATTTTAAAGAAAGAGAAACATATATATACAAAAATAAAATTAAATACAATGAAAGGATAGAATGTAAGTATAAAAATGAAAATTAAAAAAGATTTACCAAGAAGAGTTCATAAAATAAGAAATTGGTTGAAAAAGGAAAGAGAAAAAAATTAAAATTGAAAGAATATAGAATTGTGGGAAAAAACCCATGAATTCTATATACTATTTTCCCTTAGCACTGGAGTTTTGCAGTTCTCTGTGATCGGTAAACTTGGTCTTCTGCACCTTCTGGATGAGGGGCCTGTTGAGCTCATTCTCAGGTTTCTTTGCCCCAGGCAGAATTGCACCACCCTTGCCAGGGGGCCAGGCTAACTAAGTAAGCAGCTCCAGATTGTTCTATGTGCCTTTTGGTCCCTGAAGGCTTTCCGGGCTGCTTTAGAGGGTGAGAATGAAAATGACAGCCTTCCAATCTCCAGTCCTGGAGCCAAGATTTTGGGGCCCCACTCCTCCGTGCGCCCTCAGGAAAAAGTAGTCAGTCACTCTTGTCTCCCTGGTCTCCCTCTGCACTCAGTGCTCACCCAGCCTTTGACTGAGTATTTCTATTTCAGGCACATGACCTCATTTAGAGTCTCTAAACCCTACAGACTCCTGTGGTGTGCACCTGTGCTCCTCCTCCTGGGGAAGGAAGGGGGGTCTCATGATGGTTCTGCCTCTCACTGGGCTCCTGCTCAGAGAGCAGTTGCCTGACATGTACCACCATTCATGGTATATGGCAACTCTGAGCTGAGAGCCCGCTCCTGGGCTTGCTGATTGCACCTGGCTTCCCTGCTCTGATGCCTGGGAACTCTGCTACACTTGGGCACCCTTGTCTTCCTGTGACCCTGGGGATTCTGAGACCACACTGTCCCACCTAGGATTCTGCTTCACTTCACCACTTGAGCACCTTAGAGGCAGGGACATCCCTCACTGGAGCAGACTTCTAAAAGTTCTGATTTTGTGCTCCGCTGCTATATCATTTTCCAGTAGCTGGCCTATGGAGGCTCCCTCTCCCCCATGATTTATCTTCCTATATATCACCTCAGATTCACTTCTCTGCACTTCCTACCCTGCAGAAAGTGGTCACTTTTATTTTCTTTCTTTTCTTTTTTCTTTCTTTCTTTCTTTCTTTCTTTCTTTCTTTCTGAGAGTGGGAGAGCAGGACCAGGGGAGAGGAGTAGAGGGAGAGGGAGAAGCAGACTCAGGGCTTTTAAAAAAAGCCTAACTTTAAAATATAAGGGGAAATATACAAACTTTAAAATATAAGGGAAATGTTTACAAAATTTAAAAAATTTTGTACATAGTTAGGGTTTTCTTTCCTTACAATTTTGGGATCTAGTTTCCGTTTTTTTAAAAGAAGATTGATTCGGGGCTCAATCCCAGGACTCCAGGATCATGACCTGAGCTGAAGGCAGATGCCCAACCGACTGAACCACCCAGGCACCTCAGCGGTCGCTTTTCTATTTGTAGAGTTGCAGCTATTCTTTTTAGATCTCTGGTTGAGTTTGCAGATGTTCAGAGTAATTTGGTAGATATCTATCTGAGTTCCTGGGACCAGACAAAACTAAGGTCTCCTACTCCTCTGCATCTTGGACCTCCCATGTTTTTTTTTTTTAATTTGTTATTATTGAAGTATAGTTGACATACAATGTTATATTAATCTCAGGTGAACAACATAGTGATTTGACAATTCTATACGTTATGTAATACAATGATAAGTGTAATTACCATCTGTCAACATATAACATTACTAAAATATTGTTGATATATTCCCTATGCTGTACTCTTTATCTCTGTGACTTATCTATTTTAAAGCTGAAAGTTTGTGCCTCTTAAGTTCCTGCACCTATTTTGTTTATATCCCCCACTTCCTCCCCTCTGGCAACTACCAGTTTGTTCTCTGTATTGATAAGCCTGTTTCTGTTTATTCACTTATTTGTTTTGATTTTTAGTTTCCACATACAAGTGAAATCATATGGTATTTGTCTTTAATTGTCTGATTTATTTCACTTAGTGTAATACCCATTAGGTCCATCCATGTTGTCACAAATGGCAAGATCTCATTCCTTCTTATGGCTGAGTAATACTCCATTGTATATGTATACTACATCTTCTTTGTTTATCTATGGACATTCCCATGTTTTCTTATAGAAGCCTTATAGTTTTTGCTTTTTCAGATGTTCTATGACCCATCTGAAACAAATTTTTGTGTATGGTGTGAGATAGGATTTGAGTTTCAATCATATAGATATCTAGTTATTTCAGTACAATTTGTTGAAAACTTTTCTTTCCCCACTGAATTGCTTTTGTGACTTTATAAGTGTGGGTGCACTTCTGCACTCTCTTTTCTGTTCCCTTGGTCTATTTTTCAACCTTCTGTCAATACCATAGTACTTTGATTATTGTGGCTTCATATTGAGTATTTAGACAAAGAATGGAAATCTTACAACTCTAACCTTCAATTCCAAGATTGTTTTAGCTGTTCTAGGTCCTTTCATTTTCATATAAATTTTATCATCAGAAGAAAAACATATATATACAAAAATAAAATTAAATACAATGAAAGGATAGAATGTAACTGTAAAAATGAAAACAAGATATGGCTCTTCATTTGTTTTTATTTTTAAAATTTTCCTCAGCAATGTGATAAGAGTTTTTGGTGTAGAAGAATTAAATATCTTTTATTACGTTTATTTTCAAGTTTTTTACATTTTAAATTCTATTGGAAATGGCATTGTTTTAAAATTTCTTTCCCTAATTTTTCATTGCTTGTTTTACAAATAAATGTTTTTGGGTATATTATCTTTTTCTTTTATGATCTCACTAAATTTATTTACTAGCTCTGTTTTCTATATTTTAAATAATTTTCTATGTACACAATCATGCTGTCTACAAATAGAACCAGTTTTATTTTTAAATTTCTATCCTATGTGGTTTATATATCTTTTTCTTCTCTTCGTGCACTAGCTAGGGTCTTCAGTATAATATTTAATAGAATTGTATGAGTAAATAGCCTTGCCCTCTTCTTGAGTTTAGGTGGAGACTGTTTAGTTTTTCACTATTTAGCAAGATGCTAGATGTAGAATTTTCCATAATTTTGTTAACTTTTTGGCATTTTCATTTCACTCTTTTAAAAAATAATTTTAAGCTTTTTCCAATTCCCCTTATATTTATGAATATTTACACCTATTTTTCTAGATGCTTTAACACATTCTTCATCGTTATTTTAAAGACCCTGTATGATAATTCTAACATCTAGTTTTGTGTTTTTCTGTTCACATTATTTCTTAATAATGGGTCATATAGATATTTATATATATCTGAACTTACATGTAAATATAAATGTAACTTATCTATATACACATATATGTAAATGTTATATAATATATTGACTTTTTGATATAGTCTATAATTTTTGATTGAATGCTGGCTATTATGTATAAAAGAACAGTAGAGTCTGAGGTAAATAGTATTTACACTCCAAAATAAGCATTCCTTTTCTTTTTTTTTTTTCTATTTTAATGATTTTTTATTATATTATGTTAGTCACCATACAGTACATCCCCGGTTTCCGATGTAAGGCTCGATGATTCATTAGTTGTGTATAACACCCAGTGCACCATGCAATACATGCCCTCCTTACTACCCATCACCAGCCTATCGCATTCCCCCACCCCCCCTCCCCTCTGAAGTCCTCAGTTTGTTTCTCATAGTCCATAGTCTCTCATGTTTCATTCCCCCTTCTGATTACCCCCCTTTCTTTATCCCTTTCTTCCCCTACCGATCATCCTAGTTCTTATGTTCCATAGATGAGAGAAATCATATGATAGTTGTCTTTCTCTGCTTGACTTATTTTACTTAGCATTATCTCCTCCAGTGCCGTCCATGTTGTAGCAAATGTTGAGAACTGGTTCTTTCTGATAGCTGAGTAATATTCCATTGTATATATGGACCACAACTTCTTAGTCCAGTCATCGTTGAAGGGCATCTCGGCTCCTTCCACGATTTAGCTATTGTGGACATTGCTGCTATGAACATTGGGGTGCATATGGCCCTTCTCTTCATTACGTCTGTATCTTTGGGGTAAATACCTAGTAGTGCAATGGCTGGATCATAGGGTAGCTCAATTTTTAACTTTTTAAGGGACCTCCACACTGTTTTCCAGAGTGGCTGTACCAACTTGCATTCCCACCAACAATGTAGGAGGGATCCCCTTTCTCCACATCCTCTCC
>NW_024423453.1:68238182-68260721 GCF_017311325.1 Ursus maritimus
GATACTTAGGCAACCCTGTTTGGGTAGAGTCTAGGCGTCCCCTGTGAGGGGGGATGGTGATGGGCACTCCCTGAGCTGGTATTTCCAGGCTTTTGTTCTCTGGCGGCTTTCCCTGGCGGTTTGCTGTGCCTCTTCTGAGAGTCAGAGCAGCAGTGGCCGACCAGCTCTCTGTCACAGACAACAGAGGGATTGCGGCCCGTTCTCTACTAATGTTCTGGCCACTTTAACTCTGTTACCGTTGGTGCTGCTCAACCCTGCAGCGTCCCGGGATGTGCGCCCATACCCGCCGCCCCAGCTCACCTAGGGCCATGCTGGGTTTCCTGACCTTTGTGTTTCTAATGCCGCCAGCTACTCACAGCGCCTGGCCGCGACTCTGGAAGCTCCTGGTCTCAGTCTGGATCGGTGAAGCGCACCGGGATTCCGGTGTTCGCGAGATGCCTGGTGGCGTCAGCGCATCTCGGCTCACGGTCTCAGTCTGCTGTTTTGCGGGTGCCGACCACGAGCCTGCCCGCTCTCCCGTGCAAGTGGCTACCGCTTCCCGGCGCCTGAACGCGGCGGCTCCCTCCCCCTTCCGTTTATCTTCAGGTATCTGTGCCCGGTTTCATGGTTCCCTGCTTCGTACCTCAATACTCAGCGCTGGAGATGTTCATTTGTAGAGATCCAGATGCGTCTTCCTGCGTCTCAGGCTGGTTCCGTGGTTGTTTAGGCTGGTCTGGTACCTATCCAGCTCGACTCGGGGGACCGGCTGAAAACGGTGTCTCCTACTCCTCCGCCATCTTAACTCCCATCTCCTTTTCTTTTATTCACTCATTAGTGTGGGTAGTTGGGTTGATCTAGTATCTAGCAGACCTTCATTTGGGTTTTTCTGTTACTATATAGTACCTCTAATGGATTCCAGGTCTCAAATTCCTACAAATTATGAACCATTTTGTGTTTAGTGTGTGCCTTGCAATGATAGGGAGTTTTCCTCAGTGTTTCATTCCACCCTCATATCTTAGCAGATCCAAAAGGCCTAGGTTATAGATGATATCTCTGTTCATGTTCTTGTCCCTTACCCTGCAGTAGACTGGAATTGCTTGTTACTCAGTTTGAAATTCCTAGTAGCAAAAGGGGTCTTTCCTTAGATCTTCTGCTCTATCCCTTTTCTTAGGTAGGTACCAAGTATTTAAACTTTAGGTTGGGACTTTCTCCCAAGTCCTGTCCCCGATTTCTACTCCCTGATTTGGCAGGCAAATTCAGTGGGAAGTCTTTAAGAGAAACACTGTTTTTTCTCCATTCACCAATGGTAACAGACCCTAATCATGTATTAGGACAAGATCCATGGGGTTTTATGTCCGTCCTCCATTGGCAGAGGCTTTTGCTTTTAGCCTTTCCTTAGAGACAGGTGTAACTTTGCCTGGGATTCATGAAAGAGGGTTTCCCTATCATTTTCCAGTGACAGATAGCTTTTACTTTTACCCCTTCCCCAGAGGCAAGGGATCTTTCCCTGGGGAGAGGCTTTCTTATTGCTCTCCCACTAACTCACATTTTTTGCATGAGAGAAAGATCCAGAAGTTGGATGAGATTTGTGTCTGTGCAAAACTAGGGGGACTCTATGAGGTCCTACCATGCCCTCATCTTTCTTGTGAGCATCCAGAAGAACCCCAAAAGAGCTGCTGGTGACCATAACTTCTTTTGTATCTGGGGGTCTTAGGGATTATAACTATCATGCTAGTCTACATTTGTCCTTTAAGAACTTGATAAACTTTCAGATGTTTTCCTCTTACTTTTTTTATGGTAGGTGCCTCTCCTTGTGCTCTGCAAAATGTCAAGTAGTTCAGTGTTTTGATGTTTCTTAAAGGATCTTCTAACTCTTTGGAATTCAAAAATTGCATTAAGGCTTCAGTTCTCTGATGGGCTCGATAAAAGATATGATTTTGTGTATTACCTTAATTTTTTTTTTATTGTTAGGGAGTGTCATTCTAATATCCTACATTCTAAGTGGAAGTGGATTGCAGTTTCCTACATTTTAAATTGAAGAGGGAGTCCCTATTCTGTTTATTTTTAATATAATTATTGATGTAGTTAGGTCTAAGTATACCATCTTGCTATTTGTTTTCAATTTGTTCCACCTATAGCTTAAGAAATGGGAATATGTGACCCGCAAGCAAGTAAAACAAGTCAATAGAAATAGACCTAGAGATGACAGATTTAGAATTAGTAAAGAAAGACTTCTAAACAGCTATTATTATGATGTCCAAGGAAAAAATACAATATCTGAAATGGAAATTCTGCTGATGGGCTTAAAAAAGATTCAAAGCTTGCTGAGGAAAATTATAATGATTTTGATGATAGGCAGTGGAATCTGAAGCACAGAGAGAAAAATACTAAAAATTAAACTGAACTGAACAAACACCAAGAGAGACATCAAGTGGCATAACATGCATAATTTTATCTCAAAAGGAGAGAAGATAGAAAAATAATTAGAAAATAATGAATTTAAAACTTCCAAATGTAATGAAAAATACCAACCCTAAGTAGCATATACACAAAAAGGCCACAACAAGGTATGTTATAGTAAAATATCTGAAAATCAAAGATAGAGAAAATCCCCCAAACCATATTTCTTATAGGGGAAAAAGGGCCAAAATTACCATCAACTTCTCACCATATACAATGCAATGGAAAGTCATAGAATAACATTTTTAAATTGCTTGAAAGAGGAAAAGAAAACAACCTTGTCAACTTTGAGTTCTGTATTTATTGAATTTTTTTTTTCAAAAATGAAAGTAAACTAGATACTTTCAGATAAACAAAAGCTTAGAGAATCTGTCACCATAGGCTTACACTACAAGAAATGTTAAGAGAGTTGCTCTTCAGGATGAAGGAAATTGTACCAGAGGGTATTTGGCCCCTCCTGAGAGAATGAAGAGCAACCAAAATAGTAAATATGTAAGCAAATATAAATGACTTTTTGAATTTATTAACTTATTTAAAGGATGCTTGACTGTTTGGAGCAAACAAATGGTAACAGTGTATTGTATGGTTTCTAACATATGGACAAGTAAAATGTATGGCAATAATAGTGTAAAGGTGGGAATGGGAATTCACTGTCTAAAGGTTATAATATTACACTTAAGTTTATATAGAATATGTTTAAGTTAAGGGTATATGTTGTAATCTGTAGAGCATTTACTAAATAACTATATAATATATTATAGCTAAAAATCCCAACAAAGGAGATAAAAGTATAAAACATGACTAGTTACTCCAAAAGAGAGGACAGATGAAGGAACCAACTGATTTTTTTTAAATATTTTATTTATTTATCCGACAGAGATAGAGACAGCCAGTGAGAGAGGGAACACAAGCAGGGGGAGTGGGAGAGGAAGAAGCAGGCTCATAGCGGAGGAGCCTGATGTGGGGCTCGATCCCATAACGCTAGGATCACACCCTGAGCCGAAGGCAGACGCTCAACCACTGTGCCACCCAGGCGCCCCTGATTTTTGTTCACTTCTTGACATAAGATCACATATCCTTTTTTTATGGGTCTAATAATAGGGTAATCTGAAATTTGTAGTTACTATTTATTGCTTCTTACTTTTTTGATGTCAATATGTAGGAAAAGCATTTTTACACTATTTAATTTTTTTTAACAGACTTTTAAAAATATTTTATTTATTTACTTGACAGAGAGAGAGAGCTAGAGAGCACAAGTGGGGGGAATAGAAGAGGGAGCAGGAGAAGCAGGCTCCCTACTGAGCGGGGAGCCTAAGGCATGGCTCAATCCCAGGATCTGAGCTGAAGGTAGATGCTTAACCAACTGAGACACCCAAACACCCCTACTCTATTTTTTTAATTAAAGAATTAAATTTCTTTAATTTTTGAAGAATTAAATTCTCTTTATTAAAAAAACTAATTTATTTATTTGACAGAGAGAGAGCACAAGTAGGGGGAGCAGCAGAGGGAGAGAGAAAGAGGGAGAAGCGGGCTCTTCGCTGAGTGGTGAGCCTGATGTGGGGCTCAAACCCAGGACCCTGGGATCATGAATTGACCCGAAGGCAAATGCTTAACCAACTGAGACACCTAGGTGCCCCAAATTCTCTTACTTTTTAATTAAAGAATTCTTTAATTCTCTGAAAAAAATTTTAATTTCTTCAACTGAAGAACAAGTGGTTTTTTGACATGATTTATAAGACCCCAATGTTGTTTATTTTTCTACTTGTTAGCCTTTTTCCTCTAATTCAAATTATTATTTGAGAAGAATTTCAACCTGTCCTTTCTCCAGTGAGAAGCACAGAATCTGGTGTAACCCATGTTGTCTACATGTAATCAGTTTTATGTGGGTCCAAGAACATAGGGATGCTTGAGGTTTCACTGGCAGGCTCATATTGGTAAGAATCTGCTTTCACTTGACTTAATGGTTTCCCTAATTGAGCCACAGAGTGCAGAAATGATAGTTTTCCTCTTCTGAGAGCATCTTATGATTTCAGTGGCATTTGTGGCTTCCTGAATAATTAAGCTGGGACTAGGATGAAATTTCTTACTGTAACCTGTAATTCCCCTGTGTTACCGTTCGGTGGCCACAAAATAGGTTATACTTCCTTTTCATAGCTCTTTTTCCATCATGAGCCCCCAACAACTTGCTGTAATTAGCCTCTACCTGAAACTAGTGATTCCTGCAACTCAGGGTGCACCCTGGGACAATCCTCATATATCTTTTTCTGTTCCTCTCACTTTGTCAACCTGCTGCTTCTGAAGCTTTTAATATGGCTGATCTGGTTCTCCCTCTCTCTCTCTTTCTCTCTCTCATTCTGTTTCTGTCTGATTCTTGCTTTCTTGCTCTCTCACTCTTGCCTTCTCCTGGCCATGAAGGGGACATAATACTATTCCTAATTCCCCTCAGCATAGCTGAGACCATGACTAAGATTTTTTTTTAAAGATTTTATTTATTTATTTGACAGAGAGAGAGACATCCAGTGAGAGAGGGAACACAAGCAGGGGGAGTGGGAGAGGAAGAAGCAGGCTCCCAGTGGAGAAGCCTGATGCAGGGCTTGATCCCAGAACACTGGCATTACACCCTGAGCTGAAGGCAGGGGCTTAACGACTGAGCCACCCAGGCACGCCATGACTAGGATTTTTAACAAGGCTTTGCTGAAGGCTTGCAATAGAAATGCAATAAAAAGGGCTGTAAGTGAACAATAGGGCCACAAGAGCAAATCTGACAGAAGGTCCTTAGCAGTTCAGCCTCTTCTTTAGCCCCTGGCCTGCTTTCACTTGGGAGGGGCAAAGTTACCTCCGCACTTGGGAATGCTCCCAGACATTTCTCTTCCTTGGAGTCCTGCTCTCCTCTTCTCCAGAGTTGTTGTTGTTGTTGTTATTATTTATTATTATTATTGGTTCAGATTATTATTTGTGTTTTCATTGTGCATCAAAACTTATTTAGACTTAACTATAGGATTCATGTGTTTATTTGCTACCATTTGTTTTCTTTCGAGACCAATTATCCTCTTTTTAAATGAATTTTTTTCCTTTCTGTTTTTGTTTTTGCTGGAATATTTCCTAAGTCATTCTTTAAGGGATGGTATATGAATGGTCAATTTCTAAATCTATATAAATCTGAAACCATCATCATTTCTCACTGCTTGAATGTTAGTTTGACTGAGTCTAAGATTTTAGCCTCACATAATTTTCCTTAAGAAATAAGACAGTCATTTCTGTGTCTTCTGGCATTCACTGTTACCATATGGATACCACATGATAGCCTGTTTCTTTCTTCTTAGTAGCATATTTGTCTGTGCTTTCTTTTCTTTGTTTTTTTCTCTGTATCTTTTTTGGTCTTAGAAATTTTATTTCTATGTATTAATTATGGAGGATGGGCCCTTTTAAATTAATTGCCTGGCATCCTTTGAAATAAAAATTCTCTCTTCAGCTCTGAGAAATCTTATTCTAAAAGATATTTAATTATTTTTTCTCTTCCAACATTTCTATTTTTCTCTTTTGGAATTCCTTTTAGGTGGATTCTGGGGCTTCATCTCTCTTTTATGTCATTTAGCTTTTTGGTCATACTTCATCTATTTTAGCTGTTTTTGTTTTGCTCCGGGAGTATTCCTCAAGTCAGTCATCCAGCTTACTAATTTATTTTTCAGTTGTATCTGTTATGTAATTCAGCCCATTTGTACATGTTTTATTTCTTTTTCTTTTTGCCACACATACTTTTTTTAAAGTTTGAAAATTTTAAATTCCCAAGATCTCTAGTTTCTTTTCTCAGGTTTATTCTCCCAAATACGAAGCTGTCAACTATACTTACCGAGAGTATTATTTTATCTGCTGCATGAACTTTCCTTCACTTCTAGTTCTGCAAGTTGTTGAAGCAGGTGACTCTAATTCATAGTGCTGTTTTTGGGCAAGATGGTGGTGATTGCTGGTTGTATATTCATCTTTTTGTTTGGGAATACCTGTTTGCCCATCTAAGGATGCAATTTTGGTTATAGGATGTTATTTATAGTGATTATTTTAGAAGGGTGGGATTATTATTCTTGTGGAATATATTAGTAGTTTGTTTTTCAAATACAGGGGCTTGTATTTCCATTATATGTTGTACAGTGGGGCACTGCCAAGGTTTTCCAACCACATTTTAGTTGCCGTTTTGCTGGGTGAATCAATACCTTTGTTGCCACATGCTCAGCACAAGCCCACGACAAGGTAGGAAACATCCTGCTTGCTAACTCTCTTCTAGAACTTCTGTCTCCAATTGCTTACATCTCCACACTTGCCTCTGGTATATGTTTTTAGCAATAGTTTTCTTTGTCAATATGGTCCTATGTCTGATTTTTTTTTAAAGAAATTTACAGAATTTCTACTTCACTGATGGCACTCTTTCTTTTTTCTTCGTGTTATAGGTTTCTTATTAAGTATACATTTTATTCTATGTCCAAGAATTTAGGATTGGGGAGGATTTGGCTTCTGTGTTCAGGGTAGTTCATTATGTTACTCTTCTGCTCAACCCCCTCCAAAGTTTTCTCATCTCCTCTACAGTAAAAATCTCAAGTCCTATCCATAGTCTATTTGGTCTTTCATGATGTGTCCCTCACCTACCTTTCTGACCTCATTTTCTACCAATCTTCCATCTGTTCATTCTGTTCTAGCCTTGTTGTCCTTGTTGCTGGTTTACAAAAAACAAAAAAACAAAGAAACAAAAAACAAAACAACCCTATCCTCCTTTGTAACACTTTTACTGAGCACTTGCTGCTTCCTTTCTGCCTACAATTCTCTTCCCCAGAGCTACATGTATCCTTCAGAATTTTGACAGTTGCCTCCTCAAACATCATTTTATCAGAGAGGACAGTCCTTACTACCCCCTAAAATATAACACCCCTTTCCTCACATCCATAATTTTCTTTCCCTCTTACCCTCCTTGTTTTTCTTTATCACACTATCACCTTCAGTCACATTATTCAATTTTTATTTTTATTTTTTTGATTTCCACCACTAGAATGATAGCTCCAAAAGGGCATTCACTTCTGTGGCCCAGCACCCCACCAGGGCCTGTCATAAATGAGTCACTAAATAAATATTTGCTGGATGAGTAAATAAAAGCCATCTTAACCCTCCTGAATCACAGGGAAAGGGAACATCAATTCCTTTCCCAAGAATATTTCCACCCCATTCCATAGGATGCAGCCGGATTATCACAGCAGCTTGGCTTATTCTGATCAGAGTATCACCTATCATGGAGATCTAGGTGGCCAGTACAGTTTGTTTTTTTTTGCTCAGCCAGCAACTTATCATACTCATTTTCTGGCCTGACAGAAGGAAAACAGCCCTGGTTGGCCCTCCTATTGTAGCTCAGGTTTAGATCCAAATTTCCAACTAGTCATGGCCTGGATAACACATGGATCTTTTATAAATAAAAATATAATTTTCATATCAAGTCTAAACCAGGTTTATAAATCAGAAAGTGTCTAATCATCAGGGGGAATCACTAATGAAATCAATTTACTTTATTAAAGAGAAAACTTTGTGTATCAATATGAGATATCTGCATTGAGACTTTTTCTGCATTCAGAAAATCTTCCTTAAAAAATGGGTTAGCACTTTTCTCATACCTTCTCATCTAAATCAAATCCTCATAGCAGTTGTTTCCTGTTCCAGGGGAGTATGTCCCAGGGACAAACTACAATCTTAATCCTATAAGGCAGAAACTATTTACAAACCTTCCAAATGGCAGTTGCTTCCATTAAAAAAAAAAAAGACTATGGAAATGAAAATTCTTAACATCTATTGTTTATTGGGTACTCTATTAAATTAGGCAATAAATATTTATTGGTAAATTTTTGTCTAGTTAGTTGCTTCTATAGATTTTTTTAGGTTTTCAACTCAAAAAATCTATAAAGGCATGCCTGGAAATGAAAACACACAGTACTCAAAATAAGTATAATATACTAATTTCATAGAATAGAAGACTGATGGAACTGGATTAAAAAACAACAGGAACAACTTGGGATCCTCATGATGAAACAGAGTCTGAGCTAATGCAAATGTACTTCCTACCCTCATCCACACTGTCTGTCCTCTCATTCAGCCTTAAGAGCTTGTACCAGAGACAAAAATAATTATTATGCTAGTCCTAGGTTCTGGTCCCAGAGTCTCAGACAATGGGGATAGGTGACACCTTAGTTTATGAAATGTGCACCTGGTAAAAGCCCACCAGAAACCAGAAACTCGACTTGGAATGAAACATATCCACTTGCCCTCCAGTGATGATTTGATAAAGGTACTCAACAGTTGGTGAATTAAGGGATAAAGAACACAAAGGCCAATTCAAATAGTGTCTCTGTTGACAGCAGTAAATAGGAAGAGATTTTTCTCTATTTGAGGAACAATATATAAAGAAAAGAGCCTAACAACTTTAATGCCTATTAAATATATTTCAAATAAATGAATGCAAATAGCACCAAGAAGAGAAATAATTTGCTCTTTGATTTTTAAAAATATTCAATTACCACCCTCAATGGAGTATAATTTGGAATGGCCTCTATTGGAAAGGAGAAGTACATGGATGGTATTGATCTCATATGTGTCCTTCATCCCTGCTACTATGACCTCTTTGTTCATAAGCACTGAAGGCCTGGAACATGGCTAATATCCACAAAACATGCTAACTTGTCCAACTGTGTGTTGAGAGCCGTCTCAGCATTAGAGATTCTTTACTGAGCATTCATATATTTTCATATTCTGTGCTCATTCCAAGAAGTACATCCACATGGCTCTTCCCCACACTTCTTTGTCATCAGTTCTCATTTCTTTCTTTCTTTTCAAGTGCACTGTCCATGAATTTGTATAGATCCACACATGAAGACTTTCCCCCTCTTTGCAGGCAAAGTAGACTACAATGTGCTGTATTTGAATTTCTTTCCACTGTTAGGTTTTCCCTTATTTTCTCTATCTATTATATCATAGTAGTCTGTTTCTGACTGGTGCCACATATCAAATAGAGTTAAATATAAACCATCTTTGAATCTTCTTTCTCTTAACTCAAGTAGTCATAGGAAACTCCTAATAGGTCATGGGTGTGGATTCAAGGAAATAACAAAAGTATGACAAGAGTTAAAATAAGTTTATTCTCCATACAAAATCAGGACCTACTTAAGATTAATTTCATATAAACTTTCCATGTAATTATCATGTGCTGCTGGCCACGCTTGATGTTATGGCTTGGCTGAACAATTTTCAAATGTATCTAATCCAGCTATGCACCCAATACATTGAGAAATAAAAATAGGATGGGCCAAGGGTCAAATAATTCCACCATGAAATGGATTAAGGTCAAGACTCCATTTAGCACCTGATTCCTAAAGCCCTCACTATAACTGGTGGATCATAGTGGTCTTTTGGTTTCCTGGGGATAAATGCTATCTTAGAACCATTATTTATTAATTTCTTCAGGGTCTGTATATTTCCATTTTCCTAGAGCAGTTTCCATGGCAATTGAGTTCATGTCTTTGGGGAAGGTTAAGAAGATGACCAAGTGGGTTTTATTCCTGGGATGCAAGGGTGGTTCAACACTCACAAATCAATCAGTGTGATAGAACACATTCATAAAAGAAAAGACAAGAACCATATGATCCTCTCAATTGATGGAGAAAAAACATCTGACAAGATGCAACATCTGTTCCTGATTAAAACTCTTTAGAGTATAGGAATAGAGGGAACATTCCTCAATATCATAAAAACCATCTATGAAAAGCCCACAGAAAATATCATTCTCAGTGGGGAAAAACTGAGAGCTTTTCCCCTAAGGTCAGGAACACGACAGGGATGCCCACTGTCACCACTATTGTTCAACATAGTGCTAGAAGTCCTAGCCTCAGAAATCAGGCAACAAAAAGAAATAAAAGGCATGCAAATTGGCAAAGAAAAAGTCACACTCTCCCTCTTTGCAGATGACATGATATTTTATGTAGAAAACCCAAAAGACTCCACCTCCAAATTACTAGAACTCATACAGCAATACAGCAGTGTGGCAGGATACAAAATCAATCCACAGAAATCAGTTGCTTTTCTATACACTAACAATGTAACTGTAGTAAGAGAAATTAAGGAATCAATTCCATTCACAATAGCACCAAAATCATAAGATACCTAGGAATAAACCTAACCAAAGAGATAAAGGATCTATGCTCTAGAAACTACAGAACACATATGAAAGAAATTGAGGAAGACACAAAAAAGATGGAAAAACATTCCATGCTCATGGATTGGAAGAGTAAACATTGTTAAAACGTCTATCCTGCCTAGAGCAATTTACACTTTCAATGCCATCCCTATTAAAATACCATTGGCATTTTTCAAAGAGCTGGAACAAACAATCTTAAGATTTGTATGGAACCAGAAAAGACTCTGAATTGCCAAGGGAATGATGAAAAAGAAAAACAAAGGCAGGGGCATCACGTTGCCTGACTTCAAGCTATATTACAAACCTGTGATCACCAAGAGAGCATGGTATTGGCACAAAAACAGACACATAGATCAAAGGAACAAAATAGAGACTTCAGAAATGGACCCTCAACTCTATGGTTAACTAATCTTTGACAAATCAGGAAAAAAAATCCACTGGAAAAAAGACAGTTTCTTCAATAAGTGGTCCTGGGAAAATTGGACAGCTAACATATAGAATGAAACTGGACCATTCCCTTAGACCATACACAAAGATAAACTCAAAATGGATGAAAGACCTAAATGTGAGAGAGGAATCCATCAAAATCCTAGAGGAGAACATAGGCAGTAATCTCTTCAACATGGGCCACAGTAACTTCTTTCAAGACACGTCTCCAAAGGCAAGTGAAACAAAAGCAAAAATGAACTTTTGGGACTTCGTCAAGATAAAAAGCTTCTGCACAGCAAGGGAGGTAGTCCACAGAATGGGAGAGGTAGTCCCCAGAATGGGAGACGATATCTGCAAATAACATTACAGATAAAGGGGTGGTATCCAAGATATATAAAGAACTTCTCAAACTCAACACTTAAAAAACAAATAATGCAGTCAAAAAGTAGGCAGAAGACATGAACAGACACTTCTCCAAAGAAGACACACAAAAGGTTAACAGGCACATGAAAAAATGCTCAACATCACTAGCCATCAGGGAAATACAAATCAAAGCCATAATGAGATACTACCTTACACCAATTAGGATGCCAAAAATTAACAAGGCAAGAAGCAACAAATGTTGGAGAGAATGTGGAGAAAGGGGAACCCTCTTACACTGTTGGTGGGAATGCAAGCTGGTACAGCCACCCTGGAAAACAGTATGGAGGTTCCTCAAGATGTTGAAAATAGAGCTACCCTACAACCCAGCAATTGCACTACTAGGTATTTACTCCAGGGATACAGATGTAGTGAAAAGAAGGGGCACATGCACCCCAAAGTTCATAGCAGCAATGTCCACAATAGCCAAACTGTGGAAGAAGCCGAGATGCCCTTCAACAAATGAATGGATAAAGAAGATGTGGTACATATATACAATGGAATATTATTCAGCCATCAGAAAAGATGAATACCCACCATTTGCATTGACATGGATGGAACTGGAGGGGATTGTGCTAAGTGAAGTAAGTTAAGCAGAGAAAGACAATTAACATATGGTTTCACTCATATGTGGAACATAAGCAATAGCATGGAGGACCATATCGGGAAGAGAGGGAAATCTGAAGGCAGAGAGCAGAGAGGGAGACAAACTATGAGAGACAATGGACCCTGGGAAACAGACTGGGGGTTTCAAAGGGGAGGGGGTAACAGTATCATGGGTATTAAGGAGGGCATGAGTTGTGATGAACACTGGGTGTTACACATAACTAATGAATCATTGAACACTACATCAAAAATTTAAGATTGCAAAGTTCTTCAAGAGTATAAGACATCTTTTTAATTTTGGATACTCTGGTTTGTGAACTAACTCAGGTGTGGGAATTGGGTTTTGGCTGTGACTCCCTACCATGGTGATTCAGGATAGGCCTCTGATCAACTAACCCAAGGGTTTTTGTTTGTTTGTTTGTTTAATTGATCAAGTAAGACCTTGATGAGTGACTCATCTACTTTAGTTCTAAGAGCCCTAGATCAATTAGCCATCACTAATTACCAATTTAGCCCTTCTGTTATTAATTATGATTCTCACCTTACTTCCGCAATTAAATGTTTTTACTTAGCTTCTGTTTTTCTGTGATATCATTATTTCACATTCACATTTTAATTCCTGTCCCTGGAACTGACCTTTCCTTCACTGTTATTTTTCAGTATCTTGGTAAAAGA
Source organism: Ursus maritimus (assembly GCF_017311325.1). Classification (NCBI taxonomy): domain Eukaryota; kingdom Metazoa; phylum Chordata; class Mammalia; order Carnivora; family Ursidae; genus Ursus; species Ursus maritimus. The sequence continues at coordinate 68,250,970 of NW_024423453.1, forward strand.
ACATTCTCTGAGCCATCCCAGGGGACATTTTAAGTGGATGGGGTGCTGGTAATAGACGATAAATCCACTACAAGATTTTTTTTACTATTTTTTAATTCTCCAGTTAAAATTTTTCTTTTTTTTTCTTTCATTATAATATAAAAGTTTTTTAAAAATTTTATTTTAATTCCAGTATAGTTAACATACAGTGTTATATTAGTTTCAGATATACAATATAGTGATTTGACAATTCCATACATCACATGGTGCTCCTCATGACAAGTGCACTCCTTAATCCGCATTACGCTTTTCACCCATCTGCTCACTCCCTCTCCCCTCTGGTAACCATCAGTTTGTTCTCTATAGTTAAGAGTCTGTTTCTTGGTATCTCTTCCTCTGTCTCTTGTTTTTAATTTGCTCATTTGTTTTGTTTCCTAAATTCCACATACGAGTGAAATGATATGGTATTTGTCTTTCTCTGTCTGGCTTATCTTGCTTAACATTATACTCTCTAGTTTCATCCATGCCATTGTAAATGGCAAGACTTCTTTATCTTTTATGGATGAATAATATTCCATTGTGTGTGTGTATATATATACCACTTCTTTATCCATTCATCTATTGATAGACACTTGGGCTGCTTCCATAATTTGCCTATTGTAAATAATGTTGCTATAAACATAGGGGTGCATATATACCTTTGAATTACTGTTTTTGTGTTATTTGGTAAATATCTAGTAGTGTGATTACTGAATCATAGGGTAGTTCTATTTTTAAGTTTTTGAGGAACCTCCATACTGTTTTCCACAATGGCCACACCAGTTCGCATTCCCACCAACAGTGCAAGAGGGTTTCTTTTTCTGCACATGCTCACCAACACTTGTTTCTTGTTTTAAATTTTAGCCTTTCTGACAGGTGTGGTGTGATATTTCATTGTAGTTTTGATTTGCATTTCCCTGATGATGAGTGAATTTGAGCATCTTTTTATGTGTCTGTTGGCCATCTGTTTGTCTTCTTTGAAGATATGTCTGTTCATGTCTTCTGACCATTTTTAATTGGATTATGTTTTTTGGGTGTTGGATTGTATAAGTTCTTTGTATATTCTGGATACTAACCCCTAACCTGATATGTCATTTGCAAATATTTTCTCCCATTCTGTAGATTGCCTTTTAGCTCTGTTGATCATTTCCTTCACTGTGCATAAGCTTTTTATTTTGATATAGTCCCAATAATTTGTTTTTGCTTTTATTTCCCTTGCCTCAGGAAACTTAGCTAGAAAAATATGGCTATGGCCAATGTTAGAGACATTACTGCCTGTGTTCTCTTCTAGGATTTTTATGGTTTCAGGTTTCACATTTAGTTCTTTGATCCACTTCTAGTTTATTTTTTATATGGTATAAGAAAGTGGTCTAGTTTCATTCTTCTACATGTTGCTGTCCAGTTTTCCTAACATCATTTGTTGAAGAGGCTATCTTTTCCCCATTGGATATTATTTCCTGTTTTGTTGAAGATTGATTGACCAAATAACTGTGGGTTTACTCTTGGGTTTTCTATTCTGTTCCACTGATCTATGTGTCTATTTTTGTGCTAGTACCTTACTGTTTTGATTACTACACTTTGTAATATAACCTGAAGCTGGAATTGTGACACCTACAGCTTTGCTTTTACTTTTCAAAATTGCTTTGGCTATTTATGGTCTTTGTGGTTCTATGTAAATTTTGGGATTGTTTGTTCTAGTTCCATGAAAAAATACTGTTGGTATTTTGATAGGGACTTCATTAAGTGTGTAGATTGCTTTGGGTAGTATAGACACTTAAACAATACTTGTCTTTCCAATCCATGAGCATGCAATGTCTTTCTACAATATTGCTATTTTCCTAAGTATTGAGATAGCTTGGGGCATTTCACCTATCTTTAGTGTGGATCACTCTTGATTTCAAGTTACAGTCAGCCAATCAAATGTAATGAAACAATTAGAACCACATCTGACCCATGAACAATTTAGGGGTTAGGAGTGATGATCCCCCGTGTAGTCAAATATTTGTATATAACTTTTGACTCTCCCAAAACTTAACTACTAATCGCCTACTGTTAACTGGAAGCCTTGCTGATAACATAAATAGTCAACACATATTTTGTATATTACATATATCAAATACTGTACTCTTACAATAAAGTAAGCTAGAGAAAATAAATGCAATTAAGAAAATCATAAGAAGGGGAGCCTGGGTGGCTAAGTCAGTTAAGCATCTGACTCTTAGTTTTGGCTCAGTTGTGATCTCAGGGTTGTGAGATCGAGCCCCAAGTGAGGTTCCACAGTCAGCATCGAGTCTGCCTGAGATTCTCTTTCCCTCTCCCTCTGCCCCTCCCACTCATTCTCTCTCTCTCTAAAATAAATACATCTTTTAAAAAAGGAATATCATAAGGAAAATACATTTACAGTACTATATTATATTTATTTAAAAAATCTGTATATAAGTGGACTCATGCAGTTCAGGCCCATGTTGTCTAAGGGTCAACAGTATTCTTGGCTACTCAAGCCCAAACATTGCATCTAGAATCTCTGATAAGTGCATCTATGATGATAAATTCTTAGAGTGAAATTGTTCTTCTCCATCCCTGAGCTAGAACACCCAGAGTCCATTTCCACAAGAATTCCTTGAGGTGTTTTCAATACAAATTTTCAGAATTTTAAATTATTTTATGGCATAACACTTCTTCTCTTTGGTTTTTTAGGTGAAGTTGTTATGAGGTCTCTAAGCACGTCATGACCAGACAGGGGAGCAATGGTTACTTCTGCAGCCAAGGAAGAATTGGTAGGCTTCAGACTGGGTACTTCTCTATGTCCTCCTTCTAATTCTCAGTATTGCTCTTTCCCAGTCACAGCCTTAACTTTCACACAGAGAGGCTATGAATTCTACCTGTGTTATTACTAAGCAACTTCAGAATCATACGCTGTCAGGTACATCAACTATATAGAGCTGTAAGTGTTTATTTTTAGGAAAATATAGAAAGTGTCTGGCTTTCTTACTCTGTCACAATCAGAATCTTTAAACCCCCAAATCTATCATTTTATTTAAACTTTTCAGTGCAGTTATAAATAGCTAACCCATCCCTATAATCTTAATAGTCTTAACTATTTCACTGTGCTATGGCAGCTCACATTTGGTCTAAGTCATGACATCAAAAAGCCTGAAATTCAGTTGGCCAATTTGGGTAATTATTTAAGTTACTGTTAGATCCCTCTTTGAAATCCAGATTAAAACCTCCAATTCAAGAAGGGTGGAAGATAGTTCCAGATTTCTGTCCTTATTCTGTTGACAGTCATTTTCTCTGGTACCAAATTATTTCTCAGATTCTCTTGCAGATAATAGAAACCACTATTTTAATTATATATCGGGCACTTAATATATTAGGTACTTTAAAAATTGTGGGCTGGAGGAGCAGCCTTTACAGAGAACTTCCAGGAATGAATCCTAGAACAACACTTGGAAAGTGGCGAACTAAGGGAGCTATTGCCTCTTCCATGTTCGGGATACAAGAATGTTTAGAAAGCTGGGTCTTACGGGGCTGTTGACCCAATTGTTCATTCAAAGAAACAGGCAGAAGACATCTCCAGAATGGTTGATTCCTGGGTCACACCATCATAGCTGTAACCCATTCTTGCAAAGTGGATGGTGCATAGTATGTGCTCTCTACATGCATGAGTTTAGGGCCTTGACATTGTGACCTTTGCTACCACTGCCATAGGAAAGCTAAGTCTTACAGCTGAACTTTCCAAAAGAAACAACAGAAATAGGAGTGCTGCCTCTACCTCACTTTTTCTTTCAAATCTCGTAAATATGTAAATTAGTGATAGCTAGGTTGTGTATCAAACCCAAACTGTATAGGAGACTGGGAAATGTAATCTTGGCTTTCCTGTCTGTAATGTGACTAAGGGACTCTAAGGGACTGTAATGGAGTTGAGTGAGCTAATCTATAATATTGGGCACACTGGTTGTTCTTTTCTTTGTAGCATTTTGTTACCAAAGTGGCAGGTTCTTTTTCTTCTCAATACTGTTTGCCAAATAACCAAATGGTACTTGATGGCAAGCAGGTAATTCATTTAATGGCCAGAGAATGGAGAAGGGGAGCTCATGCTCTAAAGGCACCTTTTCTCTGATAAGGTCTCATGGTTAGGGTTTTATGGGGTTAGGGTAATTAAGGGGCTGGTAAGCAAACTGATGTAGAGGGGTTTTTTGGGAAGTGGGAGGAGGCTTCTCAGAATTGAGTGTCATCTCTTTTTTTCCCTTCAGTGGGCACAGTTGGAATGTTAGGTGCTGGTAGGTATGTTTTTTGTTATTACAGTTAGATGGTATTGATCCTGAGGTCATCTGGAGGGTTAGTACATCTGAACTAGATCACACTGGTTGAAAACTGGGTCTGAATGAACCATGAGAGACTGTGGACCCCGGGAAACAAACTGAGGTCTTCAGAGGGGAGGGGGGTGGGGGAATGGGATAGGCTGGTGATGGGTATTAAGGAGGGCACGTATTGCTTGGTGCACTGGGTGTTATACACAAGTAATGAATCATGGAACTTTACATCAAAAACTAGGGTGTACTGTATGGTGACTAACATAATATAATAAATAAATATTATTAAAAAAAAGAAAACTGGGTCTTGGGGGCTTGTTTGGAGCTTGCGGCTTCTGACATCTGGCTTAGTTTCTGGTGGCAAGCAGAGCTAGAAAACTGGATTCTTGTAGCTTGTTTAGACCTTATTAGCCAGTCCCTAGTGACAATTTGCTGAAAATGCTTCATGTATATTTTATGAAGTGATATTTGAATTTTGATGTGGCCAAGGTTAGCAACTTTAATCTATAAGTTCTGTTTATCTCTTGTTTAGGAAGACCTTTTCTATTTTACTAGGAAATAATATTCTGTATTTTGCTCTAATTCTTTCAGGGTTTTTTTTGTTTGTTTGTTTTATGTATGACATGAGTTGGGACCTAACTTTATTTTTTAAAGAAGATAATCGCCCTACCACCACTACTTAGTTAATTCTTCTCTAGCAACTGGAAATGTCACTTTTATAATATACTAATGTTCCATATACTTATAAGCTTATTTCTGGACTCTATTCTATTTCAAAGATTTATTTGTCTAGTCCTATGCATTAACTACCATAATATTATAATTCATCTTAATATTTGGTAGGGCAAATCATCCCTCTTTGTTCTCCTTCATAATTATCCTGGCTGTTCTTACACTTTTACTTTTCCATGTTAATTTTAGAATTAGCTTGTCAAGTTCTATTAAAAAATTTGAGACTTTTATTAGAATTGAATTAACTTTATAGATTAGTTTGGGAAGTTTGATGTCTTTGCAATGTTGCATCTTCCTACCCAATAGCACATAATATCTCTCCATTTATTCTGTACTCCTTTTATATCCTTCAATAAAGTTTTATAGTATTTTCCATAAAGGTCCTACATATTTCTTATAAAGTTCATTCCTAGAAATTTTATAGTGTATCCTTCTTTTATGGTAAACAGGATATTTTTATAGGAAATATATTGATTGTGGTATATTACTCTTGTGCCTGGTTTTCTTGCTGAAATCTTTCTTACTGGTTTAATAGAGTTTATATGATTTTTAGGTGAGGAAAGCCTTCTATTAAGACAGTAAAGCAGAAATCATACATGAAAATTTTTGCTGGTTTTGTCTGTATAAAAAGAAGTAACCAAGATTAAAAATCATAAACATAATTGAGAAAGAATTTGAGACAATATTTGAAACACTAAGATGGAAAAAATATTAATATTACTTAAATGCAAAAGGCTTTATAAGTGAAAGGTGATCACTGTAACAGAAAAATAAACAAAGGTCATGAAAATAAGCAATTTGCGCAAATGAAAGGAAATATACATCTTCAATAAATGTGAAATAAAGGTGAAGCTCATTAACAAATAGGAAATGCCAATTCAAACATTATAATTGACCCCCTACCAAATTGACAAAGGCAAACAAATGATGGTCCTCATTGCTGTCTTTGGTTTGCAGAAGACTGTCTTTAACACTGCAGATCCCTTAAAGAAGACTCTTGGTAATAGATATCATGAGCTTTAAGATGGTCCCACACTTTAACTGAGCAATTTCACTCTTAAGATTGTAAGATACACATTTCTAAGGCATATTAACAGGTGTACATGATTATGGAGGATTTTCTGTGGTTTAAACAATTTGGAAAAATGCTGGGTTAAATAAAGCTTTTAGGCAAGAGAATTTCTCGGAATTTTAAATCTGCTAATGTACATTGTGAACTTCAAGAGGATATCAAAAAAAGTTCTTGTCTAAACTTATTTGATCATAGAACCATTTGGGGGAGCAAGCACTCCCAGGGAATAGACCCCCACACAATATGGTTCAAGAGATATTGACTTAATGACATTATGGGAGTTTAAAACTGAGCTGTAAGGATATAACATTGCATATAGTGGTAAAAGCAGTTAATTCTCTATGTTTAAATGTTTAAGAATAGGTACTGTTTAAATAAAGCAAATGGTACCTCTATTTAATTGAATAGTTACTCATAAAATATGCTTTGAAGAATAATTAATGCAGAAAAAATGTTCATGGTATTTTAAAATGTAAAAAATCAGGCTATAAAGCATTAAGTATAGTATGTAAGCTACTTTGGTGCATATATGCATAGAAATATGTGTGGAAGGAGGATAATCAAAATGTTAATAGGTATAATTGCTATCTCCGGTGATACTTTGTTACTCTAATTTCCTTCTTTTTCTCATTTGTTTTTCTTATAATGAACATAAATTACCTCTATTCTAAAAAAATGTTATTTTTTCATGTATATTTTATATCTCCATAAATTAATGTTGATTATGCCTCTTTCCACCCCTCCCTTATCTTTTTGTTTTTTGTTTTTAGTCTTTGTTGAATTCTGTTCACAGTACAAATTGTTTTTACTTGTGAATGCATATAATAGTGTGTGCAGCTGTCCTTACACTTTCAAGGTGACATTTAATACATGAATTTTTAAGTCAGATTTTATCTTTGGTGCAGGAAATAATACCCTTTTAAAGCATCTGCTGCATTTTAAAATGTGTATTCAGATAATATCTTTCATATTAATTATTAACTTCATAACTGAATAGATACATGAAATTTGAACACTTTCTAGTTCTGAGGACATTATGTCATATGAAGAGCAAGCCAACAAGGGCTTTGACTCTTGCGCAAAATATCTATCTTGCCGTTCTATCTGCTTTCCAATGCTGTTCACAAAAATGTGGACATTACTGTGCAACTCTCTGAAGGAATCACCAATTTCCTCATTTTCTGCCTGATCTAGACTCACTTTTGCAAAGCCTGTCTACACTGTGCATTTCTGGTTTCAGCTTTTTTGCCCTCACTCTCAATCCCATATATTGTCCCCATTTCCTCCTCAGTAGCAAGCTGAGCTTCAGACCTTTCCCACCACACTTCTTTTCTCTACATGCAGCGCTGTTCTTTTTCTTATTATCGTGAAGAATTTCCCTCAGTTCTCCCACCCTTTGGGAGTCAATCTCATAAACTTCTCTGCATCCTAGTCTTCATAACTTATGATGTATAGTCTTAATAGCTGATAGCTCTCAGAGAAACAGTGAGATTAACCTGTTAGTGTCAGGGCCAAAGGACTGTCTTTCTCCACAGGCATAGGAGATTCAGGCTGCTTCTCACTCTTTCTTAGTGAACAGCCATTCACTCTAACTGGGGCGTCTTCACTCCTCGGAACTGAGATTCAGGTGTTGAGAGGATTTTCCAAATTCGAAGAGAGGCACAGAAGTGAAAAGTAGCATGTCATAAAAACAATTCGTTATGGTTGAAGGACGATATCTAATTTGATTAGTGGTAGCATATTACAATCAAGAGCACCAATCAGGAAGAATCCTGTGGCCCATATAGAGAAGTTTGGATTTTAAGCAGAGGTATCCGATGACATTTTAAATAATCAAATAACTTGATTGTATTTACACATCCCAGAGATCTGGTGAGAGATAATGAAGTAAAGGAGATTGAATACTGTGGGTGGTGTGAAATGGGAAGAAATTGATTAGAAGAATAATGAAGACTTGATGTTTGGACAAAGTGTTTTAGATAAAAATGTTGGTAAGAGGCTTGAGAAATGAGTTGACAAGGGACAAAAACCCAACTCAAAGTTGCCTAGGCCAAAAAATAGTTCACTGGTTCATGCAAATTCGTAATTTTTGTGTCCCCATGGATGATTACTAGTGCCCTTATATACAATCATTATGTAATATTGCATGAGTACTTCCTTAGGATTCAGGAAGTTGTGTCTCAACTTATAATTTAAAATTATACAAAGTTATAAATGTTTCAGACTTCTATTATTCAAGATTAGAAATTATATAATTTTTACCTTCTATACATTACTATTTATGGTTACTCCCTTAATTTGATTTAAGGGCAGTTGGATATGTGTTAAAAGACTCCTGCTGCTCTGGTGGTGTTCTATTTCACCTTATTTTTGCTTTATTTATTGTGGTATTGTTATTCAACTTGCAATATTTCAGCAGTTTTAGCTTTCATCAAACAAAACAGAAAGACAAATCACAAAAAATAGTTTCTTCCTTTATTCCTCCTTCCTTTATTCTGCATCCTAAAGGCAACCCACATTTAACAATTTCTTATTGTTTTGTTTTGATTTTTGTTTCATAAACCAGTGTTCTTTCCAATTTGCAAATGCTTCAAGCTTGCTCTTGCTCCAGATCTCTGTGTTTGTTAACCCTCTGGCTGGAACTCAGATCTCCCCTTGGCTTCCTCTTGATTTTAGTGTCACTCATTTCTTCAAAGATGCCTCCTTGGACCACACACTCTGAAACAGCCCCTGCTTCCATGCTCCTTTTCTCATTGTTCCTTGGTTTATTTTCCTTATAGAACACATCATGACCTGTTTTAAAAGAGAAATATAATTTATGTTATAATTCTCTAGCAATATCAAAATAAAATTCTTCCATTTATCACAAAAGTCAATTAGTAAACTTCTACTACCTCCAAGTTTTCTTTTCACATTCATTCTTTTTGATATCAGAAAAATTTGGAAATTTGGACTGATTTACTAATATTGCTTTAAAATAGTTTTTTTTGGAAGATTTTATTTGTTTGTTTGTTTATTTATTTATTTATTTATTTATTTATTTGAGAGAGACAGTGCACAAGCAGGGACAGCAGCAGGCAGAGGGAGAAGCAGACTCCCTGCTGAGCAGGGAGCCTGAAGCAGGGCTCGATCCCAGGACCCCGGGATCATGACCTGAGCTGAAGGCAGATGCTTAACCAACTAAGCCACACAGGTGCCCCTCTTATTCTTTCTTTCTTTCTTTCTTTCTTTCTTTCTTTCTTTCTTTCTTTCTTTCTTTCTTGATTTTATTTATTTATTTGAGAGAAAGAAAGAGAGAGACAGAGAATAAGCAGAGGGGAGAGGCAGAGGGAGAGAGAGAAATAGACTCCTTGCTGAGCAGGGACCCCCCCTCCCCCAATGTGGGGCTCTATCCCAGGAGCTTAGGATTGTGACCTGAGCTGAAGGCAGGCACTTAACTGACTAAGCCACCCAGGTGCCTGCCTTTCTTTCTTTCTTTCTTTCTTTCTTTCTTTCTTTCTTTCTTTCTTTCTTTCTTTCTTTTCTTCTTTCTTCTTTCTTTCTTTCTTTCCTTCCTTCCTTCCTTTTTTTTTGCCTTTGAGAGAAAGAAGTTCTTTCTTTCTTTCTTTCTTTCT
>NW_024423453.1:68260739-68367509 GCF_017311325.1 Ursus maritimus
TTTCTTTCTTTCTTTCTTTCTTTCTTTCTTTCTTTCTTTCTTTCTTTTCTTTTTTTCATCCCCTCTCTCTCTTTTCCTTCCTTCCTTCCTTCCTTTCTTCCTTCCTTCGTTCCTTCCTCCCTCCCTCCCTCTCTCCTTCCCTCCTTCCCTCCTTCCTTCCTTCCTTCCTTCCTTCCTTCCTTCCTTCCTTCCTTCCTTCCTTCCTTCCTTCTTCTCTAGAAAAGTTGTATGTAGACATTATATTCTGAGTACTTGCATAGGTAAGTGTCTTTCTGTTGCTTGCACATGTAAATAAGGTGGCTGGCTTTAGAATTCTTAGTAATGGTATTTTTCACTCACAACTCTAAAGTCATTAGTATCTTGTTCTTTGGCAATTAGTTTTGCCAAAGAGAATTGGGAGTCCAGCTCCATCTCTCTCTCTCTTTCTCTCTCTCTCTCTCTCATAGCTGCCTGGATGTTTATACCATTATTTCTTCATCCTTGAATTAAAAAAAAAAATCACTGGAATAGATCTAAATGTTAGGTTTTTTTGTTTATGAGCATTATTTTTTTAATGATCTGTCTTATAGATTTACAGGTTTAGGTCATAGGCATAAGAAAAAAATTTTTTATATAGTTGATTATTGTTTTCATGATGTTGATTCTGATCTCACCGAAACACTATCCATATTTTAAATTATGAACTATTTTTCATAATCTATTTTCTTCTTTCTGATTGCTTTCTTTTCTTTTTTTTTTCAAGATTTTATTTATGTATTTGAGGGAGAGAGTGAGCAAGAGAGAGAGCACCTGAGCAGGGGCAGAAGGAGAAGTAGACTTCCCTGGTGAGCAAGAAGCCCCATGCAGGGCTCACGCCCAGGATCCTAGGATCATGAGCTGAGCCAAAGGCAAGTGCTTAACTGACTGAGTCACCCAAGTGCCCTATCTGATTGCTTTCATAACATATTTTTCTTTGGATATCGAAAGATTTTCTCAAGCTTGTAAGTGTTTTAGTCCATTTAGGCTGCTATAACAAAATATAAACTGGGTGGCTTATAAACAACAGAAGTTTATTTCTGGGACTCTTGAAGGCTGGGAATTCCAGGATCAAGGTAGGTCATGGCAGGTCTGGTGTCTAGCGGGAAGCTGCTTCCCAGATGGCCAACCCTTTCGATAATGTTGCATGGCAGAAGGGATGAGCATGGAGGTATTTTTTATAAGAAAACTAATTCCAATCATGAGGGCTCTGCTCTGCCCTTCTGACTTGATCCCCTCCCAAAGGCTCCATCTCCTAATGCCATTGCCTTGGGGGTTAGGATTTTAACATATGAATTTGGGAGGGACATAAATATTCAGATCATAGCAGTATATTTATAATCTACAACAGAATATAACCATACCTTGGAAATGCTTGGTCAGTTCCAGACCACCAAAACAAGTGAATATCACAATAAAGTGAACTAAATGAATTTTTGGTTTTCCAGTGCATATTAAAGTCATGTTTACACTGTGCTGTAGTCTATTGAGTGTGTATTGGCATTATGTGGAAAGACAATGTACATACCTTAATTTAAAAATATCTTATTGCTTAAAGATGCTAACCATTTTTTAAAATAATAATATTTTTTATCATATTATGTCACCATACAGTACATCCCTAGTTTATGATGCAAAGTTCCATGATTCATTACTTGCATATAACACCCAGTGCACCATGCAATACATGCCCTCCTTAATACCCATCACCAGCCTATCCCATTCCCCCTCCTCCCCGAAGCCCTCAGTTTGTTTCCCAGAGTCCATAGTCTCTCATGGTTCATTCCCCCTTCTGTTTACCCCCCTTTATTTTTCCCTTTCTTCTCCTACCTATCTTCCTACTTCTTATGTTCCATAAATGAGTGAAACCATATGATAATTGTCTTTCTTTGCTTGACTTATTTCGCTTAGCATTATCTCCTCCAGTGCCGTCCATGTTGCAGCAAATGTTGAGAAATCGTTCTTTTTGATGGCTAATATTCCATTGTATATATGGACCACATCTTTTTTTTTTTAAGATTTTATTTATTTATGTGACAGAGAGACAGACAGCGAGAGAGGGAACACAGCAGAGGAGTGGGAGAGGAAGAAGCAGGCTTCCAGCAGAGGAGCCCAATGTGGAACTTGATCACGGAACGCCGGGATCACGCCCTGAGCTGAAGGCAGACGCTTAACGACTGCACTACCCAGGCACCCTGGACCACATCTTCTTAATCCAGTCATCTGTTGAAGGGCATCTCAGCTCCTTCCACAATTTAGCTATTGTGGACAATGCTGTTATGAACATTGGTGTGCATATGGCCCTTCTCTTCACTACATCTGTATCTTTGGGGTAAATACCCAGTAGTGCAATGGCTGGATCATAGGGTAGCTCAATTTTTAACTTTTTTTTTTCAAGATTTTATTTATTTATTTGACAGAGATAGAGACAGCCAGCGAGAGAGGGAGCACAAGCAGGAGGAGCGGGAGAAGAAGAAGCAGGCTCATAGCTGAAGAGCCTGATGTGGGGCTCGATCCCATAACGCTGGGATCATGCCCTGAGCCGAAGGCAGGCGCTTAACCGCTGTGCCACCCAGGCGCCCCTCAATTTTTAACTTTTTAAGGGACCTCCACACTGTAAAGATGCTAACCATTATCTGAGCTTTCAACCAGTCATAATCACTGAGTGCAGATCAGCATAACAAATATAATAACAATGAAAAAGCTTGAAATATTGTAAGAATTACCAAAATGTGACAGAGACACTAAGTGAACAAATGCTGTTGGAAAATGGTGCTGATAGACTTGCTTGATGCAGGGTTGTCACAAACCTTCAACTTGTAAAAAGTGCAGTATCCATGAAGCACAATGTAGTGAAATACAATAAAAGGAGGTATGCCTGTACAACTTATGTCCTTTATTGCTTCCAATGTCATCTTAAATCTTGTTATATGATAGTTTCCCTATACTCTTTCTTTACAATGACATCTCAATTTTCATTTCAAGATCTTAGTTTTTTGTATGTTTCATCTTTTGCTTTATGTTTGGTTATTCTTTACTTTCATTGGCAGGATAAAACAGATGTTTAGTAGAGTAAATAATTTTAAAAATACATCCTTTCTTTGCCTTGTGTGTTGTATCTTTCTCTTTTACCCTGCTCCTTTTATTTTTCAGACTTCATTGTTATTTCTACCTTATTCATCTTCCAATGAAAAAAGGTCTATTCTTTTCTGATATTTGTGTTAGTATTAGTGAATCTCTTTGGGTTCCAGAACTGGTCTAATAGAAATTGTTAATATTATTCTCTGATTTTCTATGCTGCAAAGCTGTGACTCATCTTCTGTAGGGGTTTTGTGGAAGGACCTGGGCTTTGGGCAGTCCAGGAGGGAGCTCCATCTTTGCAAATGTTCTGCTCCAGAGTGTTGAAACTGTTCTACTAGTGCTTGCAGTTAATCCTGGAGGCAGTTGATTCTGAAATTTTATGAGGCAAATTTTGAAGCCTCCTCCCCATCTCCCTTCAATCCGGTGGATGTAGAAGGGATACTTTTCTTTCTCTTTTTGACTACTTTCTAGACAGTGCAAGTGTTTCTCAGGAAAAGGGGTCACAAATTTCCCCCTTGGTAAAGTCTGTAAGATTTGCTGCAAGTGGATGAGAGCTCTCGCCATGCCCTCCATCCCTTGTTTCTGGGACTCATGCCTATTTTCCTTAATGCCACATTTCTTGTACAAGTGACTATGGATAAGTTTCCAAATTCCTATGAGTCTTCGTATAAGTCCATCAGTAAAATGTCACCTTTTAAAAGTGGGACTGATTCAGGGATAGGCTACAACCTAGGAGAAATGACCATTTATTTATAACTGGGAAAAAAAAACAGGTTGTCTCAAAGGTTTGTTTTGAGACTCAAATTCAATTAGTCCAGTGCTGCACTTTGTAACTCCCAGGAAATTCTAGCTCTTATCCATAGTGGGTATTGTTTAGGTTTATTTTGTATAATTTTAGTCAGTTTTTGTCTGTTCCATCACCACTGTTCCCAGAAATCCATATTTAGGATATCTGTGTGACATGCTGTGGTGTTGCCTGTGTTGTGGATGGACCTCTTCTAAATTCGTATGTTCTCTAACAAAGGCTTCAAAAACATTGAAAGGTTATATTGGATCACGTGGCCTCCATGAAGGAAGACAGTATATTCTTCATCCATGACTATCCTGTCCTACCTATCTCACATCAATAACTAATCATTTAAGATAACTGATAACTCTGAATTCATTTAAATTATACGCAGTCAACCTCAAGTGCAACATGAGAGATTTGGAACCTAAAATAAACCTGCTCTCTTGCATCATGGTGATGTTATATTTCAATCTTTCTGTTTTCCTGAATTAGCTGAAAATATTTTTATGAATAGATCTTTCTCTTATCAACTATTTGGCTACCCAGTGTTTGCATAGGAAAGGCAGGATCAGTGCTTACTTCTTTCCCTTTACCTGTTTTTAAGCTAATGTGTTGGTTCCCTGTCTTCCACCAAGGGTGGTTTCCAATTGATTTTTTTTATATCATTAAAAACTCTGGGCTTTAAATATAATTTTACGGGCTTAAATGCCTTGTATTTTTAAATTTTTATTGATGCTCAAGTGGAAAGTACATACCATGTACCTGGAAATATAGATCCAGAATGGTATGACACCAAGACTTTTTCTAGTAAAATTACTGGACTTTAGAGTTAAACAAACAAACAAAAAAATCCTTTGGAATTTAAGCAGAAGGGCATATGATATTTAAGGAGACTTTTTAGACTTCATCAGACTTTTTGATAGTAATCTTTTATGCCAGAAGAAAATGGAGTAATGTATTTAAGATATTTAAAAAAGGAAAACGTGAGTTAAGGATAGTATATCCAGGGAAACTGGCTTTCAGTTACAAAGGACACACTGTAATTAACAGGCAAAAACTAAAACTAAAGGAATATTGTTTCCATGAGCTTTTTCTGGGGAATATACTGGAAATGTCCTGGATGAAAACAAATATGACAACACTAGGACTAATGATAAGCATAAAACATATAGTTGCCTTTGGAAATAAGACTAAATGAAGGTTAAAAGAAAGAGGGCTTAGTATATAATGGCTCTGATAAGGTTGATAAATTACAACTTTGAAAAGTGAGGGTAGAGTAGGGAGAANGAAAGCATATGCAAGAAAATTTAATTGGTTTAAATAATCAGAATTGGTTATATCAGTGTCATCTTTCTGAGATTGTTGTCTAGATAACATGGGATACAGCAAAGAATTATGGAGTATTCTAATTCTATCATGTTCTCCATCTTGAGGACCAAGATTCTTAGGGTAGAAGAAAGAAAATACAGAAGCAATATGGGACAAGGTAAGGAAAATCTCTGTAAAATTCGTTTGAAAAGGAAATATCACTATGAACTTATAGGCCATCTTAAAAATAACCTCTCTCTCTCTCTGTTTCCTCCTCCACACTCCATCCTCTACTTATCTCTGTCTTAGCTCTGTCCTCTGAAAAGGCCCATAAAACAATGTTCAGCCCAATCAAATCGAGTGTCTCTAGTGCCAAGATTGTTGTCTTGAAATATTGCTTCCTACTAAATAGTCTGTTTCTAGGTCAGGACGAGAAATAAACAAGATGAGCCTGGAACATCTTGTCATAACAAATAGCAAGCAAGCTATTGAAGACACTAAGTTCATGTCAAAGGGACTCAGTAGCAAAATTGAGCAGACTCCCATAGGCCCAATTTCGACGAATGTACCTACAGTGTTTCCAATATTTTATTTCCTAATAAAATACGGCAAAGTATATACACCCTTCCTCCCACCCTGCAATTCTACTGTTAACATTGGGCTGTACTGGCTTTATCCCGTATCTATCCAGCTGTCCATCCCTCCATCCATACATTAATCTGTTTTGTATTTTGGATGCATTTCAAAGTGTATAGTGCATCCATCAGTGCCCTGACTTCTAGATACTTCAGCATGAAAATACCCACTTTCAACATGTAAAGCTGGGAATGCAACACAAAGGTGCCCCTAGTAAAGGTCTGAGAGCACCCAGGTACTGCTGCGGTAGCAAAGGAAAAGGAAATCTAACAAAGGCAGAGATTAAGGGGCAGCTGGAAACAAATTTTTTAACCTTGACAGTTTTGCCTGGGGCCATTCATGGGTGGATTTTTTTTTTCCTTCCTCAATCTAAGCCATTCATCTTCATACTCACATCCCTCTGTTACCTCTGACTTTATTGCTATTGGATCCTTTGCACAACTGAATAGGAAATTTCCAATATTTCATTTTTACCTAGGGTAATGTAGCTGCTTTTATATTGGGCTTTGAGCTTATAACAATAGAAGGAAAAATAATCAGCAAGTTATTCATTGAAACCCATTATATTCACATAGGTATGTAGAAATCATCAACTTTGTCTTCCATGTTTCAGACACTCAGTACCACTTGGAGCTACCTCCGCTGACTGTGCTTATTGCTTTTTTACCCAAGAAACTTGGGGCACGCTGCTACCCCTGCCTGAAAAGCCCCCTCTCTCAGAATCCCCTTCGGCTGGCTGAGTACTACTGCAAAGTGTATATGTTTACACACAGCTATGTGCATGTCAGTTATACACATTATGCACTCTATATAGATATAAAAATATCCTCTCTATTCTAGGATTAATACTGTACACACACATATCTTATTAAAGATTTTATTTATTTATTTGAGGTAGAGAGAGAGTGCACAGCAGGGTAAGAGGCAGAGGGAGAGGGAGAAACAAGCTCCCCGCTGAGCAGGGAGCCTGACATGGGGCTTGATCCCAGGACCCTGGGATCATGACCTGAGCCAACGGCAGATGCTTAACTGACTGAGCCACCCAGGTGCCCCTATGCACACATATATTTATGTACACATATATACTCATCATATGTAATAACTGTCAATCTACCTAAGCCATTTTCCACAGCAGCCACAGCTGGAGGGAGATAGCATTGAATTGTTGTCTATGTACCTCCTTGTAGGTGTAAGTTCTTCCAGTTTTGTTATTGCTTTGCCCAAGGATATGGAATGATGCCTTTTCAATAATTCAGTATAAAGCCATGGTACTGTTGAGACACTAGCCTACTTTGCATTATTATAAAGTAATATAAATTAACTGCAATTTAGGGGAATAAGTTTTACTATTTATTATTATAAAATTGTATATATGTTATAGACATAATATTATATATTATTATATAATAATTATACATTTTACTTTATAAAGGACATACAAGATTCATAAAACTGAATTATATATGGCAATCTGTAGACCTGCTTTGTACCTCAGTCATGATTGATATCTTTCATTTAGAAGTGGGCACCAGTTGCTGGAACATAGTATACTTAAGGTATTTTTTAAAAGTTTGAATATGCTTATAATTGAAGGTAATGTTATTATGTACCTCCACAGTAATAGAAACTGTGGAGTTACTAGATAACTCTAAACCTTATCATCATCGGCATTTATTCATGGGGTATAGCATATTTTGACTTAGCCATTTTATTGCAAGCATTTCAGTCACAACTAAGCCACAGATAAAATTTTAAGACAATTGTATTAAATCAATTTAATTCTGTGGCTGATTTTTTTAAAAGAACAGTGACATCATTTCCAATCTTTGCGTTTTCATTTTTATTTCATAAACTGTTTTTTAAGATCAATTCTTTTCAATTTAAATATGACTAATATTTAATTCATCAATCAAATGTTATTCATCCTGGCCTTCTGCCACGGAGGAGTTTTCTTTGATGGTGATCATTTTCTCCAGGTCCCATACTCTTTGGTCAGGTTTTGTGGATATAAGTTCACCAAGAATATTTGATTTTTTGATTAACTTTACTCAGTTTCCAATAGTCAAGTTTTAACATTTAATACATTTATTTTGGATTTATTTCTGCAGTAATGCTCACAATGGATTAGTTATGAGATTGACTTATAGAGAGGTATATTAGCTAATCTAAGACAAAATTGGGAGCAATTTTGAGATAGAAAGGGAGAGAAACACATGCAAAAAGGTGTGGGGATGTCTAGAGAAGAGAGGAAGACGGGAAATGAGAAGAGAGAAAGTGGCAATGAGGGGAGAGGGAGAGGAAAAGAGATGTGTGAGAGAAATTAATTTTGGTGTATTGAGTGCTAAGCAATGAATGTATGTAGGGTGAGGTACTCAGAATACCCTTGGAGGCAAATGTTTTACAGATTAACCAGTGAATGCAAATGATTTTTGTAAAGATCATCTTCAGACAAAGCTCTTTTATCCCCAGAAGCTTGAAATCAGGGAAGGGAGAACTGGGCTTGTCCAGCTTGGTTTGGAAGCAAATGTATTTCCATAGAATGGAATACTTTTATTCTTGAGAGACATGAGAAAGAGCAATATTGCACAGGGCATAATAAATCATTCAGAAAAAAAGTTTAGCATAGTAATCACTTGAAAACTACTGCAAATAAATCTTCATTTGAGGTTGGTTATAATTCTTCCTTTTGAGGGGAGGATAGAAGGAACATGTCTTTTAGTTCCATAGACTATTTTATAGACAGTGCACTTTCAAATGACTCCCTCCTGGCTGAGCTGCATTTTTGCTAGAAAGTCATCTGAAATGGCATGGTGTTATGGAAGAAGTCATGCCACAGTCTGGACCTGCAGTAAATGGTCTCTCTTCTCTAGGCTCCAGCTTCCTCAGGTGCGTAAAAGGGAGTTGAACTTTGAGGTTTTCCTAGTTCTGGTACACGGGTTTGCTATCTTTGGAATGTGTATATATGTCCCTCTGGACAGTCTGTGAGTGACGAGAGCAGTGTCAACACAGCTTTGCCTTTCTACATGCATTCTGATGACTGGGACACTGTCGTTATCGAGCAGCTGCCATCCCTTCTTCCATTATCGATCCCAGCTTGTGGTAGGTTGGGGCCTGACCCAGCTAGCCCAGGCTGACCCCTGGTTAATGGGAACTGAGCGTAATCACATTAGCTCAGTTGGGAGTTTTGAAAATTACATTAGCTCATCCAGCAAAAGTGAATCTGCCAATAATTGTGATGGATTTGCAATTAGAATATAGAGTTCTTTTTTTTTTCTCTTCTTTGTGTCTCTTTGATACAGAAAAAAAGTAAAACCACCCAAAGAAACTAAAAATTCAAACAGCTTGTATGTTACATTTTAATAGAATTTGATCCTTTAGCTATTGGTTTGGTCCTTTAGGTGAAGGATCATTTTACAGGTAATTTTGTTGTTGGTCATCTTACATAATCTATTGAGGGTTCTTGGTAAAGATCATAAATAAATAAGATAGATAAGTTTGAGTAGTTAGTAAAAATATTTATCAGAGCTAAAAATTTCAGGAATACTAGTTTGACTTAAAATTCTAAGAGGAATATTTGTTCACTAGGTCTTCATAATGTGATTATATGAAAAGTATAATAATTCAGAGAATACGAGGTACTATTAGTACTTACATTTGGGAGGCTTTAACTCTGTCTTTGAGTGGGGGGAGTGTTTAAAGTTGAACAGATGGCATAAGTAGGCATTTATTTGCAATAGCAGAAATTAGCTGAGAGGTAGCTACCATGATTCAAATATTAATTTTATATCAAATTTTTGTACCTCACATTTTAATTAATGTTATTACATTCATTTCGTAGGTGAGAAACTGAGTTTTACGTACCTCACATTTTAATTAATGTTATTACATTCATTTCGTAGGTGAGAAACTGAAGCTCACATTACTTAAGTAACTTGCCCATATCACACTACTAAGAGATGACTGAGCAAGACTTCAGAGCCTTGAGCATTGTTCTCAATCCAGGCCTTAGATAAAAAAAAAAAAAAAATCACCAGTGACCTCAAAAACATCTGCATCCACAACAGCAGTAACAATATTTACTGAATCAGAATCTGTGGGAGATGGACCATCTTTAATTTTAAGAAATTCCACAGGTAATTCTTATGTACAGCCAGACTTTCAGGTGTGGATGAGGCCGTTTTAGGCAGGTTCTAGTTTTGGAAAAACCCTAGAATGTAGCTGGTCATCCAAAAAAAAAAAAAAAGAACTTTCAGGAGATATGCTATATTTGCCTTCCATGGTAGATAATTATCAGCTGTATATGCATGAATAGCAAGTTAGTCCCTGCACTCAGAAGGCTAGGGAAACACTGCTCAATTGAGGTTTCCTGGAAGAATTGGAGTTACCTTTTTTCTTCCACAAAGAAGAAAGATAGGGAGCAGAAACTAGAACACAGGAGTTCCATGAAAGGAAAGAGAAGCTTGTCCTAAGTAGGGTGAGTTACAGCCCCCTAGGGAAGAGAAAGCATTGCAGGCTTTGGAAACCCATGAAGATGTAAATGGAGCAAGATGCAAGAGGCAGCATGAGGCAGAAGGACAGTGGAGGATTAGGCTGAAATGCTGCCTCTGATACACAGGCAATCTCACTCCTGTTCCTCGCAGTAGTGGTAGACAATACCTGGGCAGGGCTCTATCTTGCCCTGCATATCACAACTGAAGAAAAAGCATGGAAGAACTGGACAATGTTTTGAAAGAGTGACAGGGGCATTAAGGGTTTCAAAAAAGTCATTTTATAAATTTCTGGAGGAATATGGATTGCTCCATATCTTAGAATGGGGAACAGCAACTTTAGAGGGAGGACTTGTAAAAATCTTTAAAAATACTTGAAGGGACCATGTGGAAGATGGAACAGATAAATGCTGTTTCACTCCAAGGGACATAACTAAAACAAATGGAATGGAAGTCAGAGGACACAGGTTATTTAAATGTGAGAAAATATTCTTGAACAGCTAGAAATAGCCAGTCTAGTTATAAGATGCAAGCTGGCAGGCAGGGCTGGGTTATTACACTGTTATTGATTAAATAGGGTAAATGTGGACATTGGTTGTAATTTTAAATTAGGTCACTTTTAGTATGTCTTTCAACATTTTTGGCAACCTCTGACAGCCCTGGAAGAGGGGCAATCAGTCGTAGGTAACCCAAGCATGTGTTGCCTCTTATCTGTGTGGCCCACAGGTTTATAGAGCAAATAACACAACCATATTATGGGACACAAGTGGGGTGGGGAATGATATGCTCCAAAAAAAGCCAGGATTTGGTAGTTAATCACAGATGCTAGATAAGCAAGCTTTAGAGCCAACATGGGGGAGGGGATCGATTAATCAGGAAAACTAGGAGCAAGGAGCAGTTAGAGTCAGAGAGACTAGATGAATTCTATGATAGTGCTTATGTCTGTAACAGCCTTTACTCTGACCCAAGATGCTTTCATGGATGGGCCTGGGCTCTTTGAAATTCAATGGAGTTTAATTTTAATTAATTTTAATTTAAGTGTCATTCAGCATTCTCAAGTTACAGATTTTATGTTGTCCAATGACCATACAGTGCTTAACTCTCAAAACTGTTGTATTTATTGCATCTGGATTAATAAAAATTAGATCAGTGTGGTAAGGTAGAGGAGCCTCTGAATTAGAAGTCAGGAAACATGGCTCTGATAGAAATAACTATTTGACCTTAAACAGATAATGAAAATTTGTTTGTACTTCTGCTTAATCACTGGCAGAATGTCCAGACTAAATATAACTGCCACAGCCAGTTCTTCAAAATTAAAATATATATATAATATCCTTTAAACTTTACTACTATGGCCACTACTCTTGTTACTGTTTTTGATGTCATCTCTCAAATAGCCTATGATTCAGTCTTTGTTTCACCAAAGTGCCATCAACTAGGATTATAAATATTGGGCAGAGATAAATTGTCTGAGCCAATTACGTTTGTGACAGTCTAAAAAAATAGAGCTGTAACCCCAATGACTCCAGTATTTCTTTGAAGTCCTGCCATAAGATACTTTGCCATTGGTTTTTAAGAGCATGATGCCTGGCAGAATTTATCATTCTCTTCAACAGATTGCATCTATCGTCATTACCCAGCTATGTGTCTTCCTTTGTAATCAATTTTATTATTGTGGTAAAATACAGCTAACATAATATGTATCATTTTAACCATTCATCATTGTACAATTCAATATATTCAAAATGCTGTGTAACCCTCAACACTATACCCTCACTTATTATTTTATGTTTTCGTTTTTAATCACAGCCATCCTAATGCGCATGAAGTGGTATCTCATTGTAGGTTTGACTTGCATTTCTCTAATGATGAATGTCGTGGAGCATCTTTTCCTGTTTACTGGCCATCTGTATATCTTCTTTGAAGAAATGCCTATTTGAATTTTGGCCAGTTCTGAATTGCATTGTTTGTTTTTTATTGCTGAGTTTTAGGAGTTCTTTATTTGTTCTGGATACTAATCCCTTATCAGGTAGATGGTATGCAAACATTTTTACCATTTCAGTAAGTCGCCTTTTTTGTCTTCTTCACAGTGTTGTCCTTTGATGAGCAAAAGTTCTCAATTTCAATAAAGTCCAATGTCTGTAATTTTATTAGAGAGTTTAATTTATTTGCATTTATGTAATTACTGGTAAGGAGGGACTTATTTCTGCCATTTGCTATTGATTTTCTACATGCTTTATAACTCTTTTAGTCCTCATTTTATCTATTTTTGTCTTCTTTTGTGTTTAGTTGATTTTTTTTCTGTAGTGAAACATTTTGATTCCCTTCTCATTTTCTTCTATATATTCTAGAGATTTTTGTGTGTGTGTGTGTGGTTACCATGAGGATTAAATTTAAGCTCTGTTATGGTTTGAATTATGTCCCCCCCCCCCAAATTTTCATGTTGAAGCGCTATCTCCAGTGTAACTGTACTTGGAGATAAGGCCCATAGGAAGGTAATTAAGGTTAAATGAGGTCATTAGGTTGGGGCCCTAATCTGATCGAACTGATGTTTTTCTAAGGGGAGGAAGAAACATCAGAGATCTCTCTCACCTTATACATTCATAGAGAAGAGTCCACGTGAAGACTCAGCAAGAAAGTAGCCATCTATAAGCCAGGAAGAGAGGTCTCACCAGAAACCAACCTTGATGGCACCTTGATTTTGGACTTCTAGACTCCAGAACTTGAGGAATTAAATTTCTGTTATTTAACCATCCATCCAGTCTGTGATATTTTGTTATGCCATCCTGTCCAAGCTAATACAACATCTTAAAGTTATAAAATAATTTGAATTTATACTAACTTAACATCAATAGCATACAAAAACTTGTATAGCTCCATTCCTCCTTCTGTTATTGATGTCACAGAGTTTAACTGTATACATTGTGTACCCAGTAAAATAGCTTAATAATGTTTTTTATGCATTTGTTTTTAAAATAATGTAGAAAATAAAAAGTGGAGTTACAGAACAAAATTACAATAATACTAACTTTTATAGTTGCTCATGCATTTACCTTTACTAGAGATCTTTATTATTCCACACAGCTTTGAGTTACTGCCCAACATTTTAATTAAGTAATTAATTAATTAATTTTTAAGTAGGCTCCATGCCCAGTGTAGAGCCCAAAATGGGGCTTGAACTCAGAACCCTAAGCTGAGCCAAGATCAAGAGTCAGATGGTTAAATGAGCCACTCAGGTACCCTCCAACATTTTTATTTTAACTGGGAGGATTTCTTTTAGCATTTCTTACAGGGCAGGTCTAATGCTAACAAATGACTTTATCTTTATCTTTTGGTTATCTGGAAATATTCTCATTTCTCCCTCATTTTTGAAAGTCAGTTTGCCAGATATCAGATTCTTGGTTGACAGTTTTTTCTTTCAGCTTTTTGAATATATCAACATACTACTTCTGGCCTCCAAGGTTTTTATTGAGAAATCAGCTGACACTCTTATTTAGTATTACTTATATGTGATGATTTCTTTCTTTCTTACTGCTTTCAAGATTCTCTCTTTGCCTTTCTTTTGACAATTAGATCTTGTGTTGGTCTCTGGATTTATTTTACTTGGCATTGAACTTCTTGGATTTGTACATTTATATCTTGTATCAAATTTGGGAATTTTTTTGGCCATTTTCTTGAGGTATTCTTTCTGCTCATTTTCCTCTCTTCTCTGTCTTATATTCCTACAGTGCATATGTTAGTTGGCTTGATGGTGTCCGAAGGTCCCTTAAGCTCTGTTCACTTTTCTTCATTCTTTCTCCTTTTTGTTCCTCAAATTCAATAATTTCAATTGTCCTATCTTCATGTTTGCTGTTTCTTTCTTCTGCTTGCTCAAATTAGGTTTTGAATCCCTCTTGTGTATTTTTTGTTTCAATTAATATGCTTTCAGTACTATAATTTCTTCTTGGCTCCATTTTATAATCTCTGTCCCTATTAATGTTGTAATTTTGTTCATACATTACCTTCCTGTCTTTGTTAATGCCTTTCTTTAGCAATTTGAACATCTTTAAGACAATTGTTATGTAGCCTTTGTCTAGAAATACTACCATCTGGTTTTCCTCAGGGATAGTTACTGTTGATTTATCAATTTATTTATTTTGTTTTGAATGGGCCATTATTTTCTACATGCCTTTGGTTTTTTTGTTGAAAACTGGAATTTAAGTTTTTTAATGTGATTAACACTGAAAATCATATTAATGTAGATCTCCTGAAGATGCTGCCAAGTAACTCTGTGTTTGCTTATTTCTTGGTACAATACAAGAACTACATTTCCTTTAATAAATTATTTTATTATTGACAAATTTTATAGTGCCTTTTTTCCTAAAAAGAAAGATTTAATAAAATTATCCTTCCTAACCAGAGACAATGTCTATTCTTAGGGAAAGTTACGCAGCCAGTGTGAATTTGAAATGATCATTAAATCATTAAACATTGCTTTCATATAAATTATTTTTCATTATATTAATTTGTAAATCTCTTCAGTAATGATGTGCATAGCTTACCTTTAATATATACAGCATTTAAATGTACCTGGCTGATATGCATCTCCATTCTGTGGCACCCCTATCCCTATTTCCCACAATCCAACCATGGCAGTAATGTGTTTGGTCCAGTTGGTGGCATTGGGATCCTCTTCCCTTGCTGTAAGAAATGTAAGTCTGCGTTGGTTGTCACCTTTACTGTTCTTTAAGTGGAGTATTTAAAATATTACTCTTACACCTTAATTTGCATGACTTAAAAATGTTTAATACATACAAAAGATTGTATGTAGTATGTATGTGTGATATAAAGTATATAAAATAACAGGCATGAACCCACCACTCAACTTAAGAATTAGAATAGTGCTAGTAATTGAAGATTCTTGTTTGCTTGTTCTCAATGCTATCCCTATCATCTCTCAAAAAAATCCTTATTACAAATTTGTATTTATTGTTTCTTTGCTTATTAGAGATTAGTTTTATTGTATATATAACATACATAATAGAGTATATGTATTATAATCTATATCTTATAGATGATTAGAAAATATATTATAAATTATATATAATAATATATAATATGTATAATTTCTTTAAACCATATGTTGTTTAGTTTTGATTATCTTTGAATTTAATAGTTTTAGAGATTTTTTGTTATTAATACTGTTGACTCTTAGTCTTATACACATGATATATGTAGTCTGTGGACTGCTTTATCACACAGTGTGTCTGAGATTCTACAGTCTTATTGATTATACCTATAGTTCTGTATTTTCTTAGCAGTGTAGTATTCCACTATGTGAATATTATACCATTTATTTATTTCCTCTGCTATTAATAGGAGTTTGTATGGTTTCCTTGTTTCACTATAGTAAACAGTGCTACAACAAAAGTGCTGATTATTTCCTGTCATTAATGAGGGAACACTGGATTTACAGGAGGGAATGGGAATTGCTGGATGATACAATTTGCACATATTCAGTTTTATAATGATATGCCAAATAACTTTCCAAAAAGATTGGTTAATTTATGAGCACTAAACCCTCATCAACCTTTGGGACTCTCAGACTTTTTAATTTTTGCCAATAGAGAGATATAGAATGGTATGTCTTGTAATGCTAATTTTCTTTTCTTGATTACTAACAGATTTGAGCATCTTTTTTTATATGGTTCTTTGTAATTTTTATTTCCTTTGCTGTTAAATGCTGTTTCTTTCTTTCAGCACTTTACAGATGTGGTTCCAATGTGTTCTGGCCATTGATATTTCTGGTGAAAACTCTCATTCTTTCCTCCTTCTCAGATTCTTATAATAGTGTGTTTGTTTCTGATACTGTCCCACAAGTTTCTGAGTCTCTTTTTTTTCCCTTCAATCTCTCTCTTTTTAAAAAAAATTTCAGACTCAGTAATTTTTATTGCTGTATCTTCAAGTACGCTGACTCTTCTGCCATTGCAAATCTATTGATAAATCAATCTACTGAATTTCTCAATTCAGTTGAATTTTGAAGTTCTAAAATTTCCATTTTTATAGTTTCTACTTTGAAATATCCTATGTCTTCTCTCTTTTAGAGTATATTTTAAAATAATCCTTTGAAAATATTTTTCTTTAGGGGTGCCTGGGTGGCTCAGTCGTTAAGCATCTGCCTTCAGCTCAGGGCGTGATCCTGGCATTATGGGATCAAGCCCCACATCAGGCTCCTCTGCTGGAAGCCTGCTTCTTCCTCTCCCACCCCCCCTGCTTGTGTTCCCTCTCTCACTGGCTGTCTTTCTCTGTCAAATGAATAAATAAATAAAAATCTTAAAAAAAAAAAAGAAAAGAAAATATTTTTCTTTAGTTTTTTGAACACTTTTAAATATCTGCTTTAAAATATTTCTCTGATAAATTCAACATCTGGGCTATTGGGGGATCAGTTTATTGACTGCATTTTCCTTGACTTGGATCACATTATCACTTTAAAAAGTATTTTAAACGAAATTTTCACATGTCTAATAGTTTTTAATTATCATTGATGTTACCTTATAGAATCTCTGGATTCTATTATTTTCTTCTGATACATGTTGATTTTTATTAGGTTCATTACCCTGAAATTGTGTAAGCTTGGTTTTACATTTAATTAGGGCAGATCTATTCAATGCCAAGGGTGTTTTCCAAGCTCTTCCAAACTATTTTTTTTAATTTTATTTATTTGTTTATTTTAGTAATCTCTATACCCAGTGTGGGGCTGGAACTCATGACCCCCAAATCAAGAGTCGTGTGCTCTTACATCAAAAATTAATGATGTACTATACATTGGCTAACTGAACATAAAAAAAAAAGATATCATGTTTTATGATGTTAAGCATTCAACTTGAGGGGCACCTCGCTGGTTCAGATAGAGGGTAAAAACCTGATTCCCTGCAACATCAATATATTTACTTATCTGCTTTATCTGATAACATTCCCCGCAAAAAAGGTTCAGTATTGCCATACTAATACACTACCAATCAATACCAACGCTATCAGATAACATTGAAGATTTTCTTAGAGTTCTTTTGCCTTTAGGATATATTCCATAAAAATTATATAGAATACTGCATTTAAAAATCATTATTTAGTTTTTTATGTGTTTTTGTTATTAATTTTATATAGAACTACATTATATTTCTTTCTGTTTATGATCAAGTATTAGATTTGCATATTTATTCTTTTTGATTTAATTTTTTTGAGTAAATAAAATATTTATAGGTTTCATTCACATATATATAAAGACTTAGAATATCTGACTCATGGGGCTCCATGGTGGCTCCGTCGTTAAGTGTCTGTCTTTGGCTCAGGTCATGATCCCAGGATCCTGGGATTGAGCCCACATTGGGCTCCCCTGCTCAGCGGGAAGCCTGCTTCTCCCTCTCTCTCTGCCCCTGCTTGTGTTCCCTCTTTTGCTGTCTCTCTCTCTCTGTCAAATAAATAAATAAAATCTTAAAAGAAAAGAATATCTCACTCTTATATTTATCCCTTTGAAGGTGTTCTTAGTCACATCTATAAATAACTTTCCCCCTTAATTTCTGATTTATCCTCTCTGTTTCTTTTTGCAAACATAAGCAAATTCTTATTTTCTTTTCTTCTAGTATGAAACAGCTCATATTTACTCCCCCCCCCCATTTGGTCTTTTTTCTTTGCTTAAAAATTTTTTTTTCCTGAATGTTGGAAGGCTTTGTTTTTGTTCTAATCATTACTTTTCCTTATCATTACATCGATTCTTTTTTCCTTACTTGGGTCTCTACTATTTGGCTTTTCAGCTTTAGGTAATATGTTAATTCTCACTGAAAATTTAGGGATAATAAATAAGTTGATTGTACTCTTTTCTTTCTTTTCCTCCTATTACTTTAGTTGCATTATTTCCACTGTGTTAAACATATAAGTTAAATGCTATTCTTTACTTGTGCTCACCTTTGTTTTAATCTTAGGTTTCCAGTTAAATATATTAAAACTCTTTTGCCAAAATTCCCTCAGTCAAACTCTTGGTTGAATGAAACTGGTCATGTACAAAATTCCCCATGAGACATCTATAAACAAAATCTGAATTCTTAAACCTAACAACTATATATTTTTTTGTCCTTTACCTTTGATATTTGAGGACTATTTATATCTAAAGCTATTTCATACTTTTTTCCCTTGACATTTAAAACTACTTTTTTCACTTTAGTCTTGATTTTTGTGGTGTTATTAAGTTGTCTAACAAGCTAATTCTATTTCTTTTGTCAGTAACTAGGTCTTTTACCTGAAGGCTTAGACTATATTTTTATTTATCTTTAAGGTTTAGTAGTTTTTAGCACACACTTAGCTATCAACCATACCAGATCCTCTTTTTCCAGGTACAAACTTGGGTATCTTGTACTTGCATTTTATTTTCCTTGATGACTTTAAACTTTTTTTTTTAAAGATTTTGTTTTATTTATTTGACAGAGATAGAGACAGCCAGAGAGAGAGGGAACACAAGTAGGGGGAGTGGGAGAGGAAGAAGCAGGCTCATAGTGGAGGAGCCTGATGTGGGGCTCGATCCCATAATGCCGGGATCACGCCCTGAGCCGAAGGCAGACACTTAACGACTGCGCCACCCAGGCGCCCCCTCCTTGATGACTTTAATTCATTGTTTGGGTGATTACTTTTCATTCTACTCCTTTCTCATTCATTTCAATTCTGAGATTTTGAATAGTTGACTCAAAGAATTATTTTATTTGAAAATGTTTTTTTAAGTATTTAATTGATATGGGAATGTTTATTACAGTTTCCTCTGTTTTATGGTTGATTTTTAAGGGGAAACTTGACATTAGCTGCCATATTTTTTCTCATTTAAAGTTTTCTTCTTATAGTGACTTTGTAAGTGCTTTTATATCATTTTTTTCTTCATCTTTAAATGTGCTATGTTTTTCTGAAACAGCATTAATAGATGTATGTATACAGGACTTAGGGGTTTTGTTGGGTTCTACATTTCTTATGTCCAAAGCATTGTCTTCTGTTGCTATAGTAAAGTGCAGTTTCTTTAATCAGTGGATAATTGTGAATTGATGTGTTTTTTCATCTGTGATTCTGATAATTGTCAAAAAGTTCAACTATTATTCTCTTTTTTCTCCACTCTGAAGCTTCCAAGGTATGTTTTTCCATTTTAAGTTGCTCTTCTCTTCCCCAGAAATAATATTTTTCCCAAGCCTGCTATGACTACAGTGTACTTCAAGCCCTTTCATCCAAAGATGATTAAAGAGATCTGGCAACTAAATGCAACACATAATCTTAAAACAGCTAGACACTGTCATGGGAGCTATTGGCAAAACTTGATTATGGACTGTGGATTATAGAATAGTATTATATAGTATATCAATGTTAAATCTCCTGAGTTTGAAAACCATAATGTGGCTATGTAGGATAATTTTTTCTTAGGAGACAGACAGTGAAGTATGAGATAAAAGATCATTGATGTGTCCAACTTCCTCTCAAATGATTCAGAAAAAATAATATTTATAGATATCAACCTAAATGTTAACAATTGATTAATTCTGAAGACTGTATATGAGTACTCCTTGTATCCTTTCTATAAAGTTTATGTAAATTTGCACTTATATCAAACAAAAAGTTGAAATAAGAAAACCTCTTCCTTTCAGTTCTTCAGTAGACAGATCCATCAGACCTATCTCTTTGCTCACAGTGGGATTCTTCACTCAAGGTTTACGATGTTTGTTTCCAACACCACTGGGTCTCTGGTGTCTTTACCTCTTTTGCCTACAGAAGCTTCTGCAGCCACAAGCCAGTAAGACATTTAAGTGACTAGTATGATGAATTATTGGAAGCTGAGTGTGGACTAACATGAGAAAGAAATAGTACTGGGAGCAACATTCTCAGAGGGTCTCCCACACTTTTGTGGACTTTACCTCCATGAGCCCACCAGGTTCTCCTCCTGAAGATCTGAGGAAGATCCTCTCCAAGCTCTGGCTGGGAGAAGGGAAGAACAATCCTTATGAAACACACTCACAGCCTTCTTCATAACAAATACCTTCTCTCTAGAGCCAAAGCTTGAAACAGATTCTTAATTAGAGAGAACAATCCAATGATTACCAGAGGAGAGGGAGGTAGGGAGATGGGTTAAATAGGTGATGGGGATTAAGGAGCGCACTTGTGATGAGCACAGGGTGATGTATGAAACTATTAAATTACTATATTATACATCAGAAACTAATATAATGTTGTGTTAACTAACTGGAATTAAAATAAAAACTTCAAGTAAAAAAAATGTCTGTTCTCCAGAGGAAGAATTTGCCAGAGCTTTATCTTAGTTGGATAAGGGCATTCCTACCACTTTAGCCACTCTAGCATTCCTTTTTCAGTTATAGGAGAGAAAGAAACCAGACAAACATAATTAACATGGATCAGAGCTTTAAAGAAAAAGATTGGGAATGTTGTGGCCTGGAAACAGAATGGGGAACAGGGAGGAATAAAAGCTGTATGATTGAAGAGCTACTTGTAAAGGCCACAAACTGGAGACACAAGCCAACTAAAAGACCAAGATCTAATTATAAGATTATAGAATGTTTCTCTTCTCCCATACTTTATCACCAGAGTAACAGAGCTCCGTACTATGTTAAATTATAGTAGGAAGAGCCACAAGACTTAGATTCTCCCTGAAGAGAAGTACTTAGGGAAACCCAAAGTCAACAGGGGAGACAAAAACAAGGACACTAGAGAAAGTTGATGCTTTCGGCTATGGAAAACATTAAATACAACAAGGTTAGCCAAATTGATATAAATCCTTATACCAAAGGTCTATTTACCTCGGTTTCTATTACCTAACATATCAAGTCCAGCTTTCAAGAGAAAATTACAATACATGCCCAAAGGCAAGAAAAACAGCCTAAGAGACAAAGAAATCATAGCAACCAGACTCAGGTTACAAAGATGCTGTAATGATCAGAAATGAAATTTAAAATAAGTATGATTAATATGTTAAGGATTCTAGTGGTAAACGTAGACAACATAAAAGAACAGCAGAGTAATGTAAACAGAGAGATGGAAACTCTAAGAAAAGAGAAAAAGAACATGTTAGATCAAAAACATTGTTACATAATTGTAGAAAGTCTTTGAAGGACTCATCAGTAGATTCAACAAAAGAAAGAATCAATGATCTTAAAGATAGGTCAATAGAAACTTCCCAAACTGAAATTCAAAAAGAATAAAGAATAAAGAAAAAAAAAGAATAGAACATCCAAGGAATGTGGGACAATTTCAAAAGGTGTAACTTATGCATGATTGGAATACCCAAAGGTGAAGAAAGAAAGAATGGAGCAGAGGAAATATTTGAAGTAATAATGGTTGCAAGCTTTCCAAAATATAGAAAACAAATCAAAGATCTAGGAAGTTCAGAGTGCACTAAGTAGGATAAGTACCAAAAATAAATCCCACCTAGGCATGTCTTATTCAAACTGCAGAAAAAGAAAGACAAAGGGAAGTCTTGAAAGAAACCAGAGGGGAAAAACATCTTACATATAGAGGAGCAAGGATAAGAATTACACCAAACTTAACAGAAAACCATGCAAGCAGGGAGGGAGTAGTGTGAAATATTTAAAGTGTTGAAAGAGAAAAACCACCAACCTGGAATTCTATATCCAACATTATTCTTCATAAGTGAAGAATTTTTTTTTTGTAATGCAAAACCAATTTATTTCCATGCATAACGAAGATTGGGATACTAGAGCAAAAGGAAAGCAGTCTTCTGTCAGATAGAGATGAAGATTCTTAAGATTCTGCCTTTGGGAACTACTACAATGGAAGACTTGCTGTGTGGCCTTCAGATGTTAAGTCTCTTTGCCTGATGCTTCCACAGGCTGATCAGATGTGCCTTTCTTCGCAGTCAGCCTTTCTATTTCCTTCTGATAGCTATGCTGGTATTCCAGATACTTTATGTTTCTTTTCTGTTTACCCAAAAACTTTTTCAGAAATTCTAAGAGATCAATTTCACTATTCTTAGAAGCCAAGCTCTTCAGGTCACGCAGGAGCTTGTGTAACATCTTTTCCACCTCCAGAGCAATCACTATAGCTTGCCGGTCAGTTCCCCAGTACTCTACGTCAGACCTCTTAGTCACCAGAAAGCAGATTTTACTCTGACGCTCTTTTAGATATTTTATGAACTGCTCTGCATGGTCTTTCTTCACCTCTGCTTGGTCTTGGACTTACCAGAAAAATTAAAAAGCTAAGAGAATTCATCACCAGCAGACCTCCACTGCCAGAAATGGTAAAAGTTCTTCAACCAGAAGAAAAATGATATAGGTCAGAAAATTGAGTCTACATGAAAAAGCATCAGAGAAGAAATAAAGGTAGAAAAAAATCTTGTGTTTGTTTTATCCCCAAATGATCTAAATGATAATCATTTGTTTAAATAAAAGAGTAACAGCGAATTGGGTGATTATATCATATTGATAAGTGAAATGAATGACAATTTCAGAAGGGACAGAAAGGAGGAATTTGGGTTACTTCCTACAGGTGAAGTGGCATGTAGTATAGTGTTATTTGAAGGAAACTGTAGATTAGTTAAAAATTTATATTGGTAACTTTACAGCATCACTAGAAACAGCTAAAAAGAGAGTATAAGTGGCATACTAAGATAAGCGATGAAATGTTCCTGATCTTAAGGGAAAGGCTTTCAGCTTTTCCCCATTGAGAATGATATTCGCCATAAGCTTTTCATAGATGGTTTTTACAAAATTGGGAATGTACCCACTATCCCTACACTCTGACGGGTTTTAATCAGGAAAGGATGCTGTATTTTGTCAAATGAACATGTGGGACTTCATCAAGAAATCCCACAGTCAAGGAAACAGTCAAAAAAACTAAGAGGCAGCCCATGGAATGGGAGAAGATATTTGCAAATGACACTACAGATAAAAGACTGATATCCAAGATCTACAAAGAACTTCTCAAACTCAATACACGAGAAACGAATAATCAAATAAAAAATGGGCAGAAGATATGAATAGACACTTTTCCAATGAAGACATACAAATGGCTAACAGACACATGAAAAAAATGTTCAACATCATTAGCCATCAGGGAAATTCAAATCAAAACCACCTTGAGATACCACCTTATGCCAGTTAGAATGGCAATAATTGACAAGACAAGAAACAACAAATGTTGGAGAGGATGTGGAGAAAGGGTATCCCTCTTACACTCTTGGTGGGAATGCAGGTTGGTACAGCCACTTTGGAAAACAGTGTGGAGGTCCCTTAAAAAGTTAAAAATAGAGCTACCGTATGATCCAGCCATTGCACTGCTGGGTATTTACCCCAAAGATACAGATGTCGTGAAGAGAAGGGCCATATGCACCCCAATGTTCATAGCAGCATTGTCCACAATAGCTAAATTGTGGAAGGAGCCAAGATGCCCTTCAACAGATAACTGGATTAGGAAGATGTGGTCCATATATACAATGGAATATTACTCAGCCATCAGAAAGAACGATCACCCAACATTTGCAGCAACATGGATGGGACTGGAGGAGATAATGCTAAGTGAAATAAGTCAAGCAGAGAAAGACAATTATCATATGGTTTCACTTAATTATGGAACATAAGAAATATGAAGATCGGTAGGAGAAGGAAGGGAAGAATAAAGGGGGGGTAAACAGAAGGGGGAATGAAGCATGAGAGACTATGGACTCTGGGAAACAAACTGAGGGCTTCAGAGGGGAGGAGGGTGGGGTACTGGGATAGGCTGGTGATGGGTATTAAGGAGGGCACGTATTGCATGGAGCACTGGGTGTTATATGCAAATAATGAGCACTGGGTGTTATATGCAAATAATGAATCATGGAACACTACATCAAAAACTAGGGATGTACCATATGATGACTAACATAACATAATAAAAATTATTACTAAAAGAAAGATAAGAGATGAAATGGAATCATAAAAATAGCTTGATTAAAACCACAAAAGTCAGAAAAAGATGCCAAGAAAGAATAAATGCATGAGTAGAAAAGTTACAAACCTGGTAGATATTAATCCAATGATATCAATAATCATTTTAAATGTAAATGGTCTTTACCACACCTTTTAAAATACAGAGATAAAGGGGATTTAAAAAACCCGATTATATGTTGCTTACAATAAACTCACTTTTTTAAATTTAAAACTCATTTAACAAATTGTATATTGTTAGTTTTAGAGGTAGAGTTTAGTGATTCATCAGTTGCATATAACACCCAGTGCTCATTACATCAAGTGCCCTCCTTAATGCCCATCATCAAGTTACCCCTTCCCCCCACCCTCTCTCCCTCCCACAACCCTCAGTTTGTTTCCTATAGTTAAGAGTCTCATGGTTTTTCTCCCTCTCTGATTTCATCTTATTTTATTTTTCCTTCCCTTCCCTTATGTTCATCTGTTTTGTTTCTTAAATTGTACATATAAGTCAAATCATTTGATATTTGTCTTTTTTTAACTTATTTTGCTTAGCATAATACACTCTAGTTCTGTCCACATTGTTGCAAATGGCAAGATTCCATTCTTCTTGATGGCTGAGTAATATCCCATTGTGTGTGTGTGTGTGTTTATGTGTATATATATAATCTTCTTTATCCATTTGTCTGTAGATGGACATCTGGGTGCTTTCCATATTTTGGCTATTGCGGACATTGCTGCTATAAACATTGGGGTACATGTGCTCCTTCAAATCATTATGCTTGTATCCTTTAAATAAATACCTAGTAGTGCATTTGCTGGGTCATAGGGCGGCTCTATTTTTATCTTTTTGAGGGACTGCCATACTGTTTTCCAGAGTGGCAGCACCAAGCTTGTATTCCCACCAACAGTGTAAGAAGGTTCCCCTTTCTCCACAGCTTCACCAACATGTGTTTTTTCCTGAGTTGTTAATTTTAGCCATTCTGACTGATGTGAAGTGGTATCTCAGTGTGGTTTTGATTTGTATTTCCCTGATGCTGAGTGATGTTGAACATTTTTTCATGTGGCCATTTGTATGTCTTCTTTGGAGAAATGTCTTTTCACATCTTTCTGCCCATTTCTTGACTGGATTATTTGTTTTTTGGGTGTTGCATTTGATAAGTTTTTTGTAGATTTTGGATACTAGCCCTTTATCTGATGAGACATTTGCAAATATCTTCTCCCAATCAGTAGGTTGTCTTTGGTTTTGTCAACTGTTTCCTCTGCTGTGCAAAAGCTTTTTATAGTGAAGAAGTCCCAATAGTTCATTTTTGCTTTTGTTTGCCTTTGGAGATGTGTCTAACAAGAACTCGCTGTGTCTGAGGTCAAAGAGGTTATTGCCTGTGTTCTCCTCTAGAATTTTGATGGATTCCTGTCTCATATTTAGGTCTTTCATCCATTTTGAGTCTATTTTTGTGTATAGTGTAAGGAAATGGTCCAGTTTCATTCTTCTGCATGTGGCTGTCCAATTTTCCCAACACTATTTGTTGAAGATTCCATTAGATATTCTTCCCTGCTTTGTTGAAGATTAGTTGACCATGGAGTTGGGGGTCCATTTCTGGGTTCTCTATTCTGCCCATTGATCTATGTGTCTGTTTTTGTGCCAGTACCATACTGTCTTGATGATTACAGGTTTGTAATAGAGCTTGAAGTCTGGAATTGTGATGCCTTCAGCTTTCTTTCTCAACATTCCTTTGGCTATTCATGATCTCTTTTGGGTCCATACAAAGTTTAGGATTGTTTGTTCCAGCTCTGTGAAAAATAATAAACTCACTTTTAATATAAAGACTTGAGCAGGTTAAAAGTAAAGGGAGTGGAGAAAGATATATCATGCTAATGAATGCCTCAGTAGCTCTGTTAATTTCAGAAGAAATACACTTAAGGACTAGGAGGATTATAGGGGGTCCTTGCATAATGATAAAGGAGTCAATTTTTAAAGACATTCCAATCCTAAGTGTTCATGTGACTAACAACACAGCATCAAAACACATGAGGTAAAAACTGATAGAAATGAAAGGAGAACTAGACAAATGCACTCTACTATTTTATTCTTCAATATTCTTCTATCAGTGATTGATAGATCAAGTAGGCTGAAAATCTGTAAGGAGGTAGATGATCCTAATATCACTATCAATCAAATTGACTTAATTAATACTTATAGACTACTCCATCAAGTAAAGGAAGACTATGCATTCTTCTCAAACTCATAAGAGTCACCAAGATAGACTACATTCTGGGCTTTAAAACATACCAAAGTTAAAAGAATAGAAATCATATAAAGTAGTCTTTCAGAATGCAGTGGATTTAAGCTAGAAGTCTGTAACAGAAAGATAATTGGTAAATTCCCCAAATATTTGGAATTTTTTAACACATTTTTACATAAACATGGGTCAAAGAAGTCTCAAAATAAAACTTAAAATATTTTTACTAAAGCAAATAAAAATATAACATCAAACTTTGTGGGATAAAGCTAAAGAAGTGATTAGAAAGAAATTTATAATAATTATATCAAATGCATATGTTAGAAAAGAAAATAAATCTAAGTTTAGTCACCTAATTTTCTACCTTAGGTAATGAAAGAAAGAAATTCACAGCAAGGAGAAGAAAAGATATAAAAAAATTAAAGCCAAAATAAATGAAATTGAAAACAGGAAAACAAGAATCTACTATATCAAAACTGGTTATTCGAAAAGATCAAGGTGATAATCTTACAGAGGTGCTAATGAAGAAAAAGAGAAAGAGAAGACACAAATGATCAATAACAAAAATGAAACAGAGGTCATCACTACTGCTCTCATGGAGATAAAAAGGGTAATAAAGGAATATAATGAGCAAGTCTGTGCCTACAAATTGATAACTTAGGTAACAGGGACTAATTCAAGAAACAGGGACTATTTCAAGAAACAAACTACCAAAACTCACGTAAGGAGAAATAAATAACCTTAGCCTTATGTTTACTTATTTTTATTGAGATATTAACATATAACATTATGTTAGTTTTAGGTGTACAACATAATGATTTGGTATTTGTATATATTGTGAAATAAGCACCACAGTAAGTCTAGTTAATATTCATCACCACACACAGTTACAAAACATTTTTTTTTTTTTTTGTGATGAGAACTTCTAAGATCTATAGGCATACCTTAAACGGACTTCAGGCTCAATTCCAGACCACTACATTAAAGTGAATATTACAATAAATTCAGTCAAATTAATTTTTTTGGTTTCCCAGGGCATATAAAAGTTATCTTTACACTATACTGTGTCTATTAAGTGTGTCATAACATTATATCTAAAAAGGTACAAATCTGAATTTAAAATATTTTATTGGTAGAAAATGCTAACCATCATCTGAGCTTTCAGTGAGTTGGAATCTTTGTGCTGGTGAAGGGTCTTCCCTTAATGTTGATGGTTGCTGACTGATCAGGGTGGTGGTTACTGAAGATTGGAGTGGCTGTGGCAATTTCTTAAAAATAACACCACAGTGATTTTCTTTTATTTGAGTATAGTTGACATACAATGTAAGATTAGTCTCAGTTGTACAACTTAGTGATTTGATGAGTTTATATATTATGCTTGCTCACCACAAGTATAGCTACCATCTGTCCTATTACATTGCTATTATGATATTATTTACTGTATTCCTTATGCTCCATTTTTTATTCCCATGACTTACTCATTCTATACCTGGAGGTCTGTATCTCCCTTCCTCCACCGCTTCACCTGTTTTGCCCAACCGCCACCCTTTTCCCCTCTGGCAACCATCAGTTTGTTCTCTGTATTTATAGTTCTCTTTCTGCTTTTTATTTGTTTATTCATTTTTTTTAAGATTCCATTTGTGAGTAAATCATATGGTATTTGTCTTTTTCAGTCTGAATTATTTCACTTAGCATAATATCTTCTAGATCCATCCACGTTATCTCAAATGGCATGACCTCATCTTTTTTAATGGCTGTGTGATATTCCATTGTGTATATATACCACACTTTTCTTATTCATTCATCTATTGATGAAAACTTTAAGTTGCTTCCATATCTTAGCTATTGTAAGTGCTGTAGTAAACATAGGGGTGTGTGTATCTTTTTGAATTAGTGTTTTCCTTTTCCCTGAGTGAATACCCAATAGTGGAATTATTGGATTATATGGTATTTCTATTTCTATTTTTTTTTTTTTTTTGAGGAACCTCCAATCTGGTTTCCATAGTGGCTGTACCAATTTACATTTCCACCAACAGTGCATGAGGGTCTGTCTTTCTCCACATCCTTGCCAACACTTGTTTCTTGTCTTCTTGATTTTAACCATCCTAACAGTTGTGAGGTGATATCTTATTGTGGTTTTGATTTGCAATTTCCCTGATGATTAGAGATGATGAGCATCTTTACATGTGTCTATTAGACATCTGTATGTCTTTACACAACAGTGAATTTTGCTGCATCAATCGACTCTTCCTTTCACAAATGATTCCTCCCTACCATGCAATGATGTTTAGTAGGATTTTACCCAGAGTAAAACTTCTTTCAAAGTTGGGTTCAATCTTCTCAAACCCTGCTGCTGCTTTATCAATTAAGTTTATGTAATATCCTAAGTCCTTTTTTTGTCATTTCAACTACCTTCACAGTATCTACACCAGGAATCTACACAGTAGCTACACTACCCATTTCAAGAAACCACTTTCTTTGCTCATCTGTAAAAGCAAACTCTTCATCCATCAAAGTTTTATTGTGAGATTATAACAATTCAGTCACATTTTTAGGCTCCACTTGTAATTCTAGTTCTCTTGCTATTTCTGTCATATCTGCAGTTACTTTTACTGAATTCTTGAACCCCTTAAAGTCAGCCATGAGGGTGGGAATCAACTTCTTCCAAACTCCTGTTTATGTTGTAATTTTGATCTCTTATTGTGAATCATGAGTGGTCTAATGACATCTAGAATGACAAATCTTTTCCAGAAGATTTTCAATTTACTATGCTTAACTCCATGAGAAAAATTATTTCAAGAACTCTTCCTTTGCGTTCACAACTTGGATAACCATTTGGTACAAGAAGCTTAGCTCTTGGTCTATCTCAGCTTTCAACATGCTTTCTGCACTAAGCTTAATTATTTCTAGCTTTTCATTTAAAATGAGATGTGCAACTCTTCCTTTCACTTGAACAATTAGATGCCTTATGTTTCTTTTTTTAAACTTATTTTATTTAAATTCAATTATTTACCATATAGCGTGTCATTTGTTTCTAATGTAGAGCTCAGTTTTTCATCCATTGCATATAACACCAGTGCTCATTATATCATGTGCCCTTCTTAATGCCCATCACCCAGTTCCTCCATTCCCAACTTCCTCCCTTTCCACAACCCTCATTTTGTTTCTTATAGTTCTCTTACGGTTTGTCTCCCTCTCTGATTTAATCTTGTTTTATTTTTTCCTCTCTTCCCCTATGATCCTGTTTTGTTTCTTAAATTCCACATATGAGTGAAACCATATGATAATTTGTCTTTTTCTGATGAACTTATTTTGCTTAGCATAATACCCTCTAGCTCCATCCATCCACATCAGTGTAAATGGTAAGATTTCATCTTTTTTGATCAAATATATATATATATATCTCCAGTGGGATTTATATAATATACCACATCTTTTTTATCCATTTGTCTGTTGATTGACATCTGGGTGCTTTCCATGTTTTGATTATTGTGGACATTGTTGCTGTAAACATTGGGTGCATGTGCCCCTTTGGATCACAACATTTGTGTCTTTGGGTAAATACCTCATAGTGCAATAGTTGGGTTGTAGGGTAGCTCCATTTTCAACTTTTTGAGGAACCTCCATACTTTTTCTCCAGAGTGGCTGCACCAGCTTGTATTCCCACCAGCAGTGTAAGAGGGTACCCTTTCTCCACATCCTCGCCAACATGTGTTGTTTCCTGAGTTGTTAATTTTAGCCATTCTGACTGATGTGAGGTGGTATATCATTGTGGTTTTGATTTGTATTTCCCTGATGCTGAGTGATGTTGAACATTTTTTCATGTGGCCATTTGTATGTCTTCTTTGGAGAAATGTCTTTTCACATCTTTCTGCCCATTTCTTGACTGGATTATTTGTTTTTTGGGTGTTGCATTTGATAAGTTCTTTATAGATTTTGGATACTAGCCCTTTATCTGATAAGACATTTTGGTTTTGTCAACTGTTTTCTTTGTTGTGCAAAAGCTTTTATCTTGATGAAGTCCCAATAGTTTATTTTTACTTTTGTTTTCCTTGCCCTTGGAGGCCTTCTGTTTATTAAATAATTGCATTGGTTATTAATATTTCAACAAAGAAAGTCCCTGGCCTAGATGATTTCACTGGTAATTTCCACCATAGATTAAAGGAAGAAATAATATCAGTCCTCCACAACTCTTCCAGAAAACAGAAGCAAGGGAAAATCTATAGGAATAGTATTATATTGGGCAACACCAAAATCAGGTAAAGAAAATACATCAACAGAAAACTACAAACCAGTATTTCTCATGAGCATAGACGCAGCAATCCTTAACAAACTGTTAGCAAATTGAAACCAAAATGTAAAGAAAGAATTATATACTGTGACCCAGTGGGATTTATTCCAGGTATTCATGGCTGTTCCAGCATTTGAAAATTGATGTAATCTATCTTATAAAAAAAAAAAGAAATAATATGATCAACGATGCAAATAAAGATCAATGATGCAAAATAAAGCATTTCAAAATTTCCAATACTTGATGATAAAAACTCTTATCAAACTAGGAATAGAGGGAAAATCCTTAAGCTTGAAAAAGAGGATCTGAAAAAAAAATCAATAGCTAACCTACTACTTACTAGTGGTGAGAGAGAGACCAGGCTCTTGGCCTCTTAGATCAGGATTAAGACAAGGATATCTCCTTTTGTCACTCCTTTTCGATATCATACTGGAAGTCCTAGGTATTGCAAAGGACAAGAAAATGAGATGAATTATTTAAAGATTGGAAAGGGAGAAACAAACCCCTCTTTATTCACAGGGAATATGATTGTCTATGTAGAAAATCCAAAAACTGGAAAAAAAAAGTTCTGAAACTAAGAAAGTATGTCAAGTTTTCAGGAATCAAAGCTATATACAAAATCAGTTGCTTTCCTATATACTAGCAATGAATAATTATAAATTGAAATTAAAAATCTATAGCACTTATAATAGCATAAAAATGAAAATGCTTAGTTATAAATCTAAAAAATATGTATAGAACCTTAATGAAGAACCACAAAACACTGATAAAAGAAATTAAATAAATGGAAATATATTTTTGTTCATGGATTGGAAGAACTGATAAAGTTAGGATGTCAATTCTTCTTAGTTTGATCCACCAATTCAATGCAATTCTAATTAAAATCTCAACAAACTATTTTGTAGAGACCAATAACTAATTCTAAAATTTATATGGAAAGAAAAAAGTTTACATGGGAAAATAACACAATACTGGAGAACAATGCTGGAGGATGCACACTACCCAATTTTAAGACAATATAAAATTACAGTAATCAAATGATTTGGTCTTTCCATAGGATAGATTTCTTGAGGTGAAATTATAACATTAAAAAACATGTGAATCCAAATCTTGATAGATTGTATTAA
The DNA here is from genome assembly GCF_017311325.1 of Ursus maritimus. Taxonomy (NCBI): domain Eukaryota; kingdom Metazoa; phylum Chordata; class Mammalia; order Carnivora; family Ursidae; genus Ursus; species Ursus maritimus. Next base: position 68,292,649 of record NW_024423453.1, read on the forward strand.
CTTCTATTGCTGCTGTAAGTGGATTAAAACAGGTCAACCAAATCACCAAATTTAGGGGCTTAAACAATTCAAATTTATTATTTTACAGTTCTGGAGATTAGATATATTAACTCAATTTCACCATACTAAAACCGAGGTGTTGGCAGGCATCCATTTCCTTTGGAAGCTCTTAGGGACACCTCACTCCTTCACCTTTCTCAGATTCTGGAGGCTGCCTATGTTCCTCAGCTCTGACCCCTTCCTCCCTCTTCAAAGTCAGAAGTGTCCTCCTTAATCTTTGCTTCTGCCTTTACATATTCTCTTTCTGATTGTGATCTTCCTTCCTCCTTCTTATGTAAACACTTTTGATTACATTGGGTGCACTCAGATAATCCAGGATAATCCCCAGGTTATGTTTTACATGTTTTTATGTACAAAGGATATAATTATGAAAAAAACAGTTGAGAATCCATCATGGAGCCTGCATTCCAGCAAAAAGTTAGAGGTGGGATGTGTTGAAGAGAGGTAAGTAACGAATAAATGAACAAGATAACCATCTGAATTTATATGTGGCATAAAAAAGATTATGTGATAAAGAGTGATTATAATCTAGTTATTTTAGGTTGCATGATCAGAAAAAGTTTTACTGAGAAGGTAAGGTGATGTTTAAGATTAGGAATGAAATAAACAAAAAACAAAACAAAAACTCAAAAACCAGAGAGCCAAGTATAAATCTGGAAGTAGAGTGAAAAAGGAATAACATGACACATGGACAGCCCTAAGACATTTGGTGTATTCAAGGAGACATAAATCTGTGCAGCTGGAGCCTATTGAGAATAATAAATTTGAAGATATAGTCTGGAGCCAGATGAGTGGAAGGCTTTTTCATTTTAAATCCAGTGCAAAGCCATGACAAGGTTTTTAGCTATAGGTAGGTGAGAGGGTATGTGTGTGTGGGGGGGAGGTGGGAAAGATCTGATTTATGTTTCAGAAAGATATATGGCTGCTCTGTGAAGAATGGATTTCAAATGAGCAAGAGAAGAGACGAATAATCCACTATAATAATCCACCATGATCCACTGAAGAAAGGAGAGTGGCTTGACAAGAGTTTTAGCACTGATGTGCAAACAGTAAATGGATTAGGAATATGTTTTAGAGATGAAGGTGACAAGATTTGCTGTTTAATTTAATTTTTGATATGATAAGTAGGATAAATAAGGAGTCGTTACTCTTTATTACAGCTATTGGGCTGTAATAAATTTGGGTAGTGGTGCCATTTACTAAAATGGGGAAGATGAAAAAAATATAACCTTGGATTTGGTGAGGTGTATTAAGAATTATGCTTTGGCTATATTAATTTTATAATCACTATTAGGCTACAATGAAGAGGTGCAAGAAGGATCTTAGATATACAAAGTTAGAGTTGAGTAAATGTGAGGACTGAAGATGCCAACTTGGAAGTCTCCAGGATATATATGGTATTTAAGGACACAGGAATGGAGAGAATATAGACAGAAGAGTGGAAGACACAGAAGAGTCTCAAATCATTTCATGTATCAACGTCAAGTGAAGAAGGAGAAATCAGTGGATAATGCAGTAGGGAGGATATAATAGTTTGAGGTGACAGAATCCAAAAGTAGAAACTATTTTAAGTAGGGAGATGAGGAGAACTCTTTTGAATGCTGCTGAGAGGTCAGATAAAATGAAGACAGAAAAGTCATTGGCCGCACGGAGTTCATCGGTCACTTTATTTTTCATAGTCTCAGTGAAGTGGTGGTGATGGAAGCCCACTGTCTCAGGGTAGAGAAGATAGTGTGATATGAGGAACTAGATAATTCATAGGAGTAGAAGTTTTGCTAAGAAAAGGAACAAAGAAATGGGGTGCTAATCAGCAGAGGATGTAGGTTTATGGTGTGGGTGTGTGTTTGTGTGTGTTAAGATGGATGGTGCTAGATTAGGTTGGTATGCTAATGAAATGGATCCAATAGAAGGAGAAATCAGTGATGAGAAATTCAGGAATAAGTCCTTCAAAACAAAACAAGTGGTGGGATCCAAATTTGAGACTGGCCTTAGGATGGGACTGGAGATCCATAGTAACAAAAGGCAAAGAACATGGCACAGATGCAGATGCAAATAAAGGGGTTAAAAAAGAATTGCTCATTTTTTCTTATTGAAATGTCAGACAATATTAGCTGCAAGGGAAGTGGCTGTAAAAGAGGGTTGGAAAGGTCAAAGTTTTGAGAGAAAAGGAACACAAAGGAAATGATATTTTTGGAGCATGGAAAGGGTGGTGAGATCATTTGGGCAGTGTTGTGTGCCTAAGAGATTTATGATCATGAGTTTGAAGTTAGACTTTCAGGGTGATTGTGTATTTTTCTCCAGATCTTTCCAGCTGCATATGAGCAGACAGAGTAAGTAGAATAAGCTTAACCAAGAAAGAGTGTATAAGAAATCCTTTCTTCCATAGTCTCAGTAATTCTAGCTTTTATCAATCTTTAATTTTGTCATTATGGTAGCTAAAAAACAAAATCTCATTTTATTTTAGCTTCCATTTCTCTTACCTCTAGTGAGGCTGAGTATCTTTTCATATGCTTATCAGTCACTGTATTTCCTCTTCTACAAATTTTTGGTTCATATCCTTTGCCTATTTTTTCTGCTAAGTAATTTGCTTTTCTTCTTATTGATTATTAAGATTTATATATTAGATACTAACATTTTGTTATATATCTTGCACTACTTTCTCTCAGGTTATTATTTATTCTTGATTTACAGTGTCTTTCACTATATTGATTGTTTGAAGGCATTCGTTGTGAAATATATTCATATTTTCCTTTGGAACTTGTGGGTTTATGGCTTGCTTAGTCTTCTCCTCTTTTACCCCACTTGAAGTTTATGAAGTTAGTCTCCTATATTTTATTATAGTATTTTTCAAAATTTTAAAGTATTTGATCACTTAATAATTTGAGCTTAATTTTGCATACAGTGTGTGGTGTTATTTAATAGATAGCCAACTGTCCAATAAATTTTCCCACTGATCTAAAATGTTTCCTTTTCATATTTTAAATTTACATACATATATACATATGGAAATACATAGTCATGCATTTGGACTGATTTTCTTATTGACACCAGTTACTGTTATAATTAATGTAGTTTTGTATCATATTTTGATATTTTGTAGGGCAAGTCCCTCCTTTATTATTTTTCCTTTAAAAACTTTTGTTAGTTATTTTTGCTTATCTCTAGATAAATTTTATAATTTGCGTATCAATCCTAATGGGCCTTTCTTGCACTGAATTTACATATTAGGTTGGGGAAACATTTAAATTTTGCTTTGGGAGAGGAAGAGAAAAGCAGAGAGCAAGACAACCTAAGTGGGCTAAGGCAAGCTGATCCTGCGGTCTTGAGACATGGTTACAGACCCTCTGAGTAGAAGAGATCCAAAGGCAGGAAAGGGGGGCACATAGTCAGCTTCACTCTAACCATGTATGTACCAACGATTATTCTTGAAGATTCTAAATGCAGCAATTTTGATTAACACTACTTGCTGGAATGATGTCCAAGAAGTTGTATTACAGCCATTTTTTTTTCCAAACTGATACTTACATCTGTTGAAATCAACTAATATTCTCGAATTACTCAGTTATTTGGCAGGAACAAGTTAAAAACAAAATAGAAACAAAATATGGGGAGAAGAGGCAATAATGGTGATATGTAAGAGAGGAAGTTTATAATTTATCAAAGTAAGAATACTGAAAAAATTTTTTAAAGAGTTCTATTTTGTGAATGTAATGGATAGAAGACACTTTGAAAGGGAATTAGAGTTTATCCAATAAAAGAAACGCTACTAAGTTACCATATACATCCCTTCCTCACAGACACAGGGAGAGCAGGCATTAGATCCCGCCCTTGAAAATATCACCACTGAACTCCATCCTACCCAGTTTAACACAAGAGTATCATATGCGTTATTTTCATAGCTGCAGGAATTTAAGGAGTGCCCCTATGAAAAAGAAGTATTGCAGTCTTGAGCTATATACATCTATCAACTTTTCTTTCATTTTCTCTCCTGTGATGTTTACTTTTCTTTTTGCTTTCTGCAAAAAGAAAGAAAGAAAGGAAGAAGGAAAGAAATGGTTAGAATGAAATCTTCAGCTCATGCAGAACTGCAGTGCTGCTGCAGGACCTCATTTCTGATGGGGCTAATGGTAGGGAGCTATTTATAGACAGGCTCTGAAATTTCCTTAGTAACAAGGGTTGGGAAGAACTCTGCTGCTGCTGGAAATATCCCGAGCCAGACAGTGGTCTTGCCCCTGATTCCTGTAACTTTGGAGTTCTTCTCAAGTGTTTGAAGTTTCAGGATTATTTTCATTCACATTAACACATATTTCATGGTTGTAGACTTTTCATGAATATTTACCAATCCAACTGTGTATTTTATTTTGTTTTGATGATAATGTGTTCTCTTGAAAGGAAGATATTTCATTTTGATGGCTAAGCTTTGTACTGCAACAACTAACGTCTGTGCTTAGGCTTCTCATGTTTTGAGATTTATAGGCTTGTTATTATATTTCACTTTTCTGGGTATTGGCCAGAAGCCTAACATTTCCTTCCTTCCCTTTATGTTTGTTCTCTTTTTCCTTCCCTCCAGCTTGACCATCTGTCTCCCTACTTTTGCTTCTGTAGAACCACAGACTATGTACCTAGAGGTTAAACAACACATGTCATCAAAGGATTCAGTTTTTGGAAGTCATCTCTGATCTACGTAAGTACAGAGTGACTTCTGCAAAGTGTTCTACATCTTGTTACCATCTGGGCCTATTACCTCACCTAGAGCACCGCTAACAAGGCCAAGGTCATGGATTCAGACCCTGTATAGTCCAGTTTACTTTACACGGGAAAGAGCTCTCTTTTGTGACCACAATCATCAAGTGCTAGTGTTGGGGTCAACTTGAAAATGAGCCCACACTGGAGGTCCTGGTGAGAGTTAGGTTGGAGCCAGGCTATCACCATTATTCCAGAAAACTTCAAAACATATGTTCTATGGCTGGACAGTCAGCAGGTCTCCTGTCTCAATGCACTCTTTATATTAAACATTAGAATAGATAGGTCATAAGCAATCATCTGTTTCCCACATCTAATGCCACACAGAGAAAGACCCAAAACTTAGTCCAGTCCTTTATGTCATTTTGCCCCTCTATTCATTTCCCCCTGTCATATCCCTATAAAGTGGATCTCTGTGGAGTTACCAACCTTGCCAATGGAAATTAAGGGACTGGCACCATTAAATCTGAGGAGGTGAACTGCCACGTGTAACTAGGAAGAGAATTGCCATTAGATGTGCATGATATTTGAGGACTTTAAACAGCAGAAATTTCGAGCATCTTCTCCATTGGGTTTTGTAATACTAGTAAAATATTTGCAGGATAATTAAAATTACAAACCATTTCCATATCTTCCATATCAGATGTGAGATTGGCTTGATGGGTATTATTACATCATTCAGACCAGATAAACTATAGAAAGAAAGATTGCATGACTTGCTCAAGGTCACACAATCTATAAAGTCTTTGGACCCTGAACCCAGAGCTTTCTATGGTATCACACCACAGTTTATTTCTTGACTTGCACCTGCAGAAATATCTCAACAGAAGTTGACTGTATTATTGAAACCATTTCTATTTTATTTTTGAGTTGATTAGGGAGGGCAGATTTCATACAACTTCTATAGTCACAATTACATACCTAACCAGATTTATGGATATGGACTCAAAGGAGATTGAATAGATAGTTCTGAAAATCATCGAGAGCCTTTTTAGAGAGACTATGTCACATGGAGGTTGATAGAGTTTCCCAAATTAGAAAGACTTGCCTTCAAATCCTGGCTCTGCCTTAGTTTATTTTTCAAACAATCCTTTCCTCCATGATTAGGAAATGACCTTGGCAACAGTCCTTCTGAAATTAATTTGCCAAATTGTGTAATAGCCCTGCTCAGAACTGAAATCCAAAAGTAAGAAAATTATTAAAGGGATTTCAATTCAGAATCCTGGGAGTAGGAGGAAGCAAGATGTTCTTAGTCTTTATTCCCCCAAGACCAGTGTTCTTCAACTGTGTGACATTTCTCTTCCAATTAAAGGCAAGTCTTATATCCAAAGGGTCTCATTTACATTTTGCTGCTTTGCAAGACCTAGCATCATCTTACCTTATTTTTGTTACAATATTACATAATGCATTACGTCTTGATGCAATTTAATGCCTCCTGCTGACTACTTAAAATTACTAAACAGAAGGTCAGACTAGATCAGTGAACAGCTATTAAAATGCACAGGCAGCAACACAAACAGTAGATAATTAGTACTCAATGCACACCAAAGCCATGAGAAATGTGGAGAAAAAATATAAACAAGGTGTTCCCTTAATTTTTTGACTGCATCTTTCTTCCATTCATATTGATGGGTGTGGATTTAGATCCATCATTGATTTGCCTTTTTGGAATTTGTTTTCATCTTTGTGAAATATTTTATACACACAGAAGAGTGCACAGCACATATGTACAGCTTAAAAAACAATTACAAAATAACACCCGTGAACCGCTCAGACCAAGCAGGGACTTGCCACATACCTCTCCATAGTCAGAACAGAATCTTCCTTCACCGGACAACATCAACCAAAGAAATGTGACCATCTGTCCATGCTTGTCTCTCTAGATTTATCCTCTTCTAGTTTATCCCTGAGGACTTTAGTTTGATTTTGTTTGGCTTCGAAATTTATGCAGGTGAATTACACAGTTTTTTTTTCTTTTGTGGCTGGTGCTTTCACTCAATAGTATATTTGTAGGATTCATCCATGTTGATGGATGTATATGTAGTTTAGGTACTTCTATTGTTGTTTGTATAATATTATATTCATGGTTAACAATTTTTGTATTGATTCTATCCTGATGCACCTTGGCTCATTTCCAGTTTGGGGATATTTTGTACATTGTTGCTATGAACGCTACTATATCGATCTCCTGACTATGTACTATAATTTCTTCAGGGTGTACACTTAGGGGTAGGGCATCAGGGAGGCACACATACCTCCAACTTTATTTGACAATGCTAGACTATTCCCAAAGTATTTGCATCATTCTTCACTCCTGAGAGAGTTCCTATTGTTCTACTTTCTACTAACATTTGAAATTATCAGATACTACGATTTTTGCCAATCTTATAAGTATGTAATGATTTTCCACTGTGGTCTTATTGTGCATTTCCTCGCTTGCTAATTAGTTGATCACATCTTTTTTTTTTTTTTTTGTGGTAGCCATTTGGATTTCCCATTTTATGAAGAATTTATTTAAATCATGTGCCCATTGTCTTTCGATTGGGCTGTTTGTCTTTCTTATTTGTCTTTTCTTGTGGGTTATACTTTATATGTATTATCTGAAGTAAGGACATGAAAGAGATGGGGGAAATAGCCAGGGAGTACCTAAGGGAAGAGTATTCCAGGTAATGGAAGAGGTTCAGTGCAAAGGTCCTATGCCAGAAGTCTGCTTGGGAAGTCTGAGAGGGAAATTAGTAGCAGATGAAGTCATAGGGATGATGGAGGGAGGCCTTGTAGGCCTTATAGACATCGTTGGCTTGGACTCTGAATAAAATGGGGAGTGACTATAGTGTTTAGAGCAGAGGAGTGAGATAACCTGACTGTTCCCTCTCCTTAAAAATTAATATACTTTAATTTTTTGAACAGTTTTAGGTTTACAGAGAAGTTGAGTGGATCCAATGTGCTACTGGGAGAGTTTGTGCTTCTCATCCCTGCAACTACAGGCTCTGCAGTCTAGAGAACCTGGCCCCCAGAGGAGCATGCCATTACAAGGGGCACAATGAGAACTTATTGAGCTAACTGCTGTACCTGCTGCCAGGGCATTCTAAAGTCCTTTATCTAAGGACAAGCAGGTGAGAAGAAGAGTAATTATATTGGCAAGAGTAACTGACCCTGAGAGTAGGAAGAGACGGATCTGCTCTTACACAATGTGGGAAGAGAAGAACATCTGTGGTACCCAGGTAATCCCCCTGGATGCCTCTTAGTTCTCCCTTACCTCATTGTAGCTATGAATGAACATGTGAAGCACCCCTGAGAATGGTGATCATGATGACCATGGACTTAGATCCTTCAGAAATGAAGGTTTGGTTCACACTACCAGGTTAGACACCAACACCTGCATAGGTATTACCTGGGAGTAGGGGAATTTAGAGTGGATGATAGAGGAGGGAGATGATCAGTCCTAGTGGTGGCCCTGAAACCACCTACAACAATGGGGCTGTAGTTTATCTTATTACACTTACCTTAAAGAAGAGAGGTCAATGGAACCATGGAAAAGGTCTTGAGGCATGGATCTGTGCAGAGCAAAGACAGACGGGGTAGCCATGGAGATTTGCTTCTCCATCTCTCTGCCAGTGGTGCTTCCGTGGAAAGTATAGTTAGACAGTTATACCTTCAGGTACAACATAGTGTTCACCTTGAAATTGTGCTTCCCCTGGGCTGCTCCCAGCATGATGGGGTTACCAGGTTTGGAACATTTTTTGTCTTTAATGGGAAACCTTGGCTGGGTGAGCTTCCATGAGCCTGCTGTGACATTCTCACAACTGTGTAATGGTCTGAGGTGTGTCCTACTCAATTCTCCTTTCTTCTTTGTGTTCCTTCACAGACGCCAGATCTATATTGTGGTTGAAGGGCTTTCCCACCCTGATCCATGGGTCTCTCTTTGCTCCTTCACAAGCATGTTTTCCAATAAGTCTCTTGCCCCTCAAATCTCATTTTGGCATCTGTTTATTTGAAGACTTGAGATGAAATAAACCATTGTTTAATAACATTCTCAACATGGTTTGGTTTGAAAACTACCATTTTGCTATTTTTTTTTGCTGATTTCTTCTATTTGCTCTTTGTTTTTTCCCCTTCCTTCCTTTTGAGTTTTAAAAAATGATTATTGTATTTTCTATACCTTGTTTTTTTTTTAAGCATTTAATTTTAGTATCATTTGAAAATTAGGGTTTAACTTTCAAGTGATACTATACCACTTCACATATGGTGTAAAAAATGACAGCAGAATACCCTCAGTTTTCCCCTCCTGTCTGTTGAGCTATTTTCAGACATTTTACTTCTGCATATGCAACAAACTTCACAACATATTATGATTATTTTTACTTTAAACAGTCAAATATCTCTTATAGAGATAAAAAAATGATAAAAATGGTTTCTATACTTATCCACACTTTTACCCCTTTCAGTGTTCTTTACTTATGTAGAGCCAATGTCTAACTGGTAGCATTTTCTGTATTTCTTTAATATTCCTTATAGTGCAGGTTTGCTGCTAATGAATTTTCTCATATTTTGTGTGTCTGAAATTTTTCCTTGAAATTTTTCTCCTTGACTTTTTATTGCAGTAAAATATACATCACATAAAATTTGCCATTTTAGCCATTTTTAAAGTCTACAGTTCTGTGGCCCGTTCATGTTGTTGTACACCCTTCACCACTATATATCTCCAGATTGTTTGGTCTTCCCCAACGGCAAATATGTACCCATTTAAACATGAACTCCCCACTTCCCTCATCCCTCAGTCCCCGGCAACAGCCATTCTGTTTTCTGTCACTACAAATTTGACTGCCTTATGAACCTCATGTAATTGAATAAAACAATATTTGTCTTTTTGTGACTGGCTTGTTTCACTTAGCATAATGTCTTTAATGTTCATCCATGCTGTAGTAGGTGTTGAAATCTTCTTTTTTAAGGCTGAATAATATTCCATTATCTGTGTATATCACATTTTGTTTATCTATTCACCCATCAACTTAAATAGCTTTCAACTTTTGGCTATTGTTAATAATGCTTCTATGATAAACCTGGATGTACATATATATCTGTTCAAGTACTTGTTTTCACTTCTTTGGGGTATATGTTCAGATCATATAGTGTGTTAATTTTCTAGGGTTGCCATAACAAAGTACCACAGACTGGGTGGCTTGAACAACAGATATTTATTTTTTCACAGTTTTGAAGGCTGAAAGTCTAAAATCAAGGTGTCGACAGGGTCGGTGTCTTCTGAGGCTTCTCTCCTTGGCTTGTAGATTGCAGTTTTCTCTCTGTATCTTCCCTTTGTGCCTTTCCATGGCCAACTTCCCTAATCCAGTCATCCTGGATTAGAGCCTGTCTTAATGACCTCATTTTAACTGAATTAAAGATCCTATCTCCAAAAATATCATATTCTGAGATAGTCGGGGTTAGGACTTCAACATATGAATTTTGAGGGAGCACAATTTTAACCCAACCAGAGTTTTTTTTTTTTTTTTTTGCCAAATTCAATGATATGAAAAATTTCCCCTATGTTTTCTTTTAAGTGTTTTATAGTTTTAGCTCTTATGTTTAAGTCTTTGATCCATTTTGAGTTAATTTTTGTATATGATGTAAAGTAAGATTCCAACTTTATCCTTTTGCCTGTAGATATCAAATGTTATCTGTGAACAGGGATTTTTTTTTTTATCCTTCTTTTCAATTTCGATGTCTTTTATTTTTCTTGCCTAATTGTTCTGACTAGGACATCCAATACTATGTTGGGTAGAAACAGTGAAAACAGCCATCTTTGTCTTGTTTCTGATCTTATAGGAAAAGCTTTCAGTCTTTTCTATAGAATATGACATCGTGTGGGTTTTTTTAAATATAAGTCCTTTTTATGTTGAAGTAATTTCTTTTTCTTTTGCTTTTCTGAGTGTTTTATCACGAAAAGATGTTAAATTTTGTTGCACACTTTTCCTGCATCAGTTGAGATGATCATGTGGTTTCATTCTCCTTTATTCTGTTAATGTGTTTTATTACACTGAGAAATTTTTTTAATGTTGAGCCATCTCCTTCATATTTTAAAAGATATATTTATAGGAAATTAATTCTAAGTTAACATTTTTTCCCCTTCTGCACTTTAAGCATACCATTCCAATGTCTTTAGTCTTAATAGTTTCTTTTTTCTTAATTAAAATATATTTGACATATAACATTATATTAATTTAATTCATATTAAATGATTAAATGATTAAATCATGTTATATGATTTTAACATGTACATAAAAATATATATATATTTATATATTGTCATATGATTGTCATTGTGTCAATAACTAGCACCTCTATCACATCACATAATTATCATCTCTTTTTAGTTTTTGGAATAATTAAGATCTAGTCTCATGGCAAGTTTGATGATTATAATACAATATTGTCTATATTTACTATACTGTGCATTAAATCTCTAGGACTTATTTACTACTTATTGCAAGTATATACCCTTAAACAACATCTATCCTGTCCTCCCACCATTCCCTGGTAGCTACCATTTTACTCTCTATTTTTAGGAGTTTAGGGTTTTATTTATTTATTTATTTATTTATTTATTTATTTTTATTTTTTATTTTTTTAGATTTCATGTATAGGTGATGTCATACAGTATTTGTCCTTGTCTGTCTGATTTATCTCACTTAGCATAATGCCCCCAAGTTTCATCCATGTTGTCGCAAATGGCTGAATAATTCTTTATCCATTCATCCACTGACAAATATTTAAGTTGTTTCCATATTTTGGCTATTGTGAATAATGCTACGAAGAGTGCAGATATCTCTTCAAAATACTGATTTCATTTCCTTTTGGTATATATCCAGAAGTGGAACTGATGGGTCATATATCTAATTTTATTTTTTTGAGGAAACTTTCTATTTTTTTCCATAGTAGCTGAACCAATTTATGTTCCCACCAGCAGTATACAGTGTTGTCTTTTCTTCTCATCCTTGCTGACACTTACCTTTTATCTTTTTGATGATGGCCATTCTAACAGGTGTGAGGTGATATTTCATAGTGGTGTTGATTCACATTTCCTGATGATTAGTGATATTGAGCATCTTTCCAGGTACCTGTTGGTCATTCAAATGTCTTCTTTGGAAAAATGTCTATTTCGTTCCTTTGCCCATGTTCTATTTTATTATTATTATTATTATTGTTGTTGTTGTTATTGAGTTGTATGAGTTCTTTACATATTTTGGGTATTAACTTCCTATCTGACATACTATTTGCAATAATTTTCTCCAATTCAGGAGGTTGCCTGTGCATTTTGTTGATTGTTTCTTTTGCTGTGCAGAAGCTTTTAAGTTTGATGTAATTCTACTTGTTCAGTTTGCTCTTGTTGTTTTTAATAGTTTCTAATCAGAAATAAGTGATCAGTTTCGTTTCCATCCCTCTGTACATAATGTGTCTTTTTTGTGGCTGCTTTGAAGATTTTCTGTTTATCACTGATTTTCAGAAATTTGTTTATCATCTATCCTTGTGTGTTTTTCCTTAAGTTTATCCTGAGGATTATTGGATTTGTGGATTTATAGTTTTTATAAAACTTGGAAAATTTGGGGCCATTAGTTCTTCAAATACTTTTTATCTCCTGTGTCCTTTTATGATTCCCACTTCAACAATATTAGACTGCTTGATATTGTCAGACAAATAGTGATGCTCTGTTCATTAGTTCTTTCTGTGCTTCATTTTGGATATTTTATATTACTTTGTCTTCAAATTTACTACCCTGTGTGATTAATCTCATCCAGTGTATTTGCATATGTGTATATTCTCTACAAGTTCATTTTGGGCCTTTTTAAAAAATTATTTTTCTTTTCTCATCATACTTATGTTTTTTTCTCTTTTTTTGAAAATAGGCAGGAAAACTCTAATACCCACTTTTTCAAAGCAAATTCACTTATACTTGAGAAAGAAAACATTGACAGGATTGAAGACTCATTCATTTGAAAGTTGAGTTCCATTACACAATTATTTCTCTTGTAGTATACTAAAAATTAATTAATTTTAAAATAATATATCTTTTTTATTGGCTCATTACATTATATTTAATCTTTATATGTATTATATTGAACCACATGAAATTGTACACACACACACACACACACACATATACTGAGTATATTTTTAGTTAATTGTAGATTCAGTTAGTTGCACAAAAGTACAGAGAGGACCTTTGTACTCTTTGTCCAATTTCCTTCCATGGTTACATTTTACATAACTATAGTACAATAAAAAAAAACCTGAGAAATTGACATTGATACAATGTGTATCATTTCATTACATGTATACATTTATTTAACCACCACAATCAAGATACAGAACTATTCTATTACTACTAAAGATCTTCCTTGTGCTATCCCTTTACACTCACACTGATTCCCACCTCCCTGCTTTCCCTAACACTGGCAACTACTAATTTCTTCTATAATTTCACCATTTGAGATTATTATATAAATGAAATCATATAGTATGCGATCTTTGTATTGTTTTTTTTTTTTCTGTCAGCAAAATACCCTTGAGACTCATCAAAGTTGTTGTATACATCAGTAGTCTATTTCTCTTTATTACTGAGTAGTATTTCACAGTATGGTTGTACTCTGGTTTGTTTAATGATTCACCTATTGAAGGACATTTTGGTTGTTTCCAGTTTTTGGTTATTACAAATAAAGTTGTTATGAAGTATGTGTACAGATTTTTATGTAAAAGTAAATTTTTCTGGATCATGTGGTAAGTGTATTTTTACCTTTTAAAAGAGACTTCATATTGTTTTTGAGAGTGACTACCATTTTATATTAACACAGAAATGTATGACAATATATGTATTCTTCCCATTATCTCTCTGGACCTTAATTTATATTTCCTTAATGGCTAATGATATCAAACATCTTTCCATGTGTCTATTTTCCATTCTGTATATCCTTTTAGTAAAATGCCTATGTCTTTTCTGCATTTTCTAATTGGATTGATTGCTTTTTTTCCGCTGAGTTTTGAGGATTTAAAAAATATTTTCAGATATGGATCCTTTGTCAGAAATGTGCTTTGCAAATGTTTCCTCAAAGTCTATGACTTCTCTTTTCGTCATCTTAACAGGGTTTGTCTTACATAACAAGTTAATTTGGATGAAATCCATTTTATTGAATTTTTTTTTCTGTTATAGATCACCCTTTTTGTGTCATGTCTAAGAATTCTTCACCAAGCCCTAGGTTCCAAACGTTTTTGGCTGTTTTCCTCTAAAAGTTCTATAGCTTGATGTTTTATATTTAAATCTATGATTCATTTTCAGCTAATTTTGGTATGATTTTTGAATTTAGATTAACATTCATTATTTTTCCCTATCGATGTCCAATTGCTCTAGCACCATTTGTTGAAAATACTCTCTTTTCTCCATTGTTTTTTGTCCCTTCACCAAAATTAATTGGTTATACTTGTGTATGTCTGATTTCTTTATTCTATTTCATCTTTATGTCTCTACAAATATTACACAGTCTTGATTATTGTAGCTGTAAAGTAAGTTTTAGTTGGGTAAAATGATTATTTCCACTTCTTTTTCAAAATTGCTTTACCTATTTTAGCTCCTTTGTGTTTCCATTTAATTTTAGCATGATCTTGTTTATGTCTACAAACAAATGTTGCTGAGATTTTGATAATATAATAGCTATGTTACTATGCTTTTCTTTTGTTCATCATCTGTGTCATTCTGGGGAATTTTCTATGCATTTATTTTTTCTAGCATGGTTCTACTTTTTATTTTTCATATCTGACCATTTTTGATTAATCGTTGAATATTCTGAGTTTTGCATTATTGGTTGCTAGACTTTATTGTTTCTTTAAAGTGTTTAATTTCCCTCTGTAGCTTAGTTAAGTGACTTGGAGACAGTTTGAACCTTTTGAGACAAAGTTTACACTCTGTTAGTGCATGTCCAAAGCAGCTTTTAGTGTAGGAATAATTTAGCCCCACTAGTAAGATGATAGCTTTCTGAGGATTCTACCTGATATTCTAGATATCATGAATTCTTTCCACTCTGGCTGATGTGAAGTCAAACTATTCTCTATCTTGTATGAACTTCCAGGGTTGTTCTGCTTACTCGGTCCTGGTTGTAGTTTCTTCTCATCCATGCACTGAACGGCCCACAGCAAAAGACCAGAGTGAGCCCTTGCAGGTTTCCAGAGTTCTCTCTCCATGTAGCTAGTTCTTCTGATGTGCTCTGCCTCACAAATTCCAGATGCCTTGGACGGCTTAAACCTTAAACTGTCTTGTGAACTTGGTGAGAATACCGGGCTGTTTAGGATACCCTTCCGTGTACTAAGGCTTGGAAACTCTCCTCAGATTCCAAGCTGGTACAAGCATAAACTTCACCTTGTTTTTTTCTCTCCTTCTCTCAGGGTTCACAGTCCTACACTGACTGTTTTCCAGTTCTTTAAAAACATTATTTCATATATACATTCCAGTTTTCTGGTTGTCGAAGAAGAATGGGTAAATATCATCTCCAATACTTCAATTGGTCAGAAGTAGGAGTCTTCCAAGTTCTGTGTTTTCTAATTTCCATTATTATTTCTTTTTTGGCTCAGAGGTTATTTAGGAGTGTGTTTCATTCTTTTTTGTGTTGTGGTAAGACCACTTAATGTGAGATTTTCTCTCTGAATTAAACTTTAAGTTCACAATACAATATCATTAATTTAGGCACAGTGTACAGTAGATCTCTATGTGGAAGTGTAATTCTTAATTTTCAAATATATGGTGATTTTCTAGATAGGCTTTTAAAATCGCATAACTACGTATTTTAATTAAACTTTGATTAAAGCCTGTGATTTTAATGCTGTAAAATGTGTTGAGACTTGCTCTGTGGTCAGTTAGACCAAGTGTATCAATGGCGTTCATTGTCTTATAGTTTGCTTTTTTTCTGTATAATATTATATAATAATATAAAATATTATAAGTAATACAAATAATTATTTTTTAATTTTATATATTTATATATAAATAAAATATTATTAATAATAATAATATAAAATTCTATAATAACTGTTGAAGAACATTGAAGAATGTTGAAATCTTCAAATACAATTATGGAATTGTCTTTTTCCCCTTTTAAATCTATCAGCTTTTGTTTCATGAATTTTAAATCTCCGTTATTAGATACAAATTCAGCTAAAATTGTCATGTCTTCTTGATAAATTGGCTCTTTATAAACAGAAATGTCCTTTATTCCTGCTAATAGTTCTTGTTCTAAAGGCTACTTTTCTGATTTTCATATATCTAGTCTAGTTTTCTTTTAATTAGTATTTACACAGTCTATATATTTTCTAGTCTTCCACCTTTCACTTCTTACTTTTTAAAAAATTTGAAGACAGTGTGTAGTTGGATCTTTTTTTTTAAATCCAATGTGATAAGGTCTGCCTTGTAATGAGGATATTTAGAACGCTTATATTTGATGTAAGTATAGGTTTGTTGTGAATAAATCTACCATTTTTCATTTTTTCTAATAGTGGCATGTTTTCTGTTTATTTTTGCCCTATTTTGCTATATTTTGGATTAATTGTGTTCTTAAAGATACTCTTTTATCTTCACTTGGCTTATTTTATATTCTTCTTTCTTTTGTTATTGTTTTCAGTGGTTGCTGTAGGATTTATAAAACACATTTTTAACACATCGGTCTACCTTCAAAGGATACCATAAAATTTCATATAAATATAAGAACCTTACAATATTCCTTCCAGTTCCCCAGGGTGATACATTGAGCCTTGTTCATCATACATTTTACTTCAACTCTGTATAAATCTACAATACTCTTATTATTTTCCTTAAATCAAGCTTTTCATAAAATTATAAACCAGGAAAAAAGTTTTATATTTGCCCACATATTTCCAGCACTCTTTATTTATTGTGTAGGTAAAATGTCCATTTGTGTTATTTTCTTTTTGCATTAAGAGTTTTGTTTTACATGTCTTATATTACAGACTTGCTGGCTGTTAATTTTATCAACATTTTATAGGTTTCTAGTTTGGCATATTCCCTTTTAGTACTTTAAAGACACTAATTAATTATCTTCTGGTTTACATAGTTTCTGACAATATAACTGCTGCATTCTTGTTTTTTATTTTTATTTTTTGGGGAGCAGAACATGCCTTTTCTTCCTTCTCATTTCTCTTAAGATTTTATCTTAATCACTGGGTTTTAGCAATTTCATTTTGATGTTCATTGATGTGATTCTATTCTGTTTAGGGTTTGTTGAACTTCTTGGAACTGTGGTTTTAAAATTTTCATCAAATTCAGAAAAAAATGGTCATTATTTATTTAAATATTTTTATGTTCTTCCCTTTTTCTATGATTCTAATTCCATCTATCTGAAGCCACATTATATTTTCCTACAGATTACCCAAGCTTTATTTTAAAAATATTTTTCCTGACTGTTTTCATTTTGATAATTTCTATTACTATGTCTTCAAGTTCTTTGATCCTATGCAGTATCTAATTGGTTATCAACCCTTTCTAATGTTTCATTTTAGAGTTTATTCTTCATTAACATAAATTTGATTTGGATATTTTCTACATCTTCCATATTTGTCTTATAATATTCATGTTTTTCTTTACATCCTTAAGTATACAGAACATATTTATAATTAGTATTTTAACCTATTTGTCTGTCTATTCCATCACCCTATTATTTCTGGATCTACTTCTGTTGACTGTGGAACATTTTTTTTTCTATTTTCCACAGAGATAGTTATTTTTGATTTACATTGCTTAGTGCTGGATTTTGTTGTGTTCCTTTAAAGAAGATTGCTCTTTTATTTTGTCACAGGCAGTTAAATTACATGCACATTAAAAGGTTCAGTTTGAACCTTTTGAAATTTGTTTTTAACCTCTTTTAGGGTAGGTTTAGAGCAGCCATTATTGTAGAGCTAAGTTAGCCTCCTTTTCTTTTCTTTTTCTTCCTCTTCTTTTCTTTTTTCTTTTTCTCTTCTCTTCTTTTCTTTTCGTCTTCTCTCTCTTTTTTTCCCCTTGATTTGGGTCTTCATGAGTCTCTACTGAAGAGCTCGTATGTTCAACAACATCTCTCCATACCCGCTAGAAGAAATTCAAGTGATTCAGTCCCAGGTGACATCTGGATATTGATAGTCTTCCCAGTAATAGTTATTTCCTTGAAAGTTGTTCTCCTCCATCCTTGTTGGGTTTAAGGTTACACACGTATATAATGATATTCAATCAAAGACTCAAGGGAACCCCTATGCACATTTTTGGAGCTCTTTATCTGTGTAACTTCCTCTTGTCAGGCACTTTCCTTTACAACAATAGCTGACTCAGCCTTACCAAACTACAATTTCTTAATCTCAAACCAGATTATTGAATTCAGTTTTCCCTTTCCTTGGTCCACATCCAGGATTACCTTAGGCAGAAAATGTTTTTCTGCTTTTTTAGAATCACAGTCTTGTAATGCTTGTTGTTTTATATCTAAAAATGGTCACTTTCTATGTTTTGTACAGTTTTCTAATTGTTTTTAACAGGAGGGAAATTCTTGATTATTTTATTCTCTTATATTTGGAAATGCAAGTCCCCTGGGTGTTTTTCATTTTTCTCTTCTCTTTTCTTCATATGAATTGCTAATTTGAACTTCTCTTATTCTGTTCTTGGGCAGCTATGTTTTAAACTAACATTTAGGACTTTAAATATATTTCTATGAATGTTTGTTTTGTTAGTTTTAAACCATTCTTCTAGCCTGTTGAGTTCTTTTTGATTTCGTTATCCATGATGCTGATTTTCTTTTTCAGATACTTTCATCCTCAAACTCTTTTATATATCTTCTTTATAATAATTCTTCTTTCTAATAGTTGCTAAAATGTGGTTGAACAATTGTAAAAACATTATTGAACAATGAAGTCTAGTATTTTGGCTGATAGATCAATAAAATATTTTGTACCTGGTTTAGCTATAAATTATCCTGTGGTGAAGCAATCCCTATGCAGCCGGCTTTTGCTAGGTTTTCTTGCCACATTTCCATAAATTCCATTGGTAAGAAGAAAATGAGCCCTACTGGATTTTGTAGGTTTATTACCCATGACCCGGAAGGCAATGTGACCTTTGTCTTCACATCAGGTCTCCTTGCTTCCCTAATCCCATTGGAAATGACATAGAAGGGAGCAAGTGAAATGTTGTATACAGTGGACCTCTATCACACCTGAAGAGCACTCAGTTTAGGAAGTTCCTAATGTTATAAGAGATTTTTGGCAAATCTGCACATTATCCCCTCCAGAGACATTATCTTTATTACCTTGGAATATAAATGAATCTACGTTAGGAAAGGAAGGATGCTTTGCTATCCTGGAATATCACCTTATACAAACATTATTAAATGAGCTGTAAATACCTTTGCTTAAAAGACTTAGAACATTTAGAAATGCCAGAGATGCAGAGAGAATTGTCTCCTAATAGAAACACATAAACCTTCTGTAATGGCAGTACAGTTTGTTTATTTATTTATTTATTTATTTAATTTATTATTATTTTTTATTTTTTTATTTTTTTATTTTTTAAAAAGATTTTATTTATTTATTTGACAGAGACAGCCAGCGAGAGAGGGAACACAAGCAGGGGGAGTGGGAGAGGAAGAAGCAGGCTCCCAGCAGAGGAGCCTGATGTGGGGCTCGATCCCAGAACGCCGGGATCACGCCCTGAGCCGAAGGCAGACGCTTAACGACTGTGCCACTCAGGCGCCCCAGCAGTACAGTTTATACTCATGTAATGTTAGGACAAGAATCACATATACTCAAAATTATTCTTGAACAGTCCTTAAATGATGCAAAAGCATCATACATAGAGAATTGTATTTTAATCCACATAGTAATGTGTGAGCCAAATAAGATGAATGTTGAGACCATGAGAATGGATGCTGTACACACTCTGATAATTGGTATTCCTCCCCACCTGTTACTCTTAAATTTATTTTTCTCTTTTGCCTGGCATTGAATTTGAATAAATTAATTATGCATATGATAAGACTTTGGTGTATTGCATATGTTTTCATTTATTCAAAAAAGATATCACAAAGGAATATGTCAAAGCCTTTTCTAAAAATTACTTTCTACTATACTTATTGAATTTTCCTGATTTTAAAGTTTGGAGGTCAATAATTAGTAAATGCAGGGGCACCTGGGTGGTCCAGTTGGTTAAATGTCTGACTTTGGTTCAGGTTATGATCTCAGGGTGCTGGGATCGAGCTCCACATCAGGCTCCCTGCTCAGCTGGGAGTCTGCTTCTCCCTCTCCCTTTGCTTCTCTCTCTCCCTCTGCATCTCCCTCTCCCTCTCCTTCTACTGCTCTCCTTGCTTGTGCTCTCTCACGTTCTCTCTCTCTGACAAATAAATAAAATCTTAAAAAATACTTAGCAAATGCAATCGGTTTTGCATGACTTTTACTTAGTTAATTCACAATGATTCCTAAGGATAACTATTTTTTAAATAAAAACTTAAAAACTGCAAATATAAATTATTATCTTTTGTATTTTGTGGGGCATCTGCTTTCACTTCTTTGGGATTTGATTTCTGAAATCAACTGTTTGTGCCAGTTAGCTTCAAAAGCAAAACCTTTATTTCTCTCTAACGTAGTAGGGGTTCCTCTGTTTTCCCACTTCATGATGAACTAGCAAAAAAGTGGTAGCATAGTATGAATTTGCGAATAAGGACAAACTATTCTAGTTGTTTTTGAGAAAGTCTAGCCTTGGCATCAAATTTTCTCACTTGAATTTCTTCTCCATTAACAATTTTGGAAACATCAAAGAAGATAAGTAGTAAAAACTCAGATGGAAAACTTATTTATGTGATGCTAATGCTGCTTAGTATTCTAGTCAAGTAGCTTACCTTTTAAATAGTTATCATGGCCTTCATATCATTGCACATTCGGTGAAAGCCTACTATATTTAAGGTCAAAGTGCTGAGGCATTAAAAAAAAAAGGAAAATATGTGGCAAGTTAAGCAACAGTAAAATGTTTGAATAATTCAAGACAACAGTAAAAGAAATGTCACAATGCATAATAGTCAAAGAATTGCTCAGCCAATAATTTCTGTTGAAGCTCAGATGCTAATGGCTCTGATTTCAGGCGGGAACGGTTGGTGGGTACACCATTGTTAATAAAAGTGTAAGAAGAGGGAAGAACAAAGGGACAGTGACTAAGCCTTTTTGAGGGGCACAGGGCTGTAAGAGGAAAAACAAAACAAGGAAAAACCAGGAGGCAAACTTACAGTCACATTGTTCGAGGCCCCAAATACTATGCTAAGGAGCGGGAACAAGCAGACCAACACAGAAATCTCATTAGGCAGTGGGAAGAGGAAAAAGCTGTGAGTAATGAAGGTTAATGACTTTTGTCCTGTCACACAAGCAACAGAATAGCCCAGCGTATTAAAGTGAACGCTGTCAAAATGGAATCCCCAAGAGAACACTGTTTATCTTCAAGCTTAAGGAGAGTTCTTTATTCCACACACTAGCTTTTGCTAAATTCCCTAGATACTAGGCTCTTAGGAGCCTGGAGGGAAAGGCACACAGCTGGAAAACTTAGTAATATAGTTTTAAGTCATCGAGGTCTCACTTTACTTAATCTTCTGGAAGTCACGGCTCAGATTTAGAAAGCTGTATTGTAGCTGGAGGAGGAGCATGATAACCATGCATATGATGTCGGTTAGAGTGAAGTCTATGTTCAAAAAGAGAGGAGAAGAGTTGAGAAGGTGTTGCCATTTTGGAAAAGGCAGTTAGGAAAGATCTCACTGAGAAGAGGGCACTTGAGAAAGACAAGAACATGAGAGAACAGGTACAAGTCATGTATATGGTGGGAAGAGCAAGGACTGAAGGTCCAAAGCAAGAGAAAATCTGCTTTTTCTGGGTAATAGCAAGAAGACCAGTATTGAGTGGATGAATGAGAGAGTGGTTAAGAAGTGAGGTCAGGGAAACTGGGAACAAGGGGAATCTGGTAAAGCCCCAGTTGGAGGTCAATAATAACTTTACTCTGAAGGAGATGGGAGCCACTGGAGAACATCAAGCAGGAAAGTGACATAATTTATCCTACTGTATTTCACTGCATCTAAGACCTTCAACTTTAAGACCCATCATTATTTTATGTACCACTGAAAGGAAAAAAAAGTAGCCATTTCAATGATGGCACAAAGCTTTCTTTTTGTTGATTGCAATCTTCACCCTGATTTCCGAAATCTTCAAATGTAAAAAAAAAAAAAAGTGTTTTGGAAATGTGTAATCCAATGCATTTTTCCAAATTTCATTCTGCCTGCTTAATTGAGACTAGATTATAGGGGAGGCTATTATAACAAAATAGGAAAGAAATAATGGTGCCTTGACCAGATGGGTATATGAGAAATGGCCAGAGTTTAGATATACTTGGAGGAAGAGAAAAGAAGTTGTATAGTTTTTAGCCAGGACAACAAGTTGTCTTTTACTGAAGTGGGGAAAACCAGAGGAGGAATAGATTTTGTGGGCAACAGTCAGAATTTTGTTTTAGGCATGGTAAAATTGAGAGTCCTTTTAAACATCCAAAGGGAGACATTGAGTAAGCGATGACACACGCACACACACACACACACACACACACACACACACAGTCAATCCTAATTACTGAATTCTGTATTTTAAATTTGCATTAAAATTGATTTGTACCTCCCAAATTAATGCTCTTTGTGCATTCATTTTCATGGTCACTTATGGACACGTGGGAGAACAGTGAGAAATTTGAGTTGCCTAACATGTATGTTCCCAGCAAAGATTAAACAAGACAACACTCTGCCTTCTTTTTTCATTTTTCATATTGTAAACAATTTTCTGTGGTCCATTTAGTGCTACAGTTTTTGCATATGTGTGCTTTTTGTTGGTAATTTTGCTATTTTAAAATGGCTTTCAAGTGTAGTGTTGGAGTACTATCCTGTCTAGTGTTAAGTGTAAGAAGGCTGATATGCCTTATGGAGAAAAGACATGTGGTAGAGAAGCTTGTTCAGACAAGAGTGGTAATGCTGTTGGTCACCAATGCAAAGATAATGGACCAACAATATGTGTTAAATAAGGAAACATAAACATGTATTAAACAAGGTTATATACTGATTATTCACAGGAATTATTCAAATTCACAAGAACCTTAGTTTATATTTCTCCTAGGAGTAATGGTTCAGTATTTGCTAATTCAGTGGTTGTGGTGACTTTATAGAACATAATTACCACAAATAATGAGAACTATCTATCATCTATCTATCTATCTATCAGTCATCTATCTATCATCTATCTATCTATCTATCTATCATCTATCTATCATCTATTATCTATCATCTATCATCTATCATCTATCCATCTATCATCTATCATCTATCTAAGAGTTCATGATGACTGGGAATCATCAGTAACTGAATGATGGGTATTAAGGAGGGCACTTGTGGTGATGAGCACTGGGTGTTATATGCAAAAAATGAATCATTGAACACTACGTCAAAAACTAATGAAGTATTATATACTGGCTAATTGAACATAGTTAAAAAATAAAAAAAATAAAAAAATAAAAAACCTTAAAAAAATAAAAAATCCCATTATCTCATAATTTACAAAGATTTGAAAGAAACAATTCACTATCATCTAGATCAGTTTTCCTTAAAGTATGGTCTATGAATTGGTTATAGCAATATGTAAAGAGATACCCACAGAAATTGAGAGTAAGCATTTAGAAACTTGTATAGCACTTGACAAAACGATATTAGGTTTATTGAATATTGGGGAAAATAGTGCTACCCCACATATACTTTGAGGAACACTACTCAAGAGAGTGGTTCCATCTACCCTGCCCTACTTTTCTAAATGTCAAGTAGCTCTGAACCAAAGATTAGCATGAGACTTTTTTTAAATGATGAGTAAAAAATAAGCTTAGAATAAAAAAAATGAAAGCCAGTGAGATAAAAAATTAAGGCATGTCAACTAAGACTTACTATTCAAAATGTGGTCTGTAGACCAGCAGAACTGGCATAATCTGGGAGTTTCCTTGAAATGCAGATTCTCAGTGCTCCTCACCCTGTCCCAGATCTACTGACTCAGAGCCTGCATCTTAGCAAGATCACCAAGTGATCCACATGCACATTCAATGTGTGTAAGTGCTAAGTTAGAGGTGTAAGATTATGATCAAGTATAACATTTACACAGTTAAATTAGTGGTCTTAGAAATTAAGAGAAGAAAAAAATGCTTGGTGGTGGTCAGGGTAGAAATGGCAAGAAGTCAAAACACCAGCAGGATCAGAAAAAAATGGAAATCTATATGGGTGTATGTACCTGGCAGCAGATACATGATTTGTTGTACTGGTAAGAAAGAAGGTGAAGACCCCTCGGTCCTCTAAATGTGCAGAGCTGGCCAGGCAGAGAGCTATAAATTCTCATCAGAATCTCCCTGACCCAAGCTAAAGGGAGGGATTTGTGTTCTTCTCATGCTCTGGGCTCAGAGGCACCTGGATTTTGTTGTCTAGTAGGATCTTTCTTCAGCTTATTTAGTGATGAAGCATCTTACCTACCCATCTTCATAATACCTGACCAGAGAGGAAGAAAGTATTAAGATCTTATTAACTTTCTCTAACTTTCTCATTATTAAAAAATGTGTAGGATTTCCTTTAGCTGGAAACTAAAAATTCTTCTTGGTATGTGAGAGCTCCTGATACTTTTTATCTTTTTGTCCCATGTACAATTCACGAGAAATAGCCTAGTTAGCTCTCGCAAACATGTGTTTGCATGTGTGTGCGTGTGTGTGTGCGTGTTTTACTAAAATTTAAAATGATGGCATGGAAAGAAAAGCTTTAAAGTGTGGATCATAAAATAGTAAATTCTGGGTACTACTGTCTACTCAGTGGCTTTGTAGCTGTTAGTCACTTACTCCTGCACCTTTATTTTTAATATCTGTAAGACAAAGAGTTGGACTAAATAACCTCTGAAGTTTGTGCTGACATTCTGTGATATGCTATTAAGTAAAGATCACCATTTCCTTCTGTTGCTTTTAGAGATAATTATCTCATTCTAAGAGGCCCATCTCTCAGAGTAAGAGTCAGTATCATTGAATGTCCAGAAGATGTATAGAATTTAATGACAATTATATTTTCAAATTTATGACATTGGTGAAAAGGGGCAAGTTTCCGCTGAAGGGTATTTAGTGATGGTGGTGGCTGGGTTTGAACAAAGACTTTCAAAGGAGACCAACAAATTTCTATTCCCAAGGCAGTGGGAAAATAGTTTCAGGACAACTTCCATCATCTATTCTAATCAAATCTTTATTGTCTTTGGACAAACATTCTGTCTCAGAGGATCCTGGCTTATGTCTCAGAGGAGGTGATGTTGTGGGCAATTAAATTAAATTCAAATATACTTATTAAATAATAACACATGCCAGTGGCATTATCTTTTAAAATAGTACCCCCTTCACAATGGTTTGGAAAATCAGAGTGTCTCTGTCAGCAGAATGGTCAGGTTGGATTTACTCAATGTGACACTGATTATCTTAATCAAAAAGAACGTATGTTGCCAGGATTCTGGGAAGGATGGCAGGGCGAGCACAAATACTCAGCTCCCACTCCTTCCCCTCCCACCAGAAGTGGCTGAAATGAACAAAGAAATATAAGAATAGAAGAAAACCAGGATCAGTGATATAAACTAAGAAGGGATGTCATTCATTACCACAAAAGGCTTTAGTCTCTGCTGGTTCTCAGGCAAATGGAACCAATATGAGAGCAGTCAGACGTTTAACTCCCAAGTCTTCTCCATGGAAAATGCTGGGAAGTCACAAGGAACTAAAATAGACATAAGGCATGGAATTGTGTGGGAGAAAGAGAGGGAGGGAAGAAGGCAGGGAGAGAGAGAGAGATTGTTCCACATAAACACTTTTCACAGCCAGGAATGGCTATACTTGGACATTTCAGATGAGGCTACCAAGCTAAACAGAACTTGTAGAATTGCTCCTGACTCAGTTTCTTCCAGAATGTTTCAAGGCTCAACCTCATGCTGTAGGGGTTGTTCTTGGCACTGCATGCTATCTCCTAATGGGATAGGCAGTGGTATCAGTCAAACCACAGAGTGTAGCTCAGCTGGAGGCTTGGTTTGAAGAGAAACTAGATGTAACAATCCTCCTAGTATACTATTTTCAGTAAACACAGAGAAGAAGGCAGGCAGAGACAAAATTTACCTGCTGGGGTGATCCTCAGCATCAGGTCCCTCTTTGTCTTTCTTGTATTGCTAGGTCATGGACCGGAAAAATTTGAGTAAGCTGACATCATCTGACCTCCAGACAAAGATGTGGGAGAATTCTAATACAAGTTGGAGGAATAATATGGAGAGTCAGAAAGAAACTACCTACCCTCCTTTGAGATAAATGCCAGGACAGGCTGGACCTAGTTTTATTCAATGATGAAAAGTAGATGATTTAATTAATAATATTAATAATACATAGCCCAATAATTCTAGATACTATTTTTAAAAGAGGTGTCTATGGGGCACTGGGGTGGCTCAGTTGGCTAAGTGTCAGACTCCTGGTTTCCCCTCAGGTCATGATCTCGGGGTCTTGAGATCCAGCCCCACATCAGGTTCTGTGCACAGTGTGGAGTCTGCTTGAGATTCCTCTCCCTCTCCTTCTGCCCCTCACTCTGCTCATGTGCTCTCACTTTCTCTCTTAAATAAATAAATCAATAAATCTTAAAAAAATTTAAAAAAAATTAAAGAGTTCTTGTGTATGTGTGTGCTTGTAGGGAGAAGCAGGAGTGTAATTTTGAAAATAGGATACAAGTGAAAGAATGAAGTAAGGGGATGGGAACTGTAATTGGGATAAGAGAGAAGAAATTGGGAGAGCTAATGTTCACAGAAATGTTGATGGAATTTTTTTTCATGAAATGATAACTGGAAGTAGACATAAAGTGAAAAGGTAATGACATCAACAACCAAATGAAAGAGACGTTCTTGGAGTGAGTCTGACTTCCCCCTGGCAGAATAGCCTTTTGGAAATGCTGGGTTCTTCATGGATGGAGAGATGGTCGAGGCCAATGTCGTCACTTCTTATTTTATGCAGAGAGGTGATTGCCTCTGCCAGCCTCTTAGGCAGCTTTATTGTGAAGCTTGCCAATTGAATCAGGGGGTGTATATCCTTAAGGCAAACAAGCAGCCATAGAATTGGGGTTGGAAGCTGGGAATGAGAGAATGGGGAAGGGAGTGTGGCAGGGATTCAAGGCTGGATGTGCTTTCCAGGTGAGAACACAAAAACAGAGATCCATCAAACTAAAAAAACAAAACAAAAACAAATTTTAAAAAAAGGCATACAATGGATAAGCAAGAATGCTGGACTTGCAAAAATAATTTGTCATTAAATTATAAAAGACGAAAACAATGAAACCAAAGCAACTGTGCCTTTTGGAATATCAACCTGCTTAGGAAACACCCTGAATAAGCAGTTCTTTGACCTGGTTGCACCAAGCTATGAAATTCCTTTGTTAGAACAACCCATTACATTTAGAAGAGAAAGAAATAAAGAAAATGCCTTGATTTGAATGGTAAACTACAGGAAATTGATTACTGAATGATTGCCTGCTTATATAGTATAATACTATACGGGCATATATCATGGTTTGAAAAAATAGGTAATAAGAGAAATTATGATATATTTTAAGTGAAAAAGCACATTACAAAACAATATGCAGTTTTGTGTATGGAATCTTTACCTCCTCACCCCCTACTCACTTCTATGTACCCACCTTCCTATTTTATCTTTCTCTATCAAGAGAGATATTATAGCATAATGAGAGTATGGCCCATAGAATCACATCTCCTTGCGTTTATATCCAAGCCCTATTTGAAAGAAATGTCTTAAGCTCTCTTTGCTTCTGTTGTTTCATTTTAGCATGGAAATATTAATAATATGTGTCTCATATGGCTGTTGTGAAGTAGAAATTATTTAACTTGTGTAAAACCCTTAGAGTACTTAGATACTATGTATGCATATTAAGTGTTAATTTTAATTATATATTACACAAAAATATGTAGAAAAATTTGAATATATATATAATGATTGTATCTTGGTGGTGACATTATATGAACACAATGAATTGTGAATATATGAATTCCTTAATACTTTTTATATTTTCTAAGCTTTTTTTTTTTTTAAGATTTTACTCATTTATTTGAGAGAGAGAGAGATAGAACACCGAGGGAGAGTGAAAGGGAGAAACAGACTCCCCGCCAAGCAGAGAGCCTGATATGGAGCTCGATTTCAGGACCCTGAGATCATGACCTGAGCAGAAGGCAGACGCTTAACCAACTGAGACACCTGGGTGCCCCTATTTTCTAAGCTTTCTACAATAAACATGCATTTCTTTATTCTAACAAAAGTAAATAGGATACATAAATAGAAAAACAGAAAGATAACTCATAGATTCTTAGATTGGGTAAAAAATATTATTTATAAGCATACTATTTATAAGAGCCAAAAATTACTGACTGCAAGAGATTAAAAGTAAAAAGTTGTAAAAGGACATATAAACCCAAGGTAGTAAAAAATGCAGTGGTTGCCACATCAACATCATAACTTTCAAAGATAGGGACATAAAGAAACATTTTTTACTTTTAAATTTTAATTCTGGTATAGTTAACATACAGGATTGTATTAGTTTCAGGTAAACAATATAGTTATTTAACAATCCATACATTACCTGGTGCTCAGCATGCCAAGTGCACTCCTTAATCCCCACCACCTATATTCCCCATCACCCCACCACCTCCCCTCTGGTAACCATCAGTTTGTTCTCAATAGTTAGGAGTCTATTTCTTGGTTTCTCTCTCTCTCTTGCTCCCTTTGCTCACTTGTTTTGACTCTTAAAATTCCACATATGAGTGAAAGCATATGGTATTCGTCTTTCTCTGATTTATTTCACTTAGCATTATACTCTCAGCTCCATCCATATCCTAGCAAAATTTCTTTCTTTTTTATGGCTGAATAATATTCCATTATATATATATATATATATGTTTCATATATATGGAATAATATTCCATTGTGTATATATATATATATATTCCACATTATATATGGAATAATATTCCATTGTGTATATATATATATTCCATATATATATGGAATAATATTCCATTGTGTATATATATATATATTCCATATATATATGGAATAATATTTCATTGTGTATATATATATATATACACACACATATACATACACACAATATTCCATTATTCCATATATATATATTTCATTGTATTGTAGTTTTGATCTGCATTTTCCTGATGATGAGTGAATTTGAACATCATTTCATGTGTCTGTTGGCAATCTGGATGTCTTTGGAGAAATGTCTGTTCATGTCTTCTGTCCCCTTTTTAACTGGATTATTTGCTATTTGAGTTGTGTAAGTTCTTTATGTATTTTAGATATTAGCCCTTTATTGAATAGGTCATTTGCAAATATCTTCTCCCATTCTATAGGTTACCTTTTAGTTTTGTTTATCATTTCCTTCACTATGCATATGCTTTGTATTTTGATGCAGTCCCAATAGTTTATTTTTGCTTTTACTTCCCCTGCCTCAGGAGATAGAGCTAGACAAATGTGGCTACCAGAGGTCAGAGACATTTCTGCCTGTGCTTTCTTCTAGGATTTTTATGATTTCAGGTCTCACAGTTAGCTCTTTAATCTATTTGGAATTTATTGCTGTGTATGGTGTAAGAAAGTGGTCCAGTTTCATTCTTCTGCATGTTGTTGTCCAGTTTTCCCAGCACTGTTTGTTGAAGATTGTCTTTTCCCCATTGGATATTCTTTTCTGCTTTGTCAAGATTAACTGACCATATAATTGTGAGTTTATTTCTGGGTTTTCTATTCTGTTCCACTGATTGATGTGTCTATTTTTTGTGCCAGTACCATACTATTTTTTTACTACAGTTTTGTAATAGAGCTTGAAGTCTGGAATTGTGATGCCTCCAGGTTTGATTTTTTTTATTTGCTTTGGAAACTTGGGGTCTTTGTGGTTCCATATAAATTTTAAGATTATTTATTCTAGTTCTGTGAGAAATGCTGTTGGTATTTTGATAGGGATTGCATTAAATGTGTAGATTGCTTTGGGTACTATAGACATTTTAACAATATTTGTTTTCCCAACCATTGAGTATATAATGACTTTCCATTTCTTTGTATCATCTTAAATTTCTTTCATCAATGTTTTCAAAGTATGGATCTTTCATTTCTTTGGTTGGGCTTATTCCTAGGTATCTTATTATTGCTGGTGCAACTGTAAATTGGATTGTTTTCTTAATTTCTCTTTCTGCTGCTTCATTAGTGTATAGAAATGCAACAGATATCTGCATATTGATTTTGTATCCTGTTATGTTACCGAATTCATTTATCAGTTCTAGTAATTTTTTGGAGTCTTCAGGGTTTTTTATATAGAATATTATGTAATTTGTGAATAGGGAATGTTTTACTTCTTCCTTACCAATTTGGATGCCTTTTATTTCTTTTTGTTGTCTAATTGCTATGGCTAGGACTTCACTGGAAGTGAAGTTGAAGAGAAGTGGTGAGAGTGGACATCCTTGTCTAATTCCTGATCTTAGGGAGAAAGTTCTGTTTTTTCCCATTGAATATGTTGTTTGCTGTGGGTTTTTCACATACAACCTTTATTACGCTGAGGTATGTTTGTCCTCTAAACCTATTTTGTTGAGGGCTTTTACCATGAATGGGTGTTGTACTTTGTCAAATGCTTTTTCTTCATTTATTATAATAATCAAATGGTTTTCATCCTTTCTCTTATTGATGTAACACGGTGATTGATTTGCAAATATTGAACCACCTTTGCATCTTGGGAATAAATCCCACTTGATCACTTGATCGTGCTGAATGTTTGTTGTGTTTTTTTTTTTTATCCTTAATGCACTGTTGGATTTGATTTGCTAATATTTTGTTGAAAATTTTTGCATTGATGTTCATCATAGGTATTGGCTTGTAGTTCTTTTTTATTTTTTATTTTTTTATGGTATTTTTATCTGGTTTTGGCGTCAGGGTAATGCTGGCCCCATAGAATGAATTTGGGAGCTTTCCTTCCTCTTCCATTTTTTGGAATACTTTGAGAAGAATAGATATTCCAATGTTTGGTAGAATTTGCCTGTGAAGTTGTCCTGGACTTTTCTCTGGGAGTTTTTTGATTATTGATTCAGTCTCCTTTCTGGTAATCAGTCTATTCAAATTTTCTATTTCTTCCTGCTTCCGTTTTGATACGTTTTATGTTTCTAGGAATTTATCCATTTCGTCTAGGTTGTCTAATTTGTTGACATATAATTTTTTGTAATATTTTCTTACATTTGTTTGTATTTCTGTGGTGTTGGTTGTTATTTATCCTTTTTCACTTGTAATTTTATTTATTTTAGTCCTTTCTTTTTGTTTTTTTGATGAGTCTGGCTAGAGGCTTATCAATTTTGTTTATCTTTTCAGAGGACCAGTTCCTTGTTTCATTTATCTGTTCTACTGTTTTGTTTTGTTTTTAAGTTTTGATATATTTATTTCTGCTCTAATCTTTATTATTTCCTTCCTTCTGCTTTTGTTGTTGTTGTTGTTATTGTTGTTGGTCTTTTTCTAACTCCTTTTGGTATAAGGTTAGTTTACTTGAGGTTTTTTTTTTTTTTTTCCTTCTTGAGTTATGCATTTGCTGTAAACTTCCCTCTTAGAACTGCTTTTGCTGCAAGAGGATTTTTTTTTTTTTACCATTCACATATGTCAAAGTAATCTTGAAGCTTTGTATTTCAGATAACATATCATTAGACTATATATAAAGTAAATAATTTCTTTTTAAAATTTTTTAAAAGACTTTATTTATTTATTTGACAGAGAGAGCAAGCACAAGCAGGGGGAGCTGCAGAGGGAGAGGGAGAAGATTCCTGGCTGAGCAGGGAGCCCAATGTGGGGCTCAATCCCAGGACCCTGGGATCATGACCTGAACGGAAGGCAGATGCCTAACTGACTGAGCCACCCAGGTGCCCCTAAAGTAAATAATTTCTATATAGAAATACATAAATCAAATGGCAGGCAAGAGTGCCTGGAGATTTAACATACCTGTCTCAGCCTTTGACAGAATGATTATACAAAGTACGCTAATAAAGAAATTCTGGTCTTGGGTTTAGAAATCCAGGCATAAAATTTTGACACAACCACAAATTTGCTACTCTCAGTGGGTAGTTAACTTTTTAAAGCTTCAATTACCCTGCTTGCCAAATGAGATTAATATATGGCCTTACATTACAAAGCTGTTTGTTATAAGGATACATGAGAGAACTCTGAGTGGCTGTATGCTTGTAAGTTGAAGAAAGGACCATCAGAGGATTTGCAGCTTGAAAGATACTTAGAATTATTCCATAAACATAAGGAGGAAGGAAGAAATTCCCTTAGTATAAGAAAGGATAGCATATAAGAGACATGGAAACTCGGATGATATTTGTTCCTGTTGTGTTTTCTTTATTATTAGTTTTTAGGGGAAAACCCAGCATGTTGCAGATTTGGTGCAGTTGGAACACACCCAAGTGGGGGGAACAAATGCTGGGGAGACTGATGAGAGTATCTATAGTGGCTCACGATCCCAGACTTGAAGACACCTTCAGGCATCAAATCCTTTTTACCACCTAATACTTGTCTGCTTTTGAAGATACTATTCAACTCCTTCATACCTCAGTTTTCTAGCCTGCAAAATGGGGTACTAATGATTCCTAAAATGTGATTACTAATAAACTATATGCTATAGTTTCTTTAAAATGTTTGAAGAGGTACTACATACAACAAGCTCAGAGCAGTCCTTGGTGTGTGTCATATAGCGGTTGTTACTATTTATTGCTGTTGTTATTACCCCAAACAGGGAGCTATGGGCTTATCCTGTAAGTTAAAGGAGGCATTAAAGATGTTGCAAGGCAACACCAGATAGAATTTGTGATTCATAAGTAAACTCTGGTAACTGTGAGGAATGGGTCACAGGGGTATAAGACTGGAGGGCCACTTATGAGTCAGTTGCCTTTGTATTTCCTCATGATGAATAATGAGAATTGGGCCCATCTGAGATTTTATTTTGCTTTGTTAATTTTCCATCACAGATGCACTGCTTCAGAGTGCCATGAGGGGTCTAATGACGCAGGAGATCTCTAAAAGGCAGGTGAATACTTTGCAGCTGCATTGAAGTGTTGATCCTCCCCGTCTTTCTTGTCACTACATTCTCTAGGGAGTGCCCCTGACGGATGCAAACCATCAGCGTTATTTCTGGAAACTTGGTAAACATTTTAATCTTTGTGGCCTGATCTTGATGGAGAGCAGATAAACCAAGTCTCCCAGTCTGCCTGCCAAAAATCAATACCACAGAAAGAAATGAAAAGCACTTAAGTCACGCTTCCTGAATGGATACTCCCAAGAAACACAGGAATGATTTTTTCCTCAGAAAGGTTATCTTGGGAATTTGAGTCTTTTATATAGCAATGACAAATAGTTCAGAAAGGGGGATTAGCAGAGTCTCTGGGAAGGATAAAGATTATAAGGTTACTGCTGAGGCTGACAAAAATAAAAATATTTCTTTAGAAAGTATAAATTAGTAGAACTACTGTTATTTGTGAAGTAGTCAGGCCAATAGGATTAGGGTGATCCTCTTTGTAATGTACCAGAGGTGGTTCTTTATTTGATACATATTTTTGAATGCTTGATGGTTCCTCCCCACCTCCTCTAAAATCAGGTATTAAGCAGGTTATCTGAATCCAGAATAAGGCATTTCATTCATTTGATCAGAACATTGTGCAAGTCACTGATACCTCCCTGTTACTAAAACCTACTTGCACTTTTCTGTTTTTACCTTCCTTGACCTAGCCCATAGCTTATTTTGACAACACATCGCTACCTCCTGATAAGCATTCTTAATCCCACCCTCCAAAGCTGGACCAAAGGTCCTTATTATGTGCTCCCATAGAACTTCCTACTCTCTGCTTTTGAAGGCTTTATAACACTGTATAGTAATTATCTATTAAAAAAAAATTCTTCTAAAGCTATGAGTTCCTTAAAGACAGATCCCGTTGTCATTATATTTGCAGCACCTAGAACAATACCAAGTATATATATATGTGCTCAAAAAATATTTCTGGAAGAGAGAGAGAGAGGGAGGGAGTGAGCTTGTGACATTAAAAGGTTATTAAGTCCTGAGTAATTGAATTTTCAGAGAAGATGGCATTAAGTACATTCCACTTGAGTCTCCAACTGTGCTTAATTTCTTCCATGCTATGTTTAGCACAGAATTAAACACATTAATCATATAAATAAGGTTGTTTTAAAATATATGAATGAATTCGAATCTGCTTTGCAGTCTGAAAGGGAAAAAAACTTCATAAACCTCAATATATCTAAGCCAAACCCATGATTTTTCCTTCCAAATCATTTCACTGCAGTGTCCTCTAGTCCAGAGCAAGCATTGTCTCCATGCAGATACAGAAGACGCACACTTGATCTTCCTCTCCCTCTATATTTATCTCCAACTCCTATCGATCTTATCTTCTAAATATCTACTTGCTCCTACCCCCCACCACAGGATCTTTGCACATGCTTTCCCCCTTTGTTTGGAAAGTGTCCCCTTCCCCCACCCCAACTTCTACTTAACTCCCATGTTTCATTCAATTCTCTGGTCAAGGTATCAACCTCTCTAGAAGGTTTCACTGATTCTCTAGTTTTGGTCATATTCCTCTACCATATGCTCCTATATGTTTTTATG
This sequence comes from Ursus maritimus, assembly GCF_017311325.1. Classification (NCBI taxonomy): domain Eukaryota; kingdom Metazoa; phylum Chordata; class Mammalia; order Carnivora; family Ursidae; genus Ursus; species Ursus maritimus. The sequence continues at coordinate 68,327,262 of NW_024423453.1, forward strand.
AAACTTTTTTAACTGTAGAAATATTAACATGATTATTGGGTTAATATTTATCTCTTCCACTGTGCTGTAAGTTCAATAAAAGTAGAGACTGTCTACTTCTGTCCAACAATAGGTTACCAGTGGCTAGAATACTGTCTGCTCTCTATTTTTTTTGAATAGTGAATACAGCTTCAGAGATGAATAGTATGATAGTGCAGCTATCATGGATGCACAAGGACATTGCTATAGCAGTGCGTACAGCTAATTGATTTAGAATGATGTATCAGGGAATGCCTCCTTGAGGATGTGATCCTTGATCAAAGCACCTCAGTCTGATTATATATAAACATCCCCCTTTCCCCCTCATAACTGAACTCCAATGTGCTATGTGGAATCCTCTTTCCTATTGTGGAAACATGTCTCTTAACATCTTGTTGGACTCGAAGATTTTTCAGATATGTCCAATTATTGGAACAGTTTCAATCTAATGTTTATGACTTGGTCTTATTCATGAGAAAATGAAATAGCAAACTTGATTCAAAGCTCAATTCTTCAGATTCCTGCCCACATGATGCAAGGCAGGCTAAGCTTATCTCTAACTCCATTAGTTTAGTTAGGGGTGCTGAAGCATGGTATCTTCACACATGTACTCCTCTTTTCTGCATCAGCTCCTCCAGTTTGAGAGCACTGAGAAAGAGGAAGGAGATGGAAACCACCTTTCCAGTTTCACAGAAAAGAGGGCTGAAGGTAAGAACCTATATACTTTCCTGGGAATTCACACAGAGAAGCAAATTGAGGAAAGAGGATAAATTACACAAAGAAGAATGGAGAACAAATGTAAGATGATGTCTAATTGAACTGGTCATAGCCAGTGCAGCTGATTGCTTGTTTTCAAGAAAGGTCATACAAACTACTGTATCTTGAAGTTGTCTATATGAAGGAAGTGAGAGAACAGTTTATTCTCCAGCTCCCTTCCATGCTCTTTTCCTATTGATCCAAGCTTGCTCCATGGGCATTAACTTTCCACACCACCTGGTTGCATCAGTTGACTACTCCAGGTGAACACTGAGGATGTCAGAGCCCTTGTAAGTTCACTGTGGCCCAGTGATCTCTTTTCACTCACTGCAACTCCATGCGGAGCTCCTAGATCTGGGACCTGTGGTGATAGCAACAGTGAACTAACTCCATGATCATCAACAGTGCACACACGGTTGTTAGGTTTATTCTGTCCAGGAAACAATGTAGGCACAGGAACTAGGTGGCACATAAACAAGTTGGGTACAGTCCATTTCTAGTGCCACTTAGATACAGACTCTACTATGATGTCCACATATTACCTCAGCACAAGATGCCCTCAGTTCTTCCTTGAAAGGAAAGGTTCAGTGCTTCAAGGTGATGGTGGGTTTTAGTCTTAAAAAGGCTTAAGGAGGATAAGTAAACCTAGCTGGTTTCAGTACCAACCAGTCCTGGGATTTTAATTAATATTCTTCACTTTCCTCTCTCCACCACTCATTATACATTTCCCTTATTTTGGGATAAAAATTTAAATAGTCTGAGTTTCTGCCCTTGCGGGATAACACAAATTTTCATTTCTGAAGAATCTGACCCCTTACTTATCTTGCCCTGTTTTGGCATGGTTCTTAAAGTTGTCCATCTGTAATAGACACAGAAGAACTAAGGATGTGCCAACGACCCCTCTGTCTTCATTGTGTATCAGCAGCTCAAGGTCTTATAGTAATCAAGATCAATTATCTTAAGGACTACAGTGACTTTTCTCTTTGCCTCCTGGTCTGCTGGCATGGGGAGCCCAAAGTTGCCATGTTTAATGGCATCTTCCAGTTCCATAGATCCCTTATTTTATCCTCTGGGAAAAGCCTAAGATTCATGGAGAGAAGCACAAACTCTATAGGTGGGTCACTGGGAATAATGGGGATAAGGATCAATCCAGTTTCCACCATTTGTTTCTTGGACTTATTCACTCTAGACAGTGGGCACACAGTCCAGTATACTGGCTGTTGGTTCAGTGCATATACTGCAACCTGGATGATGTGTCCTGTCCTTAGCCCTGTAGGACATTGTTCCTGAATAGACACCTTAGCCCAACTTTTAATAGGCCATTCCACTCTGCCATTAGGCTACTGCTTCTGGTCAAGTACATAGTTAGACCAGTGAATCCTATGGTTATGTACCATTGTCACATACCCCTTGCTACAAAATAGTTTCTTTGGCCTGAGGCAATTCTGTGTGGTATACCTTGTTGACAGATGTGGCATTCTCAAAAATTACTGAAAATGGTATTGGCATAAGTACTATGTTCAGGGAAGGCAAACTCATATCTGGAGAACTATTGAATTTAGTAAGAAGAAACCACTGACAATTCCAAGATGAAGGGATCTAGTATCTATGATTAGATGACTGGTTGGTTTAAGAAATTGTACTTTTCATCACTTGGAACAAGCAGACAAGCATTTGCCACTCTCTCCCATCTCCCATAAGGTTGGTGTGTATGTATACAGTCATCTGTACTCCTACATGAAATAAATTACCAAATATACTGGTTGCAGCTCTGACCACAGGAATGATTTCCCTTCCCCACTGCTATTTAGGATCACCTTTGAGTGGAGCTGAAATGTAGGAGTCCGTTTCCTTCAAGTACCGACACAGTTCATAAGCCCATCTGCAAATGAGGTCAAGTTCTTTTCTCCTTCATCATTTGGTCACAGGAACCCCCAGGAGGCCAAAGGTATGAGTTGAGGGGTGGTCATTCTATGACATTGGTCGGTGACCTGAAAGTCTAGGCCACTTTTTCATGTTTGCTTTTGTCTTCTAGATTGGGACAGAGCTGTGTCCATTATTAGATAAAGTGTGTCCCAAATCCATAAAGGGACTGCTGGAAACTAAAAACCTCACCAATGTGTCATGGCCCTGAATATTTGTGGAATTTATCTTCTGCCCTCTGGCACATGTATGTCTCATTAAGAGTTAGTGTACTCACCAATTCCTGTTCATAGGTTCAATTAACATGTTGTCATCAATATAATGGACCAGCTTTATGTTTTTCAAAATGTCAAGACTATCAAGATTCCTGTAGACCAAATAATTACAGAGAGCAGGAGAGTTAGCAGAGCCCTGAAGGAAGAGAGAAAATATATGTTGCTGCTTTTGCAGAAGAAAGCCAACTGCTTTTGATCCTCCCTATTGATGGGAATTGAGAAGTAAGATTTTGCCAAATCAGATCTCCAGACCAAGTGTCAGAGACTACAATGATTCAGTTTGGTAGCTTCAGTTGGGTCTTCCCCCTGGTCAGGGTTACCTTAGTTCACACTATAGTACATCTGGGTCCTCCAGAGCCAGGGTTGTATGTAGTCTTCCTGGGCTTCAGTATTGCTTCTGATTTACTCCCCTTGTTGGAGGTGGGGAGTTTTATGGGCTTCCACTTGATCTTTCCCATCATAATAACCCTCCTTCTCAGATCAGGGAATCAATTTAAAAGGTTCCAATGGCAACGTATATCTATCCCAATTATTCAATTAGGAGACTGGTTAAAAGAAAAAAAAAGCCCAAAACCAAGGTGGGACCATGAACCCAATGGAGGCACTGTGAGACAGACTTAAAACAAAATTCAACTTTATACCACTCATGCATATAACCAAAAGCTCCTGATGACATTTTAGGTCTTCTGTTCTGTGGCTGTTCAGACCCATAATACAGTACTCACAAGGTCTGGGTAGACCACTTTTTACAGTGTATACTTTCCCTGATTAATGGCTGTAGTTTTCTTTGGAGAATAGTATGAGGAACATTAAGTGTATACATTTACAATATGTTTGAGGAAGAATTTGTCAGCTAGTTATGCCTCATCCCCTTTCTTCCATTGGCCAATTCATGCCCCATGAGATATTAATTCCCCTGTACTTCTGGGTTGGTGTCAACCAACCTTTGTAAGCAGTTATTGGGGGAAGCTAGATACCTGGTAGGTTCAATCCATATTTATAAGGTGGAACCATATTCAGAGTTCCTAGACCCAGAGTGATGGCCGAGGTAAGATCAGTGATCTGCCTCCAACAAACAGAAGCACAGCAGTGGTGTTTTCTAGGGCTGCCCTGGCCAGAAAACCATGCAAATACAGATATCTGGAGTAGATCATATGCTGGATTTGGTATACCATTAACGGGATTTTCAGGTCTCTCCTTTACCGGTTGTCCTTGCTTTTCTGTCCAACATTATCTAATTGTCTTACCTTCGGAAGAGCTGGTATTCAAATGCTGGCATATGTGAGGGTCTTTCAGAGATACATTGGATCCCCTTATACATAATTCTGTAGTGTGAGAGATTGAGTTCTGGCTCAACCCCTTATACACAACCTTTAGCTCCTCCCACCACTAAAAATAGGCCTTTGCTGGTGGGGGTCTCCTTACCCAGAGAAAGGGTTCAAGCTCATCTACTTTCCTGAGTGTTCACTCAACCCCCAAGAGAACTCTAGTGTTCTCTCCACATGAAACAGTGGGCTTGCAGGCTGCTTTACTGCAGGCCCTTCTCTGATCCCCTTCATTTCCCCCAAATCCCTTTTCATCTGTTTATGTAACACAAGGGCATATTGAAAGGGTTGCTGGATAATTTAATATTTAAAGAAGAACCAAAATTCAAGTTACCATTCTTTCAGTAACTCCTACTCTTGTCAATTTTCTAGAATGTTCCCTTCCTTGGCTTCTCATGGAAAGGGAGGGAATAGGCTCTCTCAAGGGATAGTGTTCTTTTCCCAAAGGCTGACAACCTACTCCTGCCCCTAAATCCTCTTCTATTGGCTCATGGCAGGAAGCTCTTTCTGTACTGGTGCCTCTCAGTAAACCTTGCTAGCGAGTGGCTGGATCCAGTTGCTGGTAGGTTCTGACCTCAAAGTATGAGGTCCTTTGTGTGTTTCTTTCCCTCGGCTCTGGGTCTTAGTCATAATTTCAGGGCAATGAAAATCATTTTTCTCAAGAACTTATATGCTCAACATAAATCTCCTTTGGACTATTCAAGACAAGTCTTCAATATTAAACTTCATATTAATGAAGCCACGTTCTGACTAGAGAAATGAATTGGAAAACTAAAAGAGATGTATATCATATTTGTATCTCAAGCCAATGAAGTTAATTTCATCAGTTGTAGATGACTTTTCAGAAGATAATGAGGTAAAGGATGACTGAATTCAAAGAGGAACAAAAGTAAATGATTTGGCCTCTGAGGTACGGCTTGCTGTGTTTACTTCTTATGGGAACCAAAGGAAAGAGTGTGCATGGGGATTTATTTACCTGTGGTCAATGCCCTTTCACTCTATGTTCTATCCCTCCGAGGTACCACTTTTTTGGCCCAAATTTCCCATCTTTCTCAATTAAAAAAATTTAAGTTCAATTTAATTAACAGATAGTGTATTATTAGTTTCAAAGGCAGAACTTAGAGATTCATCAGTTGCATATAACACCCAGTGCTCATTCCATCTTTCTTAATTTTTAACTCAAAGTGTCCTGAAAACATCACCGCTTATCACATTCTTAAATTTGCTAAGATATTTCATCAGGAAATCAAACTATTGTTGATTCAATGCTGAACATTAAAATTTGAGACTAAAATCCCTCATGGTTCCTAATCCCTTCAAAAGTCTGATGTGCTTTAAGCAAAGACTTGATCCTCTCCACGGAACAAGTGATGCCAAGCACTCCAGTACTGTTGTCTGGGATGACCAAAAGGTCTGATGTACTTATTTGATTTCTTCTTTTCCAGCAGGTCAGTCAAAAGGGAAAGCAGGGTTCCATACTAAAGAATAAATGTCCAATAGTATTAGACTGATTTTGAGTGACCTCTAACTTTAGTTTAGGTTTGAAGAACTGATCAGGACTTTGCAACTCCCATCTTGTCCTAAGGGAAGGATTATATTGTATGTATCCTAATGATATTACCTTTTGTAATTCCTAATTGCCTCTCCTAAGGCATAGATATTCTAAGTAGGCTTCCATATTCTGGGCTGAATGTCAACAATGTAAGAAGGTTAAATGCTCCAGCTGCACTGGGGTTGTTGACCTAATATTGGAAAGAGATTGGGGCATTCCTTGGCCCAAAGGGAAAACTTTACACTCTAACAATAGCAAACATATATTGATTTTGTACTGAATGCCAGGAACTGAACATTTTATAAGCATTATATTGATTAATCTTCAGAGTCAGACCTCTGGGGTGGATTCTATTATTATCTCTATTTCATACATGGAAAAATTAAGAGCAAGAGACATTGTTGCACGAAGTTATACAGTGAGTAGATGTCAGAACAAGGACTGGATTTAGGTCTGTCTGCTGCTGAAATTGATGCTCTTAACCATTGGACTGCATTTTCTCCTGGAATGCTGATAAAGCTGTCTTTGGCTTGACCTCTTTTCTGGTGCCACATCTATGTATCAGGACCTCTAACAGGTCTGGGTATAAAATAACTCTTGCAGAACCTAATCACACCAGGAGGCTATCTGTTTGGGATAGTTAATTAGCATCTGGACATCTAGGCTCCCCCAGCCTTCCTCTTAACCTTTGCAACATCATCCTTGCATCAAGAATACAGAGGGATGTAGGTCAGGAGGAGTTCCTTCTGTCAACTCTGTGGTAGACTTATCTTAATTTATCCTGATTCCAAAGGGAATTTTGTAAACATTGAGAGGATTTTTAGCTTCATCACTTGTAACTTCTGTGATCATGGCACTTGGACCATGAAAGAGCTTCATCTTATGTGGAGTCAGAATCTCTATTTCCTGTTCTATCGCTCATATTTCAAAGCCCTCTGCAATTAGCATGGTGACCTCTTCTCGCCTTCCTGATGGCAGCAAGGTTCCAGTATTTTCATATGGTCTTTTTGTGGCCTGGCTACTACATGAGTTACTTGGTTGTAAGACATTATTTAATTTTCTTATAGTAACTTATTTTATTTTCCTTGTGTTGGATATGAATCAGATTGTCACAAATGAAACCACATAAAACTAAATCACCACTTTCCCTTTATTTCTAATTTCCTTTTACTACAACCATTCCCACTCAGAAAAAGAAATTTTATCTGTCATTACTTACTTTCAATTTAAAAGTCTCTTATGGGTAATATTTCTATTCAAGTATTATCATCCCAATTACTATTCACAGCTCTTTTTATGAGTGCCCTTTTTTCTTACAGGTCTTTCTTGTTTTGTTTTGTAATTTTTCCTTCTCCTTTTATTTTTAATTTAATGGCAGAATAAAGGGCTTCTTCCCTTGATACCATGTTGTTGATACCTTTGATACCTTATATTGTTATGCTCTTATTGAGTCTATATTCTAAGAATGCTTATATTTTACTGCCTCAGAGAATTAATATGACATGATTAGGCCACTTTCCAGAATAAATTTCTTAGCAGGTGTGACTTACTCCTCCATGACATCAACAAAGCTTTGCCTCAGACCAAGCGCACAGCATATAAGCCATGGGAATTTGCCCCTGAGAAAGCTCTGCCTCTTTTCTTTTTCCCTTCACTCCTCTTTTTCCTTTTTTCCTCCCCAACAGGCATCCTCCACATATTAGCTCAAAAATAAAAACTTGGGGGAATTTTCCAGTAAGCCATCTATAAATAGGGATAAAATGTTCAGCCTTGTCATTTTGGTTATTGCTTATAGAAGCCTGCAGAGCCCCCAGCAAACTGCCCAGCAGCCTATGTTTCACGGGGTGAGGCTTAGAGCATTCCAAGTTTCAGACACAAAATTCAAGCCCAGGATCACAACCCTTACAAAGATTCTGCCACTGTCTGTGCAGTCTCAGAGGCCAGAGGCAGTGTGGTCTGTAGATGTTGGCATAAGCTTAGGTCTTGCTATGAAAACAAAAAGCCAAAAAGCAAAAAGAAAATCCAGCAGTATAAAGCAATGCAGGCTCATTTCTTGTTAAGGCTCCATACCCACTGTGGGCCAGCAGGACTGTGTTTATTGTAGCCACTCAGGGACCTAGGGTAACAGAGCAGCCACTTACTCGAATGATTGTCGCAGGCACGTCCCAGAGGCACTGGCTCTTAAAGCTTCTAATAGACGTGGCTCTCACATTTCATATTCAGCCACATGACGACTCCCAGCGTGCCCCCAGGAGAAGGACCAGGAGAACTTGGGAGAACATGACACGATATATCTTTTCTCTTAAGATTGTTGATTCAGCTTCTACTATAGTGTCAGTTCCACAAGGAGGAGAGACAGAGGGAAAATGGGCCTGAATTTTGGACTCAGACTCCCATATGGCTGATAAGTAGGACTAAACCCCTCGTGAACTATAAAAACTTCTTTTGGATCTCTGGCCTAAGGGTCTTCCCAGAGGGACCCTGGGGAAACTCATCCTTTCCCCCATCTCCCTGGCTTGTTTTGTCTCACTTTATGGGGACAACAGGGAAGGTAATCTAAGCACAGGTAAAATGCTGCAAGAGGCTGTCTTTCTTCCTGCAGGTTAGCCAGAGCCAATAGAAGCATCCATGGTTAGGTCTCTGCTTGGTAGCAAGCCAACCAACATTCCAGTTAGATGGGTGCATGCAGAGAGAAGACAGTCTGAAGACCTAATTGTTTTAATTAGGACACAAAACATGGTTTTAAAACTCTTTGCTGTAACTCTAAAAATGTCCAAATATGGCCTAAAGGACAAGATCTTTTTATCTCCCCTCCTGAAAGTCGGAGTGAATGGTGAGTGTGGGGCTGGAAACCCTCTGAAGGCCAGCAGTGGCTTCAGGTGAGGATCCAGTGTGACCCTTTCCTTTACATGGAGAGCTTCTCCAGGAAGGGGAGCCAGCTGCTGTAGAACCCTGGCTTTCTGTCTCCCTCTCTGTTGATCAAAGAACAAGCCCCTGCTGTGGCTCCATTTTCTCAGGACCCCTGAGGTCCTCTCCATTGCTGTGTAGTGTGGCTTGGCCTTCGTAAGGGATTTACCACCAGGCGGCCACCCCTCCCAATACCTGGTGCTGCTGTGGACATACCACCTCCCACTCTTAATCCTTAGTCTCAGGTTCTGGTTATGAAGTTCTTGTGTCTGTCAAGATCTGATCTTTTAGACAGATTTTATCTGTCAGATGACACCAATTAAGCACAATGATCTGGTAAATTACTGACTACTACTTGACTGCTGATATTCATATTCCTTATTAAAATAGCACTATATTCTGTCCGTGTTCATAGCAGAAACTTTTCACTTGAAGGGCCACTAGACCTCAAGCTTGGACCTGAAAACCCATGATTTCCTATTTACCTATTTGTTAATTAGCAAACCTACGTCACACTGGTAATAGCTCCTCATTCAATGCTTTGTTTAAGCCAATTTTTTGGAACTGTTTAAACTTTCCTTCTGGTCTATTAGACTCCAGGGTCACACTTAGCTTCTGATTCTGTTCAGTCTCATGGGATCAATGTTCCTTGGTACCTCTTGTACCCAACTGCCAAGGCTAATGAAATATGGGGCTAGAGGGAAGGATCAGAACAATCTATGTTCTAGGAGGATTTGAAAAACATAATAACCATTTTATCTCATCAGCATTACCAGTTGGGTCCCTGTGGTGGACGAATTATGGTAGCTCCCCCATCCCTGCCTCTCAGCTCATGCTTCTGTTCATGTGTTTGCTTATGACCTGTGACTTGCTCTTAACCAACAGCATATGGTGCAGGTGATCCATGATTTTTTATAAACATTTGGCTTGCTGGCAGATTCAAGTTTCTCTCTCTCTCTCCCCTTGCTAGCTATTTTTTTTTAAAGATTTTATTTATTTATTCTACAGAGATAGAGACAGCCAGAGAGAGAGGGAACACAAGCAGGGGGAGTGGGAGAGGAAGAAGCAGGCTCATAGCAGAGGAGCCTGATGTGGGGCTCGATCCCAGAACGCCGGGATCACACCCTGAGCCGAAGGCAGCCGCTTAACCACTGTGCCACCCAGGCGCCCCTCCCCTTGCTAGCTTTGAAGAAGCAAGGTGCCATGAGCCCCACAGCTGCCAGGAACTGAATGCTGCAAACAACCATATGGGCAGGGAAGTGGATGCTTCCCTGGCAGACAGCTTGCAGCTTTGTGAGAACCTAAGCTGAAGACCCAGCTAAGCCATATCCAGATTCCTGATCCCCACAAACTATTAGATAATATATGTGTATTGTTTTATGCTCTAATTTGTCATGCAGCAATTGAAAACTAATACAGTCCCCGAACATTCAAGAAAACTTTTGAGGGGGCCATAAATGTGTCTGGTCTGGAGCATCTGTTCTCAGTAGGGTGACAGAGACTTCTCTTAAGGAAAGCAAGCATTTGAGGAGTCATTCTGAGCTCTGAGGTATAGACACTTCCATAAACAACTTTCAAACCCACATCAACTCCTCTTATTTCAATGTGGGTGAAGGATATAAGAATTAGAGGTCACACAGTTCAGGTTCAGGCTGAGAAACCCATGAGTAGCCCTCGTGTCTTCTGGGGGCACTAACATACTTTTGAGTATGGTATAGAGGGACTCTTTACATCTGGAAGCTTTCTCACCACCACACTGTGCTCCTTATTCTCAAGTGGGTCCCCACTGGGCCAGGGGTGTAGATGGCTGTCTGTGGCGATTGCTGGTGGACAGCTCTCTTTCCCACAAAACCCCGGCTGGACTTTCAGGTCTAATATACCTCTTCATGTCACCTATTTATTCTGAATGGTGCTCTAATTTTCTTGCAATGAAGGCTTGTATTTCTTACAATGTTTTTCCATATATCACATAGTCAATTTTGCCTTGGCTTCCAAGGCTTCTCACATTATATGGCTTTTTATTGCACCTCTTTCACAAGTTCCTGTTTTTCCCCTGACAACACTTAGCACAAAATGAGAATGCAGTAGGCACACTGAGAGATCGACACATTTTCTCCTTCCTTCACCTCACTGCTGCTGCCCGAGTTGGTCAGGGCAGGAGAGGTCAGGAGAGGGCAGGAAAGGAAGGTTATGGCAGTTAGAATGTGGAGGTGATGGAAGGAAGGGAAACAGGGTTAATGGATTCAGAGAATTATTTTAACTGCATGATATAGAATACCTAAGTAAGAGTGGCTTGATGATAAAAGGTGAATTGTTTCATTTTTCCAGGGTTAATTCAGTGGTATAACCATGTACTCAAACACTCAGCTGCTTTCTACTTTCCTACTCTGCCATTCTTGGTATATGGATGGCATTTCTCCTCATAGTCGCAGTATGGCTATCATAGCTCCAAATATTAATTATGTCCTGATAGAGAAGTTTCAAATACAAGGAAGGGCAACTCCCATCAGTGTTCTTTTTTAATGAGTGGGGAAAGTGTCCTCAGAGGTCTGCTGCGGTCTTATATCTCATTTGTCAGATTACTTGACACATCCATAATACACTAATCACAGTGAGGAGAATGGAAGTATGATAATCGATATTCATCCCTCAAGCCTGGGAAGTAGCCATCTTCTTTGAGCTCAGGGGTGACTGACTAGCCAAACGAAGTTGGGGTTCTGCCAGCAAGAAGTATGTGGAGAGAAAGATATGGCTCTCGGCAGCCAATAATGTCTGCTCAGAATTAAGATGCAGAGAGGTGATGTGGTTCTTTTTTTTTTTTTTAAGATTTTATTTATTTATTCAACAGAGATAGAGACAGCCAGTGAGAGAGGGAACACAAGCAGGGGGAGTGGGAGAGGAAGAAGCAGGCTCATAGAGGAGGAGCCTGATGTGGGGCTCGATCCCATAACGCCGGGATCACGCCCTGAGCCGAAGGCAGACGCTTAACCGCTATGCCACCCAGGCGCCCCGAGAGGTGATGTGGTTCTTTTTCGTTATATAGGAAGTTGGTGGCAAAGCTAGATCTAGAACACTGGCCTCCTGTCCCGTTGGCATCATGATTTTTTCCTGTCTTTGTCTCTTCCTCTGTAAAAAGGATTGGGATGGTGCTTGCTTGAGTCCTGTGATGATATGCATCATCATAATAACCAAAAGAAGAAAACCTGCCTAAGGGATTACTTCATGTGGGATAATGAAACAGTAACCTAAAAGCCACAATGCGGTTTCACAGATGCTGCTGCCTGGATACAGGGAACACTGCTGACTTATTGCACAGCTTTGCTGGAGCTGTTTCCATGCCCACCTCTGACCAGCTGGTACACCTCATTCCATCCCTTTCCTTGTGTTTGCTGGCTCTGATGTATGTCTCCTGCAGGAAAGTGGGAAAAAATCCCTCCTGGGGTTTGCACTGCAGACCAGCCATTCAGCCCTTTTGCACCAATACTTCAGCAGAGCTGACGCATGCAGTCATTCCTTGCAGGAAGATGCTGGCTCCAGGCACCTCCTCATCATGCAGGACTCAGAGAAAGGGCTGGGCTCCTCTGGCCTCAAGAACTATCCATCAGAGCAGCTTGATATTCCCTCTGCCCTTTGCCTTCTAGAGGCTTGTGTGCATATTTTTTAATTCTACTGGGATGACAAAAGAGAGAAGGTGATAGACACCCACCCTTTGGTTGGCTCTGGGTAACGTGACATCATCCGACTGAGCAAATGGGCTAAGGAGGATTAACAAAGGAAGAGACGGTCTGCAGATAAGGCAATGACTGCAGAATTCTGAGTCAGCATATCTCCTCCTGGAGAGCGCTCAGGTGATCCTGGCCAAGGACACTGCAGGAAGGGCAAAGCGTGTGGTCGGGCACAGAAAATGGATGTGTTGGAAGCAGACTGATATTAGCTTTTTAATTATCTCCTCTTGGCTTCTGAAGATGAATTTTTTTCATGGTAAAGAGCCAGGAAGAGAAGAAAATGTTCTTTCTCATTTCCACAGAGCTAACCATGTCTGTACATTAACCTTTAGGATTGATTGAGATAAATGCCATTTCAACCCCTGATGCTTGTAGGTAGGATTTGAATTCAGCTGCCTGGCTCTCTGCAAGCTCGCACGCAGCTTCTCTCTTGGGGACACTGCATCCCTCAGTCACCTCAGGTTGTCAGAGACGAGGGGGACAGATCCAGTCACCTAGCATTAGCGTGCCCAAGACAAATGTGGGCTCTGGGGCTCAGGTTCTTATCCCTGTCTCATGGGTAGTTACTCAGGCACCACCAGGAAGGGCTTGTGCTCCTAAGTAGCTGTAAGGCTGTCTATGCAGCAAACCATGTGAGTGGGACTGGTCATAAATGTGACAGCAATTCAGAGGACAGATTTCCTTCTGCTGAGATTATCATGGAAGAAATTGATTATTCGATTGGGGAAGTAATAATGTTTAAAACATAATCATATCCATATTTTGGGGGGAGGTGAAAAATGAATAATTCATATGGCTTATTTAATTTAAAAAATGTACAGGAAGTTCATCTTTTTCTCATTAAAAGCAGCACCAGCCTCCAAGTCCCTTGGCTGATTTATTTGGAGTGGTGGTGGTGAGGGTCCCCATGCTGTGTATATGCAATATGGGGTGCCCAGTGGTGTTCCTTTTGTCAAAAGGAGGCATTTCCTCCTCAAAAGGATTTAACCATGAGAGACTATGGACTCTGGGAAAAAAACTGCTGAGGGCTTCAGAGGGGAGGGGGGTGGGGAATGGGATAGGCTGGTGATGGGTATTAAGGAGGGCACGTATTGCTTGGTGCACTGGGTGTTATGCCCAAGTAATGAATCATGGAACTTTATATCAAAACTTGGGATGCACTGTATGGTGACTAACATAACATAATAAAAAATTTTTATAAAAAAAAGATAAAAAATAAATCTAAAATCTGAAATCTTCTGTCAGGAAACAAAGAAGCTGAATTGGATTTTTTTTTAAAGCATCCAGTCCTCTGCCTCCCACCAGCCTGATAGATAGTCCTGTGGGTCCTGCCTGAAACAAATCCCCAGATGGGTTTTTACAAGCTTTTAGATTTGCAGAACGAAGATCCACCTTACCCCCACCCCTTTTCCTTTTTCCGGAAAGCAGAGCCCCTGATGTAGCAATTACGCAGCCTATAACTAGAGCAGTCTGTCCCACAGAAATGAAACGGTTGAAAAAGCCACCTCACCTTCCCTGCAAAGGTTTTCTGCTCTCAGAGAGACAGTGCACTTGCTGTACCCAAATGGATGGCCCAGGCCGACTGTCCTTTACAAGGGCATGTGAACAGACAGGCCCACCGGGAAAGAGTTCATTCCTTAGAGACACCGAGTTTATCTGGTACTTGGAGAAGTAGTTCTCTGCAGATATTAGTAATCTAATATCCCCACTTTTCAGGAGGGCATAAGAAAGGTGACTAAAACTTGCTTGCTCATGCATTTAATTCTGTTGGGTGTTGGGGGTGTTATGTGTTGGTTATTGATGGTTTAGATCATACCATGCACAACATACACTCCTGCATGAAAGCAACCAAGCTAAAAAGGAACAGCACAGAGTGAAGGAGAGAGGCAAAGGTCAATGGAGCTGGCTGCTCTGGAGCTGAAATCTCAGAGAGGCTCCCTCCTCCTCCTGCCTCAGAATGCAATTTGTACTCTGCGTCCTTGCTTGCCAGCTTCCTGCTCCTCCACTGCCTCCCAGGGGGAAGTGTAGGGTTGCAGACGGTTTCATTAAAGGCTTGCAGGCTGCCCATAGCAATTGGCTGGGAGGGTGGAAATGAGCGGCATGCTTTTTCACTGGAGGCTAGTGCTCGGAGGGACCTGGAGAGGTCGTGGCTCTCCAGTCTCCTTCAGGGTGGATCACGGGCAAATCAGGCCAGGTGGCTGACCTCTCTTGGATTCTTAGAGGACTTTTATCAGGGACCGAAGGGCACTTTGATGACACTTGCAGAGACCATTTCCTACTCTGAGGGCAGATGTATTTTATCGTGCATTCATGTTCTGAGGTCAGAGTAAAGCTGGTTCTCACGGACTGCAGAACTACTCTGACCAGCCTTTTCCTCTCCAGAGGCTCCAAGGTCATCACAGAATAAACAGGAGAGTGAATCTTCAAGGGACGAGCCTTGGATAAAAACTGACCCCCCTTGAAAATAGGGACCAAATGTCCCTCCTCCTTCACTCTTCCTCACCATTGTCTTGTCTCTTTCACTGGCTTAACTCCCTCTCCGTGGCCTCTTTGCTTCCACAGATTCGAGTAATCCCTTGCAGTGACTAAGTTGACTTTCCTTCTTGGGGAGTGTGCCTTATTTTCCACTGGAAATGTGAAGGTATCCATTTTTTTTTTTTTCCTGCATTGGAATTGGTTCTAACATGACTCTGAGAAAGCCTTTTCTGGCCCTTCACAAACTCAATCTTAGAGAATTCTGCTTAAACACACACAGATAAGAAATAACACCACATGAAAACATTTTCTAATTAAGACAATAATGTCTGACTGCCGTCCAAGTTGCCTTCAGAGAAAAATCCATCTGAACATCAAAGATAATATTGCTTTGAATTATTTACACCAATTCAGTTACATAAACATTTACAAATGTAGCAGTGCCAAGGATTACTGATGGTGAATGAAACAGAAATTATCACCGGCTGGAAACCTTTTTATTGTGAACGTCTTCTTATACTTGCATATTAATATTTCTCCTGATGTTTATCTCTTTGTCACTGTTACATCTTGGATCCATGTGGTCTCTCTAATCAGAGGAAGATGGCTTGAATGTCTTTAACAAAGCATTAGCATGATACTACATGTTGTATATAAGTTTAATATTGCATGAGGCCCTCAGTTTGAGGACATGTTCCGGGGTTCCATTCTACAAAAGAAAGATCCTGTTGGTTTGTAAAACTAATTTTTAAAAATGAAATTTCAGGGGTGCCTCAGTGGATCAGTCAGTTAAGTGTCAGACTCTTGATTTCTGCTCAGGTCATGATCTCAGGGTCGTGAGATCAAGCCTGTTTCGGGTTCCATGCTGGGTGTGGAGCCTGCTTGAGATTCTCTCTCTCCCTCTCCCTCTGCCCCTCCCCCATCTAAAAAAAAAAAGAAAAAAAAGAAATGTCAGAGAGCTCGGCATTTTAGATGTTACTATTTGTTTTTGTCTTCAAAATGAAATGAAACTAAAATAAGGAATAGAAAACCCGAGGAGCCTAGAGCAAGTTGGAAGAAGGCCCAGGTATCCTAGCACTCAGATCATTCTTTAGCTGCCCTGCTGGCCTTACTCCTGGTTGCAGGAAAAGCCAATGCCTTCAAACAAGGACAGCTGCCCAGAGATCTGGACCAGGCTGTCTTGGCTCTAGGTGCACACCCCAACATTTCTCTCCCTGTCACCCCATCAGGATATTTGGTGTGCATTCTGGTCCTTCTGAGCCAAGCACTAAGTAATTTGTCTTGTAGACAATTATCCTCAGGATGTTTGTTAGAAATGCCTGGAGCTACATTGGGGCTTTATCTTTGACAGCCCTGGGGAGGGAGAACAGAATGTGGACTTTAATAGATAGGAAAGAAAAAATAAAAGTGGATAGATACACTTTTGCTCCTCAGAGTCCCTCTCTGCCTGCGAAGGCCTGGAGTTCTGCACACAAGTGGGAACTGGTTTTTCAGTTAGGTGATGTCAAATTGCAAGAAGGAGAGAAAAGGCGATTTGAAGGACCACTATATCTAGACAATATGTTATCTTTGCCATTATGCTTAAGATCTTGTGATACTTAACCAGTCAGGTGTTAGAAATGCAGGTATAAATAGATTTGATTGTCAATCATAACTGGAATATAGGCGGGTGGCAGAATTTCAATGCATAAGAAAGACATTACTCCATAGTAGAGATAATAGTCAAATGACAAGTTCTGAGTCAAGAAGAAGAAACAAAGAAATTATTACAAAAAATAGACAATCATTAAGAAGAAGATAAAGATAAAAACCCTAAGAGGAAAAACAGACAATAAGCATGAGCTGGCAATTCAAAACAGAAAGAATAAATGCCCAATAAGTATGAAAAGTAATCAAAATATCATAGAATAAACAAAATGTGATCATTTTTTTCCCTGCAATTTTGGCAAAGTTTTTTTTTTTTTTAAGATGACCAGTTTTGATGAGACTATGATAAAAAGATAAACCCATTTTAGAGTGATAAGCATATATTTCTGCACACATTTCTTGGACGGTAATTTGGTAGTTTCATTAAAAATGTAAATAATGCTCAGTTCCTATTTTTTAGCAGCACAATTCAACTTCCGAGAATAATTCCCACAAAACAATTAAAGTTTCAGATAAAGATTTAATATAAATATGCTAATTGCAGTGTAGAATAGTGAAATATTGGAAACAAATGTCTGTAAGAAGTTAAGTTCAGACTGTCAGGTTATTACTTTGCTATAGAAATAAAAGACCCCCCCAAATAATAAATAAACAAATAATAAATAAAATAAATAAAAGACCCAGGAATGAGTCAATACAGCTTGATTCTATCACATCTTTTTCGAAGAAGACCAGAAGGAAATGTACTTCCACACATGTAAAAGGAAAAATCTCAATGCAAGGCAAAATTATACTTTAGCTGGGACTCTGATTCTGAATTTCAGATGGACTGAGATGTACAGAGAAAACTTTTATTATAACAGGTTCATTTGAATGATGCAGGGGGGGGCAAAGCCATATTCTTTGCCTTTTTCCCTGGGTATTCTCAGAATTTACCACTTCAGTGAGTCAAAAAATCCATAACCACTACACCCGCTGAAATGAAGTTGCAAGATAGCAAAAACAGAGAGTGGATGTTTTCTTCCCACTAACTTGCAACCTGAAACTATCTCCTTCAGATGTTCAGAGTCTTGTGTAACTTTTCCAGGCATGGACTCTACTTGGGAGAGATAGACTTACTTGCCTTGAAAGAGATAGGACCGGATCTTCCACCGCTCCAGATCTGTGTGGGCCAAAGTGGCTTCAAAGAAGACAATGAAAATAGCAATGCTAATGATCACCGAATTTCATCCCGTTGAAGCTTCATTGCTTGAACAATACAGCCTTAATTACGTTCTCGAATTTGAACATATCCCCTCCTCTAAGAGACATTAAATTTTGTGCTGAATCATTGAGAAGAATAGGATGAGGGAAACAGAGGGAACTTGATGTTACAGTGGGGGCCAAAAATGTTCACAAATTACATATGTCTTGGCACATGTATTTTTATGATGTCATAAGATAGGAGAAATGGAAGTATTTGATGGTATTTAATGTTTTTACATTATATGTGAAGTGCATTTACTAGGAAGTAGAAAATGATAAATTAAAGATGCTTATTGTAGACTCTAGAGTAACCACTAAAAAAGAAGCAAAGCGGTATAGATAGTAACCAGTAGAAGAGATAAAAAGAAACACTAAATAAAGATACTCATTGAATTCAAAAGGCAGCAGGGAAAGAAAGAAAAAGAAAAAATGAGATGAATAGTAAACAAGTAACAGTTTGGTGGCAAAGGCATAGGAATGGATATGCCATACAAACAGTAACGCGAAACAGCTGGAGTGGATATATTATTTCAGACAATGTAGATTGCAGAACAAGGAATATTATCAGATAAAGGCTGATGAAACAGTAAGACATAAATATTCTAAATGCATATTACAAATCTGAAACTACTTAAGGCAGAATAGACAAAAACACAATCATAGCTGAAGATTTCACCACTTCTCTGTATGTAGTTGATGTAATAAATGGATAGAAAACCCATAATTCTATAAAAAATTTGAACAGCCTGCACAGACATGACCTAATTGGCATATATAGAACACTACACTCAACAATAGAAAAATACATTTTCTTTGTAACTGCACAAAAACTATTCACAAAGATGAAACATATGCTGGTCCAAAAAACATACTTCAATAATGAAAAAGCTGATATCTACAGGAAATGCTCTCTCAGTACAACAGAATTAAATTATGACTCAGTAACAACAATATATGTAGAAAACCACCAAATATTTAGAAATTCACATAGTTCAGAATAACCCACATGTCAAAATATTAGGAAATATTTTGTACTATATAACAGTGAAAACACAACATATCAAAATTTGTAGTATGCATTTTAAAAATGCTAAGAAATGGCCCCGTGTTGGGCCCCTGCTCAGCAGGGAGCCTGCTTCTCCCCCTCCCTTAGCTTCTCCCCCGGCTCATGCTTTTTCTCTCTCTCAAATAAATAGATAAATAAAATCTTTAAAAAAATAAAAGTATTAAGAAATGCTAAAAGTAGAAACCCACATGCAAAAAATAAAATAAAATAATAAAATAAAATAAAATAAAATATAAAATTGTAACACCGGAGAAAAATCCAGGTGACCATGGCTTTTTACATACAACACCAAAAGAACAATGCATGAAACAAATGCATAATTTGGACTTCATTAAAATTAAAAACTTCTTCTCTGTGAAGTTTATCATGTAGATAGTGAAACAGGCCATAAACTGGGAGAAAATATTTGTGAACACACAGCTGATAAAGGATTGGTATCCAAAATATACAAAGAACTCTTAAAATGCAAAAATATTTTGGGTATTTAAAAACCCGAATAAAACACTTAATTTGAAAAGATCTATGCATCCCTATGTTTATTGCAACATTATTTACAATAGCCACAATATGAAAGCAACCTAAGTAGTCATCAGTAGATACATGCATAATGAAGATGTGGTGTATACACAATGGAATATTACTCAGCCATAAAAAATTATGAAATCTAGTCATTCATGACAACATGGCTGGATCTTGAGGTATTATTCTAAGTGAAATAAGTCAGATAGAGAAAGATAAAGAGCATATGATTTCACTTACAAGTGGAATCTGAAAAGCAAAACAAATGAACAAATAAAAAGAAGAATAAATGAACAAACGGAAACAGACTCATAAACAGAGAACAAACTGGCATTGCCACAATCTAAGGGGATTAAAAGGTACAAACTGCCAGTTATAAAGGAGTCACAGGGATGGAAAGTACATCATAGTGAATATAGTCGATAATATTGTAATCACTTTGTATGGTGACAGATAGAAACTACACATATCATGGTGAGCATTGCATAATGTATATAATTGCCAAATTACTATGTTAAACACCAGAAACAAATATAACGTTATATAAAAAAGAAACGTAACAATAAGAAAACAAAAAACCCAATTAAAAACTGGGTAAAAGACCTGACCTGAACAGACACCTCACCAAAGAAAATATACAGATAGCAAATAAGCATATTGAAAGTTACTAAACATCACATGTCATTAAGGAATTTCAAATTAAAACAACAATGAGATATGACTATACAACTATTAGAAAGGCTAAAATCCAAAACATTGACAACATCAAATGCTATGAGGATGTGGAAGAAGAGGAACTCTCATTCATTTCTGGTGGGAATCCAGAATGGGACAGTCACTTTGAAAGACAGTTTGGCAGTTCCTTACAAAACTAAGTGTACTGTTACCATATGATATAACGAATACATTCCTAGACATTTAACCAAATGAGTTGAAAACTTATGTCTACACGAAAAACTGCACATATCAGGGGTGACTGGGTGGCTCAGTTGGTTAAGCCTGGGTCTCTTGATTTCAGCTCAGGTCAGGATCTCAGGGTCTTGAGATCTCAGGGTCTTGAGATCAAGCCCAGCATTGGGCTCCTGGGTATGGAGCCTGATTGAGATTTTCTCTCTCCCTCTGCCTCACCCCCTTGCTCTGTCTCTCTATTAAAATAATAATAAAAAAAACTTAAAAACCTGCAGCTAATTCATAACAAACAAAAACTTGAAAGCACCCAAGATGTCCTTTAGCAGGTGAATACATGAACTGTAATATACCTACACAATAGAATATTATTCAGTGATTTTTTAAAAAAGTTATCATGTTACAAAAGACACAGAGAAAACATAAATGCATTTTTCTAAGTGAAAGAAGCAAATGTGAAAAGGCTACCTATTGCATGATCTCAATTACATAGAATTCTGAAAAAGGCAAAACTACAGAGAGTGAAAAGATCAGTGGTTACCAGGTGCTTTGAAAGGGGGAAGGTCAGACATAAAGGCAGAGCAACAGGGATGTTTAGGGCACTGGAATTATTTTCTACAATATTCTAGTGGCGGATATATGTCAACACCTACAGACTATACAACACAAAAAGTGAACCCTAAAGCAAACTGTGGACTTTAATATATAATGCTATTATATAACATATCTAATAATATAATATTACAATATATAATGTATAATATATAATATTTATATAGTATTTATATAATAGATAATAATTATATATAACATGTAATCATATTATATATAATTATTGTAATTATATAATTAATAATATTATATTATTATAATTAATATTAATGAATAATAGTTTATTAATATTGGTTCCTCAATTTTAACATATGTACTTCACTAATGTAAGATGTTAATAATTGGGTAAAATAGGGAGGAGGTGATAGGGAATATACAAGAACTCTGTATTTTCTGTTTGTATTTATGTAAACCTAAAATTAATCTAAAAACTGTCTATTAACTTAAAAAAATACTAAGGAAAAAATTAAATACTTATGTTAGAAAAGAGAAAAGGTCACAGAACAGTGATCTAAACTTCTATCTTGAGAACCCAGGAAGGAAAAGCAAAGTAAACCCAAAATAAATAGAGGATAGAGGAAAGGGAATAATAAAGATATCAGTGAAACGTATATGAATAAAATAATAAAGAAGATAAATTAAAGCAAAACGATTTCTTTTAAGACATTATTTTGGTTGATAAACTTCAAGATAGACTAATCAAGAAAGGAAGACAGAAATTATATATTATCATTATCAGAAATGATTGAGAGAGCATCATTTGATATACTATGGAATTGAAATGAAAATAAGGGAATATTATGAATTACTTCATACCAACAAATCTGAAATTTAGTTGAAGTTGGAAAATTCTTTGAAAGAGACAAATTGCCAAAATGAATACTTTTTAAATTAAAGTGAATAAATTTATAATCACAAGCCTTCCCACAATGAGTTCTTCGGTTTAGATGACTTCACTGGTGAAAACTAGCAAGGTTTTAAAGAAGAAAAAATATAAATTTTACATACTTAAAAAAGAATAGGGGAAGGGGCGCCTGGGTGGGTCAGTCATTAAGCGTCTGCCTTTGGTTCAGGACGTGATCCCAGGGTCCTGGGTTTGAGCCCTGCATCGGGCCCCCTGCTCTGCTGGGAGGCCGGCTTCTTCCTCTCCTGCTCCCCCCTGCTTGTGCTATCTCTCTCTCTCTGTGTCAAATAACTAAATAAAGTCTTTAAAAAATAAAAAAATAAAATAAAATAAAAAAGAAGAGGGGAAGAAAATCTCTCCAACCAATTTTATGAGGCCAGCATTTTCCTGATATCCAAATCAGACAAAGTACCTGCAAAAAACCCCCATAAACAAGCGATTTGTAAATCAAATCCAGAAATACACAAAAAGCAAGGCACATTATGACTAGGTAGATTTCATCCCAGGAATGCAAGTTTGGTTTAAAATTCAAAGGCAACTAGTGTAAGTCACCATACTAACAGAATAAATGGAAAAAAAGTAAATGCATGTCAACAGATGTGGATAAAGCATTTGATAAAATTCAACACCCATTCATCATCAAAATTCTTACACAACTGGAGATAGATAAGAATTTTCTCAATCTGCTATACAGCATCCATGAAAAACCCCACAGCTGACATCATAGTTCCTTTAAGATCTGGAATAAGCAAGGATATCTTTTACCACTTTTATTTAAATTTGTACTGGAGGTCTAAGCCATTATAATAAGCCAAGAAAGAGAGATAAAAGGCACATAGTTTGTAAAAGAGCAAGTTAAACAGTCTAAAACAGTTACTAGATCTAATAAGTGAATTTATCAAGGTTGAAGAATATAAGATCAAGAATCAATACCTTTTCTATGTGCTAGCAATACACAATTGGAAATCTACTTACAATAGAATAAAATGTGCAATGGCTAGGGATAAAATGAACACAAGGTGCTCAAGACTGCTATGCTGAACTACATAATATTGAATGGAATTAAGCACACTAAGTACTGCTGGCATCAATAAATGGAATGATGTATAACCTTCACGAATTGGGAGTCTCAATATTGTTACGATGTTCATTATTCTAAAATTGATTTCTGAATTTCAGTGCAATTCCAATCAAATTCTCTGCAGGCTTATTTGTGAAAATGAATAAGCTGATTCTAAAATTTATATTAAAATGTAAAAATCTATTAGAGCCCCAAAATTTTGAAAAAGGAGGAGTTCTAGTATCCTACAGTTAACTCTATGTAGTTATATAACTATAAATTACAGTTTGACAGTGTGACATTAGCATATGCATAAATATATACATTGATGGACTATGATAGTCTCCAAATAGGTCTTCATGTATGTATGCTCAGTAGATTTTCATCAAAATTAATTTGATGGGGGTGAGTGGAAAAGAATGGAAAGATTTTTTGAATTCATAATAGAACAACTTGGTATATGCATAGAAAAAGAATAATCCTCAACCCCTACAGCATATTGTTTATAAAAAGTAACCTGAAAGAGAACTGGATGTAAGATCCAAAGTTATTTAACTTCTAGATGAACAAGCAACAAGTCTTTGCAACCTTAAGATAGTATTCTTGTTAGCCATTGTTATGTAACAAACCAAATACAAACTGTGGCTTAAAACAACAATTTTAAATTTTGCCCACAAATCTCCAATTTGAGCAAGATGGCTCAACTCTCCTTCATACATCAGTCTGGGATCACTGAACTACACTGGAGTATCTCCTTCCAAAATGGCAAGTTGATGGTAACTCTCAGTGGGGAGCTCAACCACAGCTGACATCTTGTGGCCTCTGTCCCAATCCAGGGACTTCTCCAAGGACTGCTTCAGCTTTCGTTGAACATGATGGGTGGATTTCAAAGCCAGCATTCAAAGAGACATGGACTGGGAACTGCTAGTCCCTTCAGACCTGCGCCTAGCATAACTTCTGCCATACTGTATTGGCCAGGCAGTAGTACATCCAGTGCAGATTCAAAGGGAGGAAACTTAGGGAAAGTCATAGAATTTGCTCATATTTAATTTACCTCAAATGAGCAAAAAATTTCTTATATAAGGCACAAAAGGCACTAATGATATAAAGAAAATTTGATAAATTGCACCTTATTAAAGTTAAAAATTTCTTCACTTCCCACGATATCACTAAGAAAATCAAAGGGAGTGACATCACTAACATGGTGAAATAGCTCATTCCTGACTTCAATGTCCTTCACAAGAACAAGTAACAACTATTCAAGCATAAGACACCACTGAGAGAATCCTAGAACATGGGAGTGAGGCTGAAGCACGCCCCTGCACCACAAAGACCAAGGCAGACTGCATTGGAAGGGTACAGAAGTGGCTACATGTTGACCACTTCTCCCCTTCCTCAGGCCAGCACAGTGCCACACCACAGGGAGAGGTTTCCTCTAAGCCTCCAGCTCCTTCAGTGAGAAAAGAGAACCCAGCAGGGGGGACAACTGGTACCTCCAGCACTGACATCCCTTTGCGGGAGCTCCCATTCTAATCTCACACCATGAGGATTGCAGGAAATCTGTGGGGCTCACCACTGGGAATCTGACTGTGACAAAGAAGGGGGGAAGGACTTGAAACAACCAGAATATGGATCTTAGCAGACTGACTTCATACCTGCTGTGCTCAAGTAGTGATCCCAGACAGGAATTTTGCTCATCTGCAGAATCAAGTTAGGGACATATATGGCCAGGACACTTGGTGGGGTGCAGATCTGCCTGATTCAGATCCTCAAACAAGTTTTGCAGGCTCTAGAGCCTGGTTGTCCCATGCCCAGAAAAAATGCTGAGTCATACCCATCAGTGGAATGTCTCCTGACCCCATTTGACCAGAAGGGCTGGTGACAACTCCTGAAGCTGTGTGGCCCAACTGCACTCCAATAGAATTTTTTACAGTACTAGAAAAGCACTCCTATACCTTCTGTGGAACAGCAGAAGTCCTCAAATAGCCAGAAATCCTGAGAAATAAAAACAAAGCAGAAGGTATCACACTTCCTGATTTTAAGCTATACTATAAAGCTACAGTCACCAAAAATAACGAGTGGGCCTGCATCAAACAAAAATGTTTTTTGCACAGCAAAAAAGCAATTATCAACAAAGTGAAAAGATGATGTATGGATTGGGAAAAAATAAGAGAAAATTGTTAAAGAGCTCATACAACTGAAGAGAAAAAACCCCAAATAACCCAATTAAAAAACGGGCAAAGGGCATGAATAGACATTTCTCCAAAGAAAATATATAAAAGGTGAAATAAATGAAAAGATGCCCAACATCACTAATCATCAAGGAAATGCAAATTAAAACAACGAGATATCACCTCATGCCTGTTTAGAATGGCCATCATCAAAAAGTTAGGAGACAACAAGTGCCTGCATGGATCTTGAGAAAAAAAGGCGTCCTTGTGCACCGTTGGTGGGATTGTAAATTGGTACAGCCACTGTGGGAAACAATATGGAGGATCCTCAAAAATTAAAAATAGAAATACCATATGATCTGGCAATCTCACCTCCGGGAATATATCTGAAGAAAATGAAAACACTAGCTCAAGAAGATACCTGCACCCCTAGGTTCATAGTAGCATTGTTTGCAATAACCAAGACTTGGTGAGTTGATAAAGAAGTTGGTAAATATATATAAGATGGCTGAATAATACTTCATTGTATATTATTCAGTCATAAAATAATGAGGAAACCCTAAGATTTGTGATAACATGGATGGAACTTAAAGGCATTATTCTAAGTGAAAGAAGTCAGACAGAGAATGACAAATGCTATATGATCTCACTTATATTTTCAATGCAAGAATAAAGCAGGTAAAATTTAGTTCCTGACAATTTACTTGTCAACCATTCCTAACAGCTTATGTGTTCACTTACTAAATAGATACTTACTGGATTTGAGAAAGAGTAAAAGTTATAGGTTTTATAAAGTTATAGTCTTTACATTTCCATCTGTGGGATTGCATTATGTAGGACAGATCACTCAGTATTTGTGGGTCTTAGTTTTCATTTTTCAATCACCAGGGCAGATATATTTTTAGCACACAGTGATTGGAATTCAGCAGGTAGTGGAAATGGAATCTGTACCTATAGCTTTTTTAGGCTAAAACAACAACAACAACAACAACAACCATCTCCTAACTATTTGAAAAATTGTAAACATTTCCTCTAAGATGGAAACTTTGGAGAAAATTGACCCACTGATCTGGGGGGAAAAAACCCTAACCCTTGAAATAACCCTTTCACTTGGGTAAGATAAAACTAAGTTCCCACTTATTCTCATAGAAGACCTGAATCCAATGAAATATTCCAAATATTAATGGTTCAGCCTGAAAAAGGGAGCATTTTGCAAAGTAACACAAGATGGGTATCCCTTTTAACTAAGCCACATTTTTGTAGGTCAAATTCATAACTGGTAAACTTTCCTCTACATTTAGTTTGGTATCTCCAAACTTCATTTCCTGTTTCTATGTAACTGTGGTTGTGGTGATCTTAGTGCTATTTTGTTTCAAGTGATGCACAAGCTGAGATGGAGAAAATTATGAAAAGGACGTGAGAGCGTTGATAAGAAATAGAAGGAAGCTTCAAAAAGGAAACTGATCTAGAAGTTTCCCAGCATAATGTTGAATGCATTGTGAAATTACAGACTTGGTTTTGTTTGCAACTGAGTAATTACAACCTTGTAGCAGGGTGTCTGGTGCAACCTGAGAAGCTTGGTGGAGGGTGGAGCAACAGCTCAGAGCCAGAGGGGCTCAGCTGCAACAAAACTGGTTTAAGCAACGTTTCAGTGGTCCCCAGTGATAAACTCTCCAGTTCTTCCAAAACATTACAGCAGCCTTCAGTGTTTCATTTCCATTTTTTAAATGAGACAAAAGAATTTCTACTTACAAATTTAACAATAACTAATTTTGAAAAGATGAAATTGGTCAAACACTGCATTAAACATGCTGGGGGCTTGGACCACTGTGACTTGGTTATTAAAGTGAAGTAAGACTCCATAGACTGGTTTAATTTGTGCTGTTTTCTTGTAGCTAATAATATATAAATAATGGATTATTATTTGATACATAATATACTGTGAACTATTGTTTTATAGGTAGTGATGACCAAATGTCATTTTAATAATGATGATAAGGTAAAACTGGTTAAAACTTGGTGGAGAAATCTAATGTTATTGGCAAAGACATTGGGTGTACTTTATTGTGTAAATCGCTTTAATTTTTTATATTTGACAAAATGATACCAGTTTTGTGAGGATGAGCCAGATATTTTGCCTTAATCATCTAAAAGGCAAAGTATTTTCTCTTGACATTATATCATTATTCATGAAATAAGTTAACCTCAATTTTAAAACAGTGAAGAAAGGGCAAAAGTACATGGAACCCTATTGAAATTCATGCTTAGTCTATTTATAAATTCAGTGCAAAATTCAGCATAGACACCTACTTAGACTTCAGATGCATTTATTTCATCCAACTTAGGCGTGGTTAGTAAGATAAAAATAAAAAGTGATATAATAATGTTAGCAACAGCTGTGGGTTCTGAGTTTTATATCCAATTGACTTTGGATTGGATACCAGGAAGCATGCATAACACCGAGATCATATAAAAATATACAGGATTAAGACCCTGAACAACCAAGTCCTATTCCAAGTTCCTGTGGTGATGTGCTTTGTCATCAGCTTTCATCTCTTCCTCTTCCTTTTCCATCATCATCCTAATACATTAGTGGATAACATTATTTGCAGCTGCCTATGGCTTATAAATTGACATTAATAACAGCACTTTGGAGCTGTAAAGTAGAACTGAATCCTCAGTTTATATACTTGGAAAGAGGAAAGGAATGAAACATTTGGCACTTATTAGGTGCCAGATTTTACAGCTTGTAAGAAATACATTTTCCCATCTTACACAAAAGTCTTCAGAGAGGTTAAATTGCTCAATGACACATAGCTGGTAAGTGCCGGTAAATCAGAGATTTTTAAAAAAGTTATTCTGGGGCACCTGGGTGGCTCAGTCAGTTGAGTGTCTGACTCTAGGTTTTGGCTCAGGGTGTGATCTCAGGGTCCTGAGATTCTCTCTCTCCCTCTCCCTCTGCCCCTCCCCCACCTTTTGCTCCCTCTCTTAAAGAAAATAAAATCATTCTGTCCAATTCTACAGCCTGGGTATCGCCTGTTATATCACTCAGTTTTCCATGTGATTTCAATGGCTAGATAAACCTGCAAATGCTATCCTATAATTTATTGATAGTGGTGAACAACGTTAGTCAGAAAGAAACTACAGTAGCCACCCCCTATCCATGATTTCGCTTTCTGTGGTTTTAGCTCTTCACGGAAACAGTCTGGGAGCAGAGGATCCTTCCTCTGATGTACCGTCAGAAGGTCAGTAGTAGCCTAACACTGTGTCACAGTGCCTATGTCATTCACGTCACTTCATCTCATCACATAGATGTTTTATCATCTTACATCATCACAAGAAGAAAAAGGAAGAGTACAGTATAAAGAGCTATTCTGAGAGAAAGATACATTCACACAACTTTTTAATAGTATTTCATTATAATTGGATTTTATTACTAGTTATTGCTGTTAATCTCTTACTATGCCTAATTTATAAATTAAATTTTATTGTAACTGTGTGTATGTAAGAAAAAACACAGTATAGAAAGGGTTTGGTACTATTGGCATTCTCAGAGATCCACTGGGGGTCTTGGAATGTATGCCCTGTGGATAAGGAGAGGGGAATGACTGTATGGGAAATAGATTCAGTGCCTATTGCAAAGACATACACCTGGAACTGTGAAATGCAAGGAAGGACTATGCAGTGTTGGAAGTGGAGTGTGAACAGAGCCATGTGTAACATCGTAGACTGGCTCTGAGTGCAAGTTCAATACTACAGATTATGACTCAATGTAGCAGATGGGTTTTTAGCATAGCATATGTATCTTTCTAGGCACTTTCACCTATGTTATGTTTTAGTTCTCATAATAATAATGACACCTAGGTTGGGCAATTTATTCATTTTATCACTGAAAATATTGTAATTGTCTGATTTGGATATTAGGATAGTGCTGGCCTCATAAAATTGGTTGGAGAGTTTTTCTTCCCCTCTTTTTTTTTTAAAGAGTGTATGTAAAATTTATAGTATTTCTTCTTTAAAACCTTGCTAGTTTTCACCAGTGAAGTCATGAACTGAGGAATTCTGAAATCCAGAAAGTTATACATCTAAGGTAATTAGCTTTTCTCATGTTTCTGTACAGGTTGTTTCTTTTTTTTATTAAAAGATTTTATTTATTTATTTATTTATTTGGGGGGTCGTGGGGGAGGAATAGAGGGAGAGGGACAAGCGGACTCCACACTGAGCATGGAGCATGACGTGGAGCTCAGTCTCACGGCCCTGAGATCATGACCTGAGCTGAAATGAAGACGTGGATGCTTAATTGACTGAGCCACCCATGTGCCCCTGTATAAGTTATTTCTATTACATTATGGAATTCTTATATTTAAAGTTTGGGTATCAAATGAGAATAGAATTTCTTGTTCTTTGGCCATCTTGTTTGAGAGAGAGAAGTTGACTAAGATATACTTTGAGCTGAATAAACCTTTTTAGTTAGTACACAATTCCTTATCCTTTTATCCTTTTTTTTTTTTTTAAATCCCCACTGCCAAAAGAAGCTGACTGGTTGGCCCTGGGTATTTCTCTTAGCTAGTACTACCAAATCTCAATTTTGGTCAGGAAGCATAAATAGCACTCAAGTACTTACTAAAATGAATGCCTAATGAAGTATTACAGAAAGAAAGTACTAACATGTTGAAGCATTACTTTGTTAGGCGTTTTTCATATATCGCTTTATTTCACCTTCATAGTCAGTGGTTCACAGATCAGTGATTAGATTTATCATCCCCATTTTATAAATATAGAAGGGAAGCTCTGAGGGATTAAGTAATTGCCCAAAGCCACATGGCTTGGTGTTACAGGATGAGAAACCAGACCTTAGTCTGCCTATCTTCAAGCTCATGATCTTTCCAGATTAGCTTGAAATTTAGAGTATTTACATTACTTTTCTATCCTTCTACGCTACTTTGCCAGTCATGAATCTCACATTCATGAGTAATCTCTTAATGCTCTTAGACTGCTTTGGGCTTTCTTGTCTTTCTATGGACATATTTTGTTGCCCTGAAATAAACTTCCTGCTTCTCACTGCCTGTTGAAATCCCATCTATCTTTGAGGTCCAGCTGAAATTTCATCTCTCTGAGAAAAGACTTGAGAAAACTGAAACTGGAAGTACGTTTGCCTTCTCTGGACTGTAGTAGAACTTGGTTGTACCATTTGAGTGTCATTTGTTGCCTGTTGCTGTTCATTACGTTTTCATTTTTAGTTCAAGGTTTTTGAGGGCAGGGACCACACCTATTAAATCTTATCTCAATGATAAGAAAGGTACAGGGTAAATGTTCAATGGACATTGTTTAAAATCTAGTTGAGAATGATTAGTGAACAGCTAATTTGGCCCAGATAAATACAAGACTGGACTCTACTGATAATCAGTGTTACCTCATTTTAAGTATTTATAGCAACACCAGCTGAACTAACAATGTTGTCAAATGAAGTTCTTCCAATCCTGCTTGAGTGCCATAATACTAGTGGTTTGTCTTAGTCCATTAATTGTATTCTACATGTGGATATTTATAAAACTTTTAAAATTTCTATTTTTTAAAAAAGTGAAGTAAACTTTTTCCTTTCTATTTTTGTTAACACTATTTCTTTGCTCACTACATTTTTATTTCTTTTCTCTCAAGCACTCCAGCTCCCGTCAAAACAATCACAAGTGGACCTAGTCTGAACTGATGAGTTTAATGTTTTTTTTTTTTTTTGCAAATCCTTCTGGTGTGGATTTAAGACATGAATATTTTAGGCTTTGTTACACAGAAAATAAAAAAACTTGTCTTATAAAAGTAGGTCTGAGAATTGAATCAAATTGCTAGCAAATAAAGGTGAACTCGCTACCCTTACCTTATGGCCATTTCCCAGAATGTGATATATAACATGTGTTTAATGTATGTTTGTTAGATAAGTGTAGAAACCTGAGATTTTATAAGTGATCTACTGAATGTCACATCTGCAGAAGAACTGAAGTGCTCTCAAAATTCTTTTTCTCCTTTCTTATCTCTTTGTAGTTAGGTCTTAATAATGAAGCTTAGGGCTGGAGGATAACAACTCACTTTTAAGAGACCACTCTAGGCATGTGGAATGAAGCCAGTGGTTCAATTACCAAAGTGGAAATGTGTCTGATTGGACTCATTTGGTCTTCAAGGTCCTCAATCATCTTAGATGACTTATGACGTATTGCAGTTGGAACCTCAGAGTTTCCAAAGGTTAAAAGCACTGATGGTGTTCAATTAGAACTTCTCATGTTTTAAAAATTGAATAATACAAAAATTAAGCTTCTTACAACAGTGCAGTGGCACTAACTTAGGAAACGAGCTGAGAAAACTAATTTAGGCTTTCCAGTAATCTTGAATTTGCTGCCTATTGGGGGAAGAATCTGAAATTTACACATTCAATTAACAAATTAATACAAAGAAAAAAATTAGAATTGTTTCTAATTCACCCTTGTTCCTAAGAAAAGCTCCTTATTATGTGACACTTAGATGATACCTTTTTTTTTTTTTTGGAAAGTACTATTATCCCATTCAATTCATCATAATTTAATGCTGGGTCTTATTTATTAAAGTGGAAATGAAACAAGAACAATTTCTTTAGATTTATAAGACTAAATTTTAAGCAACACATCAACTGAAAATGATCTAACACGTTGCTGTGGTGAAATTCTATGTGGATCCTTAGCTTTCATAAAACAGAACTTCATGTAGACAATATCCAGCACAAAGTTAATTTATCCAACACATGTTTGGGTGATCTTCTTTTATCATTTAATTTAAGTAGGAGTAATTAGTTTGCTATAATGTAAACACGATGATTTAGTAACTTGCCGTATAGCAGTCCATGAAGTCCTGATCAACTGCTTTTCTTTTTGGTCAATCATTCAAGGACCCAGTTTCCTTCCATCTGTGGCTTTGCCTTCCTCTAAGGCCTCAGAGCACTTTGCATTAAGCTGACATATGGGTGAAAAAGAAGGCAAAGAAGGCCCATCTACTTTTTAACCACATTGGCCACATTATTTCCACTCCTAGCCCATTATCAAGACCTAGAACATGTAGATGTTCTGGGTGTCCCAGAAGAGAAATTGGGCTTGGTAAACAGCTAGCCCACTTATGCCATATTTTATTTTTGAGTTACTTAAAAATATTTTTTTGTTCCACACATACCTCTTTTACATACTGTCAGATATCTGAAATTTTACAACTAAAATCTATTTTTAAAAATTTGACTTGAAATTATGGTTGGTAGTGAGAACTATGGACACAGAGGAAGATCAAAGACAGACATGATGCTAGGAACATACTGATGTAATGAAATATAGCAGTATGACTTTGGCTCAACAAAGCAGGCTGACTCCAAACATGATTAAAGTGATAGTAAAGAATTAAGACAAACAAACAAAGAGCAAACAAGGACAAAAGAAAATAGAGTATTATCCCTAACATTTTGGGTGGTGGACTGTTAGTAGAGAAGAGATTCCAACAATTTTGCAGAAGATGGAAGGAAGGTAGAGGACAGATGGCTCATGAAGTAGGGTGAAGGAAATTGGGCTCTGAAATATATGGGCTGATGGGGTCAATGGAGGCAGGAGCAGCTCTCCTTTGTAGTGCTGTTGAACAGTGGTTCTCAAAGTGAGGTTCTTAGATCATCAGCATCATTGCCATCTGAGCACTTGTTACAGCAATAGTAACTCTCAGGGCCTACTCAGATCTATTGAATCAGAAGCTCCAAGGATACCACTCTGATTGAAGCACTGCTTAATAAAGACCTACACATTCTGACACTTATGAGTCCCCAGCCACTTGCCGATGGCTCTAAAATGAAGTCGGTGGGTGGATTTTCTACTTATATAAACATATCATTCAATCAGCATGAGGGAAATTTGGAATATTATAGGAAAAAGGTGAAGAAAAACTAATAGAAAAAAGTGACCCTAGCAGAAATAAAGATAACTCAACTATAGAGCTATGAAATAACTCAGTGATCTCAGAGAGATTATGGAAAATATCATCTCTACTAATAAGATAAGATGAGCCTCGAAAAAATAGTTAATTAGAGACTAAGCAATAACACTTCACAATTAAAACAGTAAAAATATATCAATTCCAATTCATAATTGGATATGAGTCTTTTGAAATTTTACTAGCTACAGAAAAAAAGACAAGTAGAAAGAAAAGGTAAATGAAAAAATGAGAGACATAAAAGACCAAAACTGGAGGTAAACATTTAACTAAGATGAGGTACAGAGAAAATACAAGGAAACTATAGAATAAATACTAAAAGAGAAATTTAAAGAGTTGAAGAATAAGGGCCATCAGACTAAAAGGGCTCAGTGGGGAATGTAAAGCGCCATGAATTACGAAAAGATTTATACCTAGACAAACCACTCTGAAATTTTAGAATGCCAAAGTAAATGACCTGAGCCAAAGGCAGGTGCTTAACCAGCTGAGCCACCCAGGTGCCCCATAGAATGCCAAAGTAAATGAAAGATTCCAAAAGCTCCCAGGAAGAATAAACCAGGTCACATACAAAGGAATAAGAACTAATGTTAACCTCGTATTTGCAATACTGAATACTTAAAGGAAGTGGAGAAGTGCTGTCAAAGTTCTGAGAAAAAATTTTCAAAGATATCTTCAAAATACCAAGTCAAATTCTCAATCTGGATGAGTAAAGAATAAAGACATTTATAGAAACTAAGGAGTTTACTTCCCAAAGTTTCCTAGGATATTATTTAAGGATTTATTTCAGCAAAATGAGGAGAGTACATAAGAATTTGGAAGACATGAAATCCAAGGAAAGACAGCTTTAGGGTAGGTGAGAAAGGCAGTAGTCCCAAATGGCAGCTTGGCAGCAGAGCTGGAGAATGAGAATCCAGACAAAAGTAAGAGAACAGAGGCTCCAGAAGGAAGTCATTTAGCAGGAAAATGACATTTCATAGATTTGATATTATGCTCAAGAAGACAGAACTACTTAAGAATGTAATAAAGGCAAGCAATGTGAAAGAATAAGAAGACAATTAAAAACTCTGGAAAAAATTAAAAAGTTATACAACTAAGCAAAACCAATAATAACTGACTACTTGGCTCTGCAGTGAATGGTACCTAGAGAGAAATAACAAACAAAACATGGTCAGCTGACTTTCTGCTTTTATAATCAAACTATAAATAAAGCACAGAAAACAGTTACGGCCTTGCAAAGAATGCATATATTATCAGACTTGACAATTTAAAGGCAAGTGATGTTGTTACAAAAAGAAATATAACGGTGTACATTTAAAGTTACAAAAACAATTTTAACAAAAAGCAAAAAAGTAGGGAAAAAATCGTATTGGCAGGAAGGGGAAGGGAAGGCCTGGGATGATATAAGAGAATTAAGCCTCATGTCAGAATAACAAGTCAATAGATGTTATTCAAATTAATGTATCAAGAAATACAGTGAAAAAGCAGATAATTTAAAGACTGAAGGTGATCATCTGAAATATACTGTTAGAAATAGTTTTAAAGTTTAGTGTGGTCCTTGTAAGAAAAACTAGAGATAAAGTAGCACGGGGCAAGGAAGTTTTACTTTTCATTTTAGTCTCTATTTGATTTGATTTTTCAGATCATATGAAGGAATCCATTCGGTCAAAAATTTAAAACATAAAAACACTTATTTTTTCTTAGTGTAAAGGACACTGTTGTTTGTATACTCTCTATTTATTCCTCCTTCTTCCTCTAGACAGAGCTCTGGATTTATTTGTATAGCTGTTTCCTCCATGCAGCTGTGGGTGTAGGAAAGATGACTTTATCTCCAATTATAGGGTACATTCTCATTCATCTAAATTATAGTAATTCCATTTCTCTAGTAGATAACTGCACTGAGGTTATTCATGTGATTTCATTCTGGCTAAAGAGATAAGAGGTGTGTATGTTGGCAGCTTTTGAGAAAAGATTCCTTATCTTAAAAAGCTACAAGGAAAAAAGTATTTTTATTCCTAGATGTGAGTCTTGAAACTGTGCAGGTGAATCTGGCAGCCCTGAGGGCAAATACTTTGGGAACAAAGCAGAGGTGCTGAGGATGTTCAAGGAGAATGATGGAAAGAACCTCAGTCTTTGATGAATTTGCCAAAATAATGAAACTATCTACTCAGCAACTCTCCTAAATTATGGAGTCACTCTTTCTAAGGGCCTCTTATTATATTTAATAATTTTCCTTGTGTTAAACTATTATGAATTTGATATTCTGTTAAAGACCTCCTACTATCTATACTTAGTAGACACACACTACTGAGACTTGACCCATTCCTGAGCTATGAAGTTTGGGGATTATATAAGGTGTAGGGTCAAAATGTCCATAAACTCAGAACATCATAGATTTAACATATCTGCATTTACAATAAACTACATATTCATTGTAATTTAAAATTTGCTTGAGAAGAATCTTTAGAATTTAACATCTGAAAAAAGGAAATTTGATCAATCAATCATTTTTACCTTATATGACTGAAGCACCAGAAATTACTTCTGCACACATTATCTCATTAAAATCCTCATAACAACCCTAAGAGTTGAATTTTTGGTTAAGAGAATTGACTCCCTTTTATATCCTTGGCTGGGCTAATGAAGCAGACAGCATTTGATAGACAGATGCCAAATTTTATAGGCCTACCTGGGAATCAGGTAATGACTAAGCCACAGCTGACCTTGAGACAAGTTTTCTCAAATATTTCATAAGCTCCAAAACCCACAATATCTTTTCAAGTTGTCTCCTGATTATTTCACCACCACATGAAATAAATAATCATCCATATTTGTATGCAAGGGTAGGAGTGGGGGACACAGAAGAACCTTGTCAGAAATAAGAGTTTGCTGCTGAAAAAATTTGCAACAGTTCTGAGAAGTTTCTGACCTCTTCTAGTCCAACGGCCCTGTCTCAGACTTTGATATTCCCAATAGGCCATGGTCAGCATCTTTGGTGTCCTAGGGCAAATTTCAAGAACCCTAGGTATATGTAAATTATCTGTTGAAAGTGTACAGCTGTTCTGGTCACTCAAAGCCATACTGCCTTTAGTTAGAGCAAATTGGAGAATAATATTTTTCTGAATGCTCAGCCCGCTTATAATTATTATCAAACTTGTAAGATATAAGGTGATAATAGTCTTATATTTTGTGGTTAAAAGTGGGGGTAATAATTAGCCCACGTTTAGGAATCAAACCTGAGTTTCCCTAACACTAAAACCCATGTACTTTCTAGTATCCTACTTACTGCAAAGCTTCTTTATGATCAAGCCAAACCAAACAAATTGTTTTTGAGGTGTTTGAGGGACGGAGGAGGAATGGAGACTTTCAGGCATAGACCTCAAGAACATTCTTTTTCAAGATGTTTTGGAAGAGGTTCAAGAATAAGTGGATTGGAATTGGGCTCTGAGGCCTCTTCCAATGAAGTCATTGGACTTTTTTTTTTTTTAATGAAATCTCAAGGCCATGTTAAAAACATTCTCCTAGGATTATCAAGGAGGTTACAAGCTCAAATTTGCATTCTCTTACTAAAAAAAACTCAACTTGATCCCAAGTTTTGTAGGTCACAGCCTTGAGTCTTCATTAGCTCATGCTGACTTCCTCAGCAGATCAGCCTCTCCCCAGTATGTTGGTGCTGATGTTTCTGTCACCGTAGGAACAGGGATACTTACCTTTTTCAATGAAGGGATTCAGTATTCTTTGGAAGACAGGATCAAAACTGTTGACTCAGGAACTTTCAAAAATGATTTCTTTCTTGATTTTTTTATTGCCTAGGCTGTCATAAAATATTCTCCTCTTTCCACATAGTGAATAGGAGCCTGAATAGGAGCCATCTTCCAGATGACAGCCAGAGGAGAGACTTGTAATTTGGCACTAGCTTTGATGGAGATATTCTGTGATGTATGGTTTTGGCAAGTGGAGGCCAAGGAAAAATTAAGATATTTCAGTTTTGGGAACACAGATTTTTTGGTAAGTTTCCTTAGGCAGTTAATTTGTGTTTGACAGATTGTTCTCAAAGTAATGGAGATGAATAGAAATAACTTTACCCAGAATGGCCTTTTTTTTGAAGCATATTCCTTTTAATGTCTCAGTTTATAGGGCCTGGAATCTTTAGTATTTGGTAACAGACCTCAGCAGAGATGTTCTGCTGAGTATTCAAGACTCTTTTTTTAAATAGGGTGTCATTTTTCTTGAAGTCAACGTGCCATCAAATCTCTGGTCTAATGAGTTTTCATATGCAAGAAGTCAATTCCTTTCATAGAGGTGAGAATATCATGTTCCTTAATTTTTGGATGGACAAGCTGAAGTACCATAACTCAGTATCTCACTAATTGTAAGAATTAGGGCCATGCATAAAATCCAGATCTCCTGAATCTGGCTCATACACAGTTACCCACGTTTCTTTGTATTTCCAAACTAGACAAGGTCACTGAGCTGCCATATCAACAGACAACTAAAGGTCTAAGGTCAGCCCTTCAGTATTCTTTGGAAGACAGGCTTCAGTTCTTTGCCATAATGTGTCAAGGAGGAGCAGGTGGATCTGAGGAATCCTAGGTATTTATGCCCCATGCTCAACTTACTCTTGAAGCTTTCAACAAAAGCGAGTTTACCTAAGGGGATTCTTAGATGTTTTTCCACTTCTTAAAGGTATCTCTACATTTTCATTAACCTTCCATTCTCCAGGTTACTTCCAGTATAATGATGGTCTCCAATGCAGGAAAAATACTAATAACTCTTGCTCTTGACAACTTTTCTGTTTTTATGGAACTCTGGTCAGCTGATTTAAACTGAATCTTCTGTTTCCTAATGTTTCTACCACCCCACTGCCTGCCCTTATATTCTCTGATTGACACACTATGGGTACTAAGAGAAAGTGTGAGATATTAATTTAAAAGTTTTTAAAGTCTTTGGGAAGTGATTAGGTCATGAGGACAGAGCCCTTATGAATGGGATTAGTAATGCCTTTAAAAAGAGGCCCCAGAGAGCTCTGAAACCCCTTCCACCACTTGAGGACATAGGCAGTGAGAATGTACCATCTGTGAAGCAGAAGTTGCTCTCACCAGATACAGAATCTGTTGGCACTTTGATCTTGGACTTCCCAGCTTCCAGGACTGTTGAAAAATAAATTTCTGTTGCTTATAAGCAACCCAGTCTATGGTAATTTTTAATAGTAGTCCAAATGGGTTAAGCCAGTATTCTAAAAGATTAAATTCTTTATGACTAAGATTTGGGCAGAAACAAAGTATGAATAAATTTGTTTTCCCAAGTGAAGTTGTATCAGTTCTTATATCATTAAATACTTAGGAAGACCAGGGAAGGAAATGATGAAGAATGGTAATATGACAAAAAAATATGGGCAAATGATGTGATGAGCTAAGAAAAATCATCTCTTTTAAGTTAAAATACTTTTAAAAGGATAATATAAATAGACTTCCAAAATGTTATTTTGATTAAAATGACAGTACTTTTAAGTACACATTTGAACCAATGAATCAATTAGGTATGCTTAGTAAATGTCAACCATGATTTTGCTTAGTGCTGTTCCATGTATTGAGAAGAACACAAAGTAAATGCAAGTTATCAAGCCTTTGAGAAACTTCCATTCTAGCTGAAGAGGCATGATACTGTACAAGCAACAACTAAAGCAAAACACAGGGAACAGCTGAACGCCAGAGCTCCATTGTGTAAAACAATTCCCAAGCACTGTTAGTGTTTCATGTGAAAAAATTAAATCAATAAGAATCCATTTGAGCATGACAGCCCCATGGAAAAGATATGGATAATCATCCTTACAACCATAGAGCTTTCAAGTTCTATTTATTCTACACTTCGAATATTAAGGTCAATCAAATCAAGTAAATGTAAACTGTGGATTTCTATCATAGATGTTCAAATATTTGAAGTGAAATGGTTTTGTAAAGTCTTCTATTACTTTCAGTGCATGCTTATTTAGTATTAACTTAAATCATAGAGAGGAAAAAAACAGGATGAAAGGCAGATCTGGAGAAATGGAGGAAGAAAGACCTTTTAAACATCCTGGAGGAATTGTCTATTCGCCTTCAATAATGATCAGATGGAATTTACTCTAACAGCAAGCGAAGAATAATTTTCACTCTGCCATTTCCATAAACTCTACTGTGTAATGATCCTGCATTCCCTCTGCATATTAAAGTCAAATTTGGTTAAAGAAGGGGCACAACTGGCTCACAGAGAGCTGTCCAAGGTATTTTTATGAAGGTTTTTCAGATCTTTCCTTGTACACCTCCTCCTATTATCTATCACTACTTGACTTCCAAAGGAGAGAAAAGAAAGAAAGAAAGAAAGAAAGAAAGAAAGAAAGAAAGAAAGAAAGAAAGAAGAAAGGAAGAGGATGGAAGGAAGGAACAAAGGAAGGGAGGAAAGGAGAAGGAAAAGAAAGAGAGAGAGAGAAAAGAGAGAGAGAGAAAAGGAGAGAGAAGGAAGGAAGGAACGAAGGAACGAGGGAAGGGAGGAAAGGAGAAGGAAAAGAAGAAAGAAAGAGAGAGAGAGAAAAGGAAGGAAGGAAGGAAGGAAGGAAGGAAGGAAGGAAGGAAGGAAGGAAGGAAAGAAGG
Source organism: Ursus maritimus (assembly GCF_017311325.1). Lineage (NCBI taxonomy): Eukaryota > Metazoa > Chordata > Mammalia > Carnivora > Ursidae > Ursus > Ursus maritimus. Next base: position 68,366,957 of record NW_024423453.1, read on the forward strand.
AAAATCAGGCTTTTTGGTTTTTTTTCTGATATCAAAGATGGAAAATGAAACATAAGGACTTTCTGGATGCTATTAACTTTAGAAGGCTTTTGTAAGAGGTTATTAAGGATTGATTTTCCTTTTTTGTAAGGTTAGTTTTTACCTATGCTTTTCTTTGCTTCCCACCACCCTGTATTCCATGTCTTTCCATGCACGGGTCTTATCTTCTCTACCAAATTATGAGTGCTTTGAAGGCAGGGATACTTTTCATATAGTTGTCTACCTCCTTTCCTCAGCATCTCAGGGATGGCCTTGTTCACAATAGATACTTGGTGGACCTTTGTTAAACTAATGGATGATATGAAAGCCAACTCATATGCCTTTAGGGTGATGTCTAACTAAAATGTGGTTAATGGAGTATAAATAACTGATCATAAATGAGACACAATAAGCCAGTTATTCCTATCTAGAAACACGCTCCCAAGTCTTATTATTTTGTGATTAATTTTTAAAGTCCTGAGGTTTTGGCCCTATCCTTGTAAGTGGTGATGACTTTTTCCATGAAGGAACTGGA